>NW_008337842.1:4744824-4747558 GCF_000622305.1 Nannospalax galili | reverse complement strand
TTGATCACGGCTGGCTTCTCTTGGAAGCATGGAGGAAATGTTTCCTCTGTTGACCCTCCTCTTTGTAGACTGGACACTGCTTCAAGCCCATCTTGTGGGGTCTCCACAGCCTCCTTGATCAAGAGGACAGGTGACTCACCACAGTTACAGGACATTTTAAGAGATGCTTATAGTCCCCTGGAACTAATCAACCTAGGCGGGCAAGAAACACAAACTGTCCTTTATGTCCCTCTAACCAAATTAGTATAGGCCTCAAAGTATGTCTGTTAAACATCCAAGGAGGTTAGTTCCACCAGTCGGTAACTTTTAATTACCATGTGCCATACAGATAAAGCTTGGGCAAAGACCAGTTTTTCTCAGATAAACCTTACCTAAACATATACTTCTTGATGGTATGTGTAGTTTGTCAGTAGGTTGTTGGACTAATATGGTTCCCTCTGGTTTTTAAAACTACCCAGGCATTATTTATCTCTCGCATTGTCTAACCCTTCATCATGGTTTCCCCAACTAAGTTACCCCCATTTTTCCTGTTTTTCCCTTAATAATACCCTTCTCCTATGGTCCTACCTCTCTTGAGCTCCTTCTTTCCCTTTATCCCCTAAGTTCCTTGTATACCTTTCCATCCCCCCTCCCTTAAACTAACCCAATTTTTATTCATATCTTCCTTATTAATGCCTGTTTCCTACTGTTCTTCTCTTTCAGGTTCTTTCTTTTCTTTTACCTTCCTGGTTCCTTTCCATTATCCTGGTTCCTGTAGTTAAATTGGGATACATACTCATTTATCAGGTTTTGGTGCTAGGATCCACATGAGGGAGAACATACTTCATTTTTTTTTCTGAGTCTGTGTTACTTCACTTAGTATAACAGTTTCTAGTTCCATCCATTTACCTGAAAATTTCATGATTTCATCTTTTTTTACTGCTGAGTAAAACTCCATCATATAAATGAACCACATTTTCATTATCCACTCTTCAATTGAGGGACACTTAGGTTGCTTCCATCCCTTAGGAACTGTGAAAAGAGCAGCAACAAACATGGATGTACAAGTGTCTCTGCAATAGGATGAGTTCTTTGGGTATATGCCAAGGAGTGGTATAACTGGGTCAATTGGTAGGTCCATTTGCAGTTTTTTGTTTTTTGTTTTTGGGGTTTTTTTTTGGTCTTTTTGAGACAGGGTCTCCCTGTAGCCGCAGCTGACCTGGAACTCACTATATAAACCAGGGTGGCATCGAACTTGCAGAGATCCACATGCCTCTGCCTCCCAAGTGCTGGGATTAATGGCGTGCGCCACCACTCCCAGCCCCATTTGCAGTTTTTTAAGAACTCTCCACACTGCTTTCCACAGGGGTTGAACAAGTTTGCAGACCCAACAGCAGTGGATGAGCGTTGCCCTTTGCCCACATCCTCTTCAACATTTGATAGCATTTGTTCTCTTGATCTTAGCCATTCTTGCTGGGGTAAGATAAAATCTTAAAGTGGTTTTAATTTGCATTTCCTTATTTACTAGTGATGCTCAACATCGTTTAAGATGCTTCTTAGCCATCTTTATTTCTTCTTTTAAGAACTCTCTGTTCAGCTCCTTAGCCCATCTTTTAACTGGGTTACTTCCTTTCTTGATTGTTTTTTGAGTTCGTTATATATTCTGGATGTTAAACCTCTGTCAGATGTGTCTCTGGTGAGGATTTTATTCCATTCTGTGGATTTTCTCTTCCATTCCCTGGATGCCTCCTTTGATGTACAGAAGCTTGTTAGTTTAATGAGGTCCCATTTGTTGATTCTTGACCTTGTTTCCTGAGCAATTGATGTCTGGTTTAAAAAATCCATTCTTACACCTATATCTTGTAGGTTAGTGCCAATGTTTTCTTCTAACAGTTTCAGAGTTTCAGGCTTTACATTGAGGTCTTTGGTCCATTTGGAATTGACTTTTCTGCATTTTTGTTCCATTGATCTATTGGTCTATTTTTGTGCCAGTACTATGTTGTTTTTAGGACTATAGCTCTGTAATACAGTTTAAAATCTGGTGTAGTGATCCCCTCCGGCATTGCTCTTAGTGCTCAGGGTTGCTTTGGCTATCCAAGGTCTTTTGTGCTTCCATATGAATCTTAGTATGCTTTTTTTCCAACTCTGTGAAAAATGACATGGGGATTTTGATTGGCATTGCATTGAATCTATAAATGGCTTTTGGTAGGATGGTCATTTTCACCACATTGATCCTTCTAATCCATGAGCATGGGAGGTCCTTCCATCTTCTTATGTCTTCCTCAATCTCTTTCTTTAAATATTTAAAATTTTCATTGTAGAGCACTTTAATGTCTTTGGTCAGGTTTATTCTGAGATATTTTTTTTTCTTGAAGCTATTGTGAAGTAGAGCATTTCCATGTACTCTTTCTCTGATTGCTTGTCATTGGTATATAGAAAGGCTACAGACTTTTGTAGGTTAATTTTGTAACCTGCCACTTTAATGAATGTGTTAATAATTTCTAGGAGTTTGCGCATGGAATTTTTGGCATCCCTTAGATATATTATCATATCATCTGAAAAAGGGATAATTTGAGCTCCTCTTTTCCAATTATTACTCCTTTAATTTCCTTCTCTTGTCTTATTGCTCTTGCAAGAGTTTCAAGTACTATGTTAAAGAGAAGTGGGGATAGTGGGCAGCCTTGTCTGGTTCCTGATTTCAATGGGAATGCTTCCAGTTTTTTTCCATTTAGAATGATGTTGGCTGTGGGTTTGT
>NW_008337842.1:4743433-4743710 GCF_000622305.1 Nannospalax galili | reverse complement strand
CTCTTTTGAGCCATTCATCATTCAGGAATGTGTTGTTTAATCTCCATGTGTTCATGTGGTTACTAGGGCTTCTTCCGGTGTTGATTTTAAGCTTTATTGCATTGTGTTCTGATAGAATGCATGGAATTATTTCAATCTTCTTGTATTTGTTGAGGTTGTTTTGTGCCCCAGTATATGATCTATTTTGGAGGAGGTACCATGGGGCACTGAAGAGAAAGTATATACTATAGTGCTTGAGTGGAATACTCAGTAAAAGTCTGTTAAGTCTATTTCACAT
>NW_008337842.1:4741677-4743055 GCF_000622305.1 Nannospalax galili | reverse complement strand
TTTCTTACAGACAACAAAAAGATGGGTTTTGTTTCTTAACCCATTCACCTAGTCTGTGTCTTTTGACCTGGGAGTTCAGTCTGCTAATATTTAAATTTATTAATGAAAGATGATTATTGAATACTGTCATTTTTATTTCTATTTACATTTGTGATGTAGCTGTGCTTTTCCACAGTTATACATTCATTGAATTTCTTTCTGCAATCCTTTGGGTATAATCATTCCTTTCTTCAGCTCTTTGTATTGCTTCCAGAACTCTCTGAAAGCCTGATTTTGTGGACATGAATTCCTTCAGCCTATTTATGTCATGGAAAATTTTTCTTTCCCCTTTGACTATAATACAGATTTTGGCTGGGTAAAGTAATCTGGGTTGGTATCTCTGTTCATTAACTGGGAATACTTTGGTCCAGGCTATTCTGGTTTTCATAGTTTGCACTGAAAAGTCAGCTGTAATCCTGATGGGTTTTTCTTTATGTGTGACTTGTTTTTCTTTTGCAGCTTTCAGTATTGTCTATTTGTTTTGTATGTTTAATGTTTTTACTATGATGTGCTGTGGAGAGTTTCTTTTCTGGTCCTGTCTATTTGGTGTTCTATATGCTTCTTGTATTTGTATGGGTATATCTTTCTTTAATTTTGGGAAATTTTCTTCTACAATTCTGTTGAAGTCCTGGTCCATATCATTATCTTGAGATTTTTCTCCTTCCTCTATACCTATGATTTGTAATTTTGGTCTTTTTATGGTGTCACACAATTCCTGCATATTCCTTTCTTGAGCTTTCTTGAAATTTTCATAATCATAGCTTGAATGGTCCAGTTCATCCACTTTATCTTCCAGTCTTGATATTCTGTTTTCCATTTCATTCATCCTATTAATGAGGCTTTCTCCTGTCATTTCTAATTGGCTTACTGAGTGTTTCACTTCTTTTTTTCATTTCAGCCTAAGTAGTCTTCTTCAGTATTTCTAACTCTTTTCTGATTTCATTCAGAAGCTTATCCTTATCTTCCTTCAGTTCTTTGATTTATTTGTGTTTTCTTTAAATTCACTGAATTCTTTTATCATGCTTATAATTGTTCTTTTGATTTCCATGTCCTGCGTTATCTCTTGGGGGTTCTCATTGTATTCCTCTAGAGGGCTATTGGTATTTGGTGGGGATATGTTATTTTGGTTTTTCATGTTATTCTTTTTTCTCTGTAACTTTGACATGTGAGTTTCTTTTGTAGTTTCTGATTCTTGTGTGAGATTCCAGCCTTCAAGTTTAAGACTGCTTCTTTTTGTAAACTTTATGACTTTGTGGTTTACTTGTTGGGCATGAAAAGCTGGTTCCTCTAAGCTTCCAGTTCTCTCTTTTGATTTTATATTGGAGTGGCCAAATTGTTT
>NW_008337842.1:4740961-4741538 GCF_000622305.1 Nannospalax galili | reverse complement strand
TGGGCAGGTGGTGGCCATGCAACCCAGAGATGCAAAGGAAGATGGGGGCGGGAAGTGGCTCCAAGGGCTCCTGGGAGCTGCACTGAGGAAATGGGTTGGTCTGGATGCAAAGGATCAGGAAGCAGTGGTGGTTCCAGGCCGAGGGGTCAGCCCTGGTGCCTGGGGTGCCAACACAAGAAATGGGCCAGTACCCAGGCTAGGAGGAGAGAAGGGGCAGGGGAGCTCGGAGGGTGAATGAGGCTCTGTGATTCAAGGCGCAGTGGGCAATGCTGCACTTACCCAGGAGATGGGTTGGCTGGTTATGCAGCCCAGGGAAGCAGAGGGAGGTAAGGGTGGATCCAGGCCCACAGGGCTTTTGAGGACATGAGAAGGAACTGGGTTGGTCTGGATTCAAAGTCTCAGCAGTTGTCTAAGGGAATATTTTTAAAACCTATACTCTACTAAATTTGAAAATCTGAAAGAAATGGATGGATATCTAAAATCACGGGAACCACCAAAGTAAAAAGAAGAGGTCAAAAGTTTAAACAGACCCATAACATATGAGGAAATTGATACAGTAATATGAAGAATGCCAACT
>NW_008337842.1:4678370-4740486 GCF_000622305.1 Nannospalax galili | reverse complement strand
AACCACATGGTCACCTCAATAGATGCAGAGAAGGCCTTTGACAAAATTCAACATGCATTTATGTTCAAAGTCCTAGAGGGATTTGGACTGGAGCATTAAAATCAGGAACCAGACAAAGATGTCCACTATCTCCACTCCTTTTCATCATACTACTTGAAACTCTTGCTACAGCAATAAGACAGGAGACAAAAATTAAAGGAGTACTAATTGGAAAAGAAGAGGTCAAACTATCACTTTTTGCAGATGATATGATACTATACCTAAGAGATCCCAACACACACACCACGTGTACTTGCATATATTTGAATACACAAGAAAAATTGCAAACAACAGAAACTGTGAAAGTTATTACCAAAATTATAAAATCCAACCAACACTAGACTAGAATGTTGAAAGTCTGAACAGCCAAATGTAAAGCAGATGATAGATGATAGATATAGGTAGATAGATAGATGATTAGATAGGTAGATGATAGATGATAGATAGAGATAGATAGATAGATAGATAGATAGATAGATAGATAGATGATAGATACCTTGGAAAAAATCTTACCAAAGGCTCCAGAGATCTCTACAATGAAATTTTTAAATCGTTAAAGAAAGATTGAGGAAGACACCAGGGGATGGAAGGACCTCCCATGTTCATGGATTGGAAGAATTAGTATTGTGAAAATGACCATCCTACCAAAAGCAATATTCAGTGCAATGCCTATCAGAATCCCTATGACATGCTTCAGAGAATAGGAAAAAAATCCTTTAATTTGTATAGAAACACAAAAGACACCAGATAGCCAAAGCAATCCGGAGCACAAAGAGCAATGCTGGGGGCGGGGATTACTATACCAGATCTCAAAGTATACTACAGAGCTATAGTCATAAAAACAGCATGGTACCAACACAAAAATAGACACATAAATTAATGGAACATCACTGAAGTCCCAAACCCCAATACACACAAGTTCAGCCACCTGATATTTGACAAAGGTGCCAAGAACACACAATGAAGGAAAGACAGCATCTTCAACAAATGGTGCTGGCAAAACTGGATCACCACCTGTAGAAGAATGAAACTAAATCCTTATCTTTCACCTTGCACATAAGTCAACTCCAAATGGATCAAAGACCTCAATGTAAAACTAGAAATCTTGAAACTATTAGAAGAAAATATTGGCGGTAACTTACAAGCTATAGGTGTAGGAAAGGATTTTCTAAATCGGATAGAAGGTGCTCAGGAATTACGGTCAGCAATCAACAAATGGGACCTCATTAAACTAAAAGGCTTCTGTACAGGAAAAAAAAAAAACAATCCAAAAAGTGAAGAGAAAATCCACAGAATGGGAAAAAATCTTCACCAGTGACACATCTGACAGAGGTTTAACATCCAGAATATATAAAGAACTCAAAAACAGAGAATTGAGAAACCAAATGACCCAATTAAAAGATGAGCTAAAGATCTAAACAGAGTTTTCAAAGGAAGAAATAAAGATGGCTAAGAAACATCTTTAAAAAGTGCTCAACATTGTTAGTAATTAGGGAAATACAAATGAAAACCACCCTAAGGTATCACTTTACCCCAATCAGAATTGTATTACCTTATGAGATGACACCTTGAACAACTTCTGTGACCTCAGAGAGACATTATTCAACTGTCCAGAAAATTCCATTTCACAACTTACTGTTGAAAATAAAATTTCTGTAAGTTAAGAGACAAATCTATTAGATTTTTATCCTCAGTTAAAAGCTATAGCTAATGACTTTGATTTTGCTATATGTAGTGACTCAAATTTTTGAGAACAGATTATGTTAGGGTCTGAGATGTACTAAATAAGGATTCTGCTTCCAAACATAAACTCACATAGAAAACCCATAGTACATGAGCCCATTTTAATATTGCTTTAACATGTGATAAACTTTTATCTGACTGCCAGATAAATACAGTAGGCAGAACTCATATTTATCTTTGTATTTACTTTGCAAAGGGAACATTTTTCAGTTTACATCTTCAACAACCACAAAGAAAGAACAAAAAGACCCCAGACATTGTATTGTTTTGAGAGACTGGAACTGTAATTAATAACAGACAGAAAATCAAGGGAAAAAGAGACCTAAGGGTTTGTAGAGGGCAATGGGCAAGGTTGAAGGACTCAGGGGAAAAAAGAGACTGGGACTAGGAATAGGAAGAATCTTAAGAAGTCAGGAGAAAAATAAATTGGTCCAAGTCCAGGTCATATAATCAAGTAATTTTCCCTCCCAAAACTCTAGCAGAAGGCAGACTATCTGTACTCTGGAGATATTAAATGACAGAACCCTCTGCCAGAAACCCAGACATGGTTAAGGACTGAGATGAAAACACATTCAAAGCGAGTTTAAAGACACTAGTCTCCTCTCAGAATGTTTTAAGATAGATTTATATCATACATGGCAGAGAAAGGAGAATTTTGGCCATCTAGCCCAAAGAAAAGTCCTACAAATGAAGATAGGTGTAGGTTTCCTGTGAATTAATAAAATTGTGCCCAAACACCTTCAGAGATCCCACCTCTCAACATGCCCTGCCTCATTCTTTTTTTAAATTTTTTTTATTATTTATTTAATAACCATAAGATTAGAAGAAGCATTTCATTACAGCATTAACATATTCAATAACAGTTTCCAGAGCAAAGATGCATTTATTTCAAAACTGGCTGTAAATTTTTAGTTTCACATTAGAATTAATATAGTTATAAAATATTGAACTCTATATAAACCATGCAAGACACAAAATTGAATGAGGTTTTAACCATTATAAAAGATCTCCATTTCATTTTAAAATATTTCATACAAAAAACCCATTTATGATGTTTATTGACTTACATATATTGAAACATACCTGCATCTCTGGAATAAAGCTGACTTGTTCATGGTAGATGATCTTTTTGATGTGTGTCTGCATGTGTTTTGCAAGAATTTTGTTCAGAATTTTTGCATCTATGTTCGTTAAGGATATAGGTCTATAGTTTTCTTTTTTGGTTGTATCTTTACCTGGCTTTGGTATTAAAGTGATGCTGGCTTCATAAAAGGAATTTGGTAGTTCTCCCTCCATTTCTATCTTTTTGAATAAATTAAGTAGTATTGGATGTGGATCTTCTTTAAATGCCTGGTGGAGTTCTGCTGTAAATTCATCTGGTCCTGGGCTTTTTTTAGTCAGGAGCTTTTGTATTACTGTGTCAATTTCCTTATGTGTTATGGGTCTGTTTAAGCTGTTGATCTCTTCTTGGTTTAGTTTCAATGGTTCACATGCTTTTAGATATCCATCTATTTCTTTTAGGTTTTCAAATTTAGTAATGTGTATGTTTTTAAAGTATTCCCTGATAATGTTCTGGATCTTTTAGGTGTCTGTTGTGATGTTTCCCCTTTAGTTTCTGATTTTGTTGATTTGGAGGTGTTCTTTCTTTCTTTTGGTTAACTGGGCTAGTGGTCTGTCAATCTTGTTTATCTTTTCAAAGAACCAGCTCATGGATTCGTTGATTCTTTGTATTGTTTTTTTTTTATTTCTAGTTCATTAATTTCTGCTCTGATTTTTGTTATTTCTTCTTGTCTGCTGGGTTTGGGCTTCATTTGTTGTTCATTTTCAAGTATCTTGAGTTGCAATGTTAACTCATTTATTTGTGTTCTTTCTGATTTTTTTAATGTAGGCACTTAGAGCTATAAATTTCCCTCTAAGGTCTGCTTTCAACATGTCCCAGAGGTTTTGTGGTATTGTATTGTCCTTTTCATTTAGTTCCAGGAATACATTTATTTCTTTCTTAATTTCTCCTTTGACCCATTCATCATTCAGGAGTGTGTTGTTCAATCTCCATGTGTTCATGTAGTTACTAGAGTTTCTTCTGGTGTTGATTTTAAGCTTTATTGCATTGTGTTCTGATAGAACACATGGAATTATTTCATTCTTTTTGTATTTGTAGAGGTTTATTTTGTGCCCCAGTATATGGTCAATTTTGGAGAAAGTTCCATGAATGCCGAATAAAAAATGCATTCTTTGGTGTTTGGGTGGAATATTCAGTAGATGTCTGTTTGGCCTATTTGATGTATAGTATTGTTTAATCCAGATGTCTCTCTGTTAATTATCTGTCCTGTTGACCTATTTAATGGAGACAATGGGGTATTGATGTGCCCTAATATTAATAAGTTAAGATTAGTCTGGGTCTTAAAATCCTGCAGTATTGTTTTTATGAAGTTGGGTGCACCAGAGTTTGGTGAATATATGTTCATGATTGTAATATCTTCTTGCTTTATTGTTCCTTTGATCAGAATGAAGTGACTCTCTTTATCTCTTCTGATTAGTTTTAGTTTAAAGTCTATTTTGTCAGATATTAGAATTGCAACAGCTGCTTTTTTCTTAGTACCTTTTGCTTGCTATATTTTTTCCATCCTTTCACCTTAAGGTAGTGCCTGTCCTTGAAAGTAAGATGAGTTTCTCTTGCACACAACAAAAATATGGGTTTTTGTTTCTTAATCCATTCAATTAGTCTGTGTCTTTTGACTGGGGAGTTCATTCCACTGATATTTAAAGTTATTAATGAAAGATGTGTGTTGATTCCTGTCATTTTCATTTCTGTTTGCATTCTTGGTATAGCTGTGCATTTCCATAGTTATACCTTCATTAAGTTTCTTCCTGTAACACCTTGGGTATAGGCATTCCTTTCTTCAGCAGTTTGTATTGCTTCAAGAACTTTCTGAATTGATGGTTTTGTGGACATGAATTCTTTTAGCCTATTTATGTCATGGAAGATTTTTCTTTCCCCTTTGGCTATAATAGTCATTTTGGCTTGCTAAAGTAATCTGACTTGGCATCTGTGGTCATTTAGAACTCGGAATATTTTGGTCCAGGCTCTTCTGGCTTTCATAGTTTGCACTGAAGAGTAATTCTGATGGGTTTTCCTTTATATGTGTCTTGTTTTTCTTTTGCAGCTTTCAGTATTCTCTCTTTGTCTGTATGTTTGGTGTTTTTAATATGATGTGCCATGGAGTGTTTCTTTTCTGGTCCTGTCTATTTGGTGTTCTATATCCTTCTTGTATTTGTATGGGCATGTCTCTTTAATTTGGGAAATTTTCTTCTACAATCCTGTTGAAGATCTGGTCCATACCATTATCCTGAGATTCTTCTCCTTTCTGTATGCTCATGATTTGTAAGTTGGTCTTTTTACAGTGTCACACAATTCTTGCATGTTATATTCTTGTGTTTTCTTAAATTTTCATAATCTTTGCTTGAGTGGTCTAATTCATCCACTTTATCTTCCAGTCTTGATATTCTGTTGTCCATTTCATTCATTTTATTCATGATGCTTTCTCCTGTCGTTTCCAATTAGCTTACTGTTTCAGTTCCTTCTTCATTTCATCCTGAGTATTCTTCAATATTTCTAACTCTGTTCTGATTCATTCATTCTATATTCCTTCAGTTCTTTGATTTCTTTGTGTTCTTTAAATTCACTGAATTCTTTTGTCATGTTTATAATTGTTCTTTTGAGTTCCATGTCCTGCATTATCTCTAGGGGGTTCTCATTGTACTCCTCTAGAGGACTGTTGGTATTTGGTGGGGATATATTATTTTTGTTTTTCATGTTATTATTTTTTCTCTGTGACTTTGACATGTGGATTTCTTTTGTAGATTCTGATTCTCCTGTGATATTCAAGCCTTCCTTTATTGTGTTTAGATCTGCTTCTTTTCGTAGACTTTATGTGCCTTTGTGGTTTATTTATTGGGCATGAAAAGCTGGTTTGTTTAGGCTTCAAGTTCTCTCCTTTGATTTTATAATGCCGAGCCTTCTCCCTAGTCCTGAAATGATCAGTTATTACAAAGACAGTATGGCAGCCAGCACCTGTAATCCCAGCACACAGAGCCTGAATCAGAAGAATGAAGAGTTCAAGATCAGTTTGGGCTACATAACAAGACTACCACCACCACCACAATCAGCAATAGCAATGATAACACAAGAAAATTTCACAGAAAAAGTCATGAGTTTGAAGATTAAAATACCCTAAAAATGTCCAGAACAATTCCAGTAAAAAAATAAAATCAGACTCTCTAAAATTCTGGGTGACAATAAAATGAGCTACATAAAAAGAACTGTTGTTCAGAGTGTTACCTGAATACTGTTCCAGGATGCCTGTGGGTAAAAAGCAAGGATAAAATCTCTTAAAATTCCAAGGAAAATTATTTCCAGCATAATATGAATCAGCTACACAAGAAGACTGGACTTCTGCATTTTGAATACTTTACTTTTCCTGTCATATTTCCTCATGACCCTCATAGCTAATAATTTCTCTAAGGGTAATTTTAATTTAATTATCCATCCCGAAACAATAAATATTACTTTTAAAACTGTTTATTAAAAGTCTTAAGTTAGGGACTTAGTAGCTCACAGCACTGACTGCTTTTAGAAAGGACCCAAGTTTGGTTCCCAGCATGTACATAGAAGCCAAAAAATATCCATTACTCTACTTCCAGGGGATCCAATGCCCTCTTATGATCTTATGATCTTCATTATGTATACACATGATACACTGACATACATGCAGGCAAAACACTCATGCACATAAGATAAAATAAATAAAATATTTTAAATCACATTAACAACATTCCCATTAGTGGCATTCAAGTATCTACTGTATTCTATTCTTACCAACAATACTGTATCTAAAATCTTCATACATTTGATAGGGAGAAATAGTGCTCTCTTGATATTTAAATTATGTTTATTATTTTAGCAAAATTGAGCATTTTATATCTGGTCCTAACCACATAGATTTATTTCACTGAAGATGTCTCTTTGCTGAATTTTGTTAGAAGAGACCTCCTTAATTTTCTCCTTAACAACTATCCAACATCATAGATGTTTTTTAATTTTTTATAACTACTTTGTTGTACTTTTTATTACTTTAAGCTTTTTTGCTTGATGCATATACTTATTTTCTCAATCCTATATATATGTGAATATATATATATATAAAATCACGAAATAACTTAAGAAAAGTAATTGGGTTACACATTTTCTCAGAATTTGCTTGTGGTACTGCATGCATTTGTTGAGCAAATATGAAGAATGTGCCTGATATATTCCAAGATTTAGTTTTCTTTCTCCTTTCATACCACAAGTTCCATTTTTTTCCTTATAGCATATCAAATTTCACTGTTTCCTTCTAAGAAATTTGCTTTAGTGTATCATTAAGTATTTCATTCCTTTCTATTTGGATGTTTACGTTTCTTTAGAATATGCCCAAGTACGATTTTCTTAGCTTTGCCTAGAACCCAGTATCAATCATTACTGCACTCACACAATGGAATGAACTACATAGAATTTGAAACTGTCACTATCACAGTTCTCAGTGTTCGCTGTTCACCCCCTAACCTCTCTCTTATGATACTGATATGACCAATCCTCAACCTCAAGTGAATTTTTGGCAATACAGAGTTTACATCTGCCCTGCCTATGAGTCCAGCCTTTTCTCTTTGTGGTACATTTAAAACTTTAGCAAACCACTATCTCCCATGATATTTTAGGAAATGCTATTTTAGAGCCATGTGCATACTTAGTGCTTATATTAAATAATCTAATAAAAGTCAGAGTTGTAACATAACGTTTCCCAAATGTGAAGCAGCATCTATTACATGAGACAAGATCTTTATGCTGCACAATGTAACAGCCATGTCTAGAATTACAAGGCACTAAATGCTACTGTGTGTGTGTGTGTGTGTGTGTGTGTGTGTCTGTGTGTGTGTGTATAACATGAAACAAGAAGGAGGAGGAGTTTTATGGGAAGAAAAAGGAAAAACAAGTGATGAGGAACGAAGGGACAGGAAGGTGAATAATAGCAACATATAATGATTGCATGATATGTATTATAAAATGTTGCAGTGACAGTCTCCATCTGCTACAGAAAGAAGTTTCTTTAATGAAGGGTGAAAGATAGAACTGGTGACCAGTTATCACTTAAATGAAAACTCTGGTGTTTTAATTTTTGTTTTTTATCTTATCCTTCATAGGTAAACAACAGTAACTAAGTAAGTAGACTTTGGGAGAGTGTATTAGAGTGACACCCTTGCTTATCTGTTTTGACTTTCTGGCCTAAATGCTTGGCTGCAGATTCCTACCAAAGCCATTATAAACAACAATCCAGTCCACAGGATGTGAAAGCACCATGTCCTAACACCTGACCTTCCACCACCATCTCTTACGTTGTACTCAACAGACTGTTGGTTCTGACAGTGTCTCTTCACTCTGGGATTCTGGCATAGAGGGTTAGCACAGAGCTGAACTGTTTGTGTCAAGTGTTAAAAGGGATTTTGCAGTGTTTGTTCCCCTGCTGTTATAACAGCTGGTGTTGCCTGGGCTAACGTCCTTGCTTTGCTTTCATTAGTGCCTTAAAATTCTTTGCTTGAAGCATATATGAAGAATAGTTCTTACAATCTACCCAAAATAGAGATGGGAACTATTCAAGAAAATTCATCTATTTCACAGTTAGTCATAATGGTTCTTTTTTTCATCAGTTAAATATTTTAAATATTCTTTGGAGCAGAAAATATGATGCATTTTATGGATTCACAGATCACTGGATATTGATTAGTAGAGGAAGCAGGAAGTCAAGGTGCTCCAAGAATTTAGCCTATGCAATGATTGGAAATTATAGAGCATTTGGAAACTCAAAGAAGAGAGAAAGAAAGGGTAGAAAATGATTAAATTGTGAAGTACCTCATACATTAACCTCTGGGTACTAGACTTTAGGCACAGAGACTGCTGTAACAACCTTTGTATTTACTAAAAATAGCTCTGGAGGTACATGGATGATGGAATCAATGGGAACGATATTGTAATAGCCAACGAGAGCCAGAAGATGGTAGAAGCCGATTTTAGTGTCTCCTGACCTAAAAATGAGTTTACAGTAGACTCGCTGGGGAAAGGAGACAGATGAGCTTGAGAATAAGCTGATGTTAAGCAAGATGACTACATTGTTTCTGTATTTATTTCCTAATGAATGCGTTTCTTGCATTGATAGTTCTAGAGACATATTGGTGATCTCCTTTAAATATACCTAATACTTCTCCAAGATGTGTTTGTGCTGCTAGCTAGTGGCCAAATTCTTTGACTAAAATTATTTTACTTTTTTTCAATGGGACTTAGAATAAAGGTAATTGAGCGCTAGTGCTTGCTTGGTTTCGGAAAACTCACTTCTCTGTTTTTGACTCTGGCGTTCTTCTCAAATGATGACATTTTATGAGACTGTCTTTCTGAATCAATGGAGCATCTTATATTCCTCCTGAATTCAATATTGCAGAATGAAAAGTATTACCGAAATATTAATTGGCTACCATACATGTGTATTTTTAGCTTCACATCTAGACTTATACCCAATAAGCATTTACAAATGGTAGATGACAAAATTTAACACACTTTGAACAGATCCTTTAGTTTAAGATTGATGAGGTGGTAAATTGTTTTAATGTTGGAACTGAGTCAAAAGTATTTTTCACTTGTTTCTTGCTGAAGAAGAAACACATGCACTAATCATGCAGCTAACCCTTAGCATGTTGTCAGTATTCTCGTAAAAACAAGCCAAGTCAATGACGAGCATCCTCAAGAAGGAAGAATTCATGTTTACTTTATACAGAGTGAGCGCATCTCATTTTTCCTGCTAAAGGATAGGCCAGAGAGTTCCTTTTTAAATTGTGTCTTGGCTTATTACTTTTTTCTTTTTAATAATCATTTTAGAGATGTTTTAGGATTAATGCAATCTCTGGTAAAAGGTACAGAGATATCTCAAACATTCCCTGTCTCGACATACACATAGCATCCCTCCCTTTTGAAATGATCCACTGGAGTAGTACATTTGTTACAATTGAAGAACCCAAACATATAATGATGTACTGTTATCACCCGATGTCCTTTAATACATTCTAGTTTGTTCTTGGTATTGTACACTCTATGTGGGTAGAAAAATTTATAATGGCTTGTAACCACCATTATAGTACTATGTAGAGCAGTTTTACTTTCCTAAAATTCCTCTGTGCTTCTCTCTGCTTCTGCTCTAAGATCCTTTTACTGCCTTTATAATGTTTTTCCCTTTATAATGCCAAATAGTTGGAATTATGGTTTGTAACTTTTAAGATTGGCTTCATTTACTTCTTGAAATAATATGCACTTGAAGTTCTCTTGTGTCTTCATAACTTTAAAGTTCATTTCCTTTTAGAATTGAATTATAATCCACTATGTATATGAGCCAAAACTTGTCCATTGACCTTCAGAAATACATTTTGGTGGTTTCCACATTTTTGGTAATTATAAATAAATCTGCTATAAACATCAATGTGAAGATTTTTCTGTGTAAGTATTCAGCTTATTTTGGTAAATTTGAGTGTGATTGTTCTGTTGTATGATAAGAGAATTTTAGGTGTAAAGCTGAACTATTTTAGATTCCACCTCACAACAAATGACAGCCCTGCTGTTCCACATCCTTGCCAGGATTGGATATAGTTAGTGTTTTGGGTTTGGGCCATTTTAATTCACATGTACTGGGATTTCAGTGTTTGAGTTTACAGTTCTGTAGTGACAGGCAATGTTGAGCACCTTTCCATACACTTCTTTGCCATCCTTGCATCTTCTTTGGAGAGGTAGCTACTCACTTCTTTGAGCCAATTTCTTTATTAATCAGATTGTTTTCTTGCTTTTGCGCTTTTTGAGTTCTTCGAATATTGTAAATAGATTGAAGCTTTGTCTACACACACGTTTACTGCAGCACTATTCACAATATCCAAGATGTGAGAACACTGTATCAATAGATAAAGAAAACATTGTAAACATATTTGTGTGTACATACATATATGTGTATCTGTATTTATATATGTGTGTGTGCTCATATAAAAAGAAGGAAATTCTATCATTTGCAATAACATGCCTAAACTTGGAGGAATGTTATCCAGAAAGACAGGCACTGCATGCTCTGACTCATAAGTGAAATCTAAAATAGTTGATACAGAAGTTAAGCAAAAAGCTGTGGCTACCAGAGGCAGGGAGCAAGGGAACAGCTTAGTCAAATGAGACAAAAATCTCACTTATATAACAGAAATAAGCTTAAAAGATATGTTGTACAATATTGTGACCATAGTCAGTAAAATTTTATCTCTTTCTCACTGCAAAATGGTGATTGTATTAAGAAATACGTGTTAATTAGCTAGATTTAGTGATTCCACAATGCACATAAGCTTCAAAACATAGTGCATACAGTAAATTCCTAAAATTGTATTTATCCACTTAAAAATAAATCAACTGATTATTTTTCCTTTACTGATACACTGGTTATCACATACTAGTTGCATAAATGAATGGGTTTCCCTATATTTCCATACATATACATATTATGCATTTATCATATCCACCATAGTTTCTGTCCTCTCTTGGCTGTTCAAACTCCTTCCAAGACCAGATAGGCTTTCTTCTACTTTAAATCATGTCTTTTAAGTTTCCATGTAGGTGGGAAAGCATCTGAGTCTGGTTTATTTTACTTAATCAAGTTCTGTTTTCCTACAGAAACGGCAGTCTTACTCTTCTTTATGACTAAATAAAGCTCTGTTGTGTGGCATACCATATTTCCTTTACACGTGCATCTGTGGACAGGTACCTAGGCTTATTTCATCTCTTGACTGTCATAGAATGCTGTTCTCTGAGAATGGCCATTGCCATCTTAGTCACAGGAGTCAAAGCTACCTGTATGTGGTACTTAGAAGATTGCCCTTTGATCTTCCTTCATAGAAGGAGGGCATGGGGAGGAAAGGATCATTACAATGATTCCTACCACTCACTCCCTCTGAAACCTTATCACCTCAATATTAGTTACACATGGTCTCAGAAGTATATAGGAGGTGAAAGGCTAACTGAATGGGGTCTCCACCCTTGTAGCTTTCAGCAGGTCATCATTCAACTTGAGTGGGACTTTTAAGTGATACAGCTATTTACTGGTCACCTACATTCCTACAAGTTTATCCCTTACCCATGCTCCTGTAAGTCAAATTGACTCATTGCTTTGCCAAGAGAGATTGGATGGCAGAGCTAAGAGATGGCTGAATGGCTAAGGGCAGTTGCTACTCTTTGAGAAGAACAAGATTGGGTTCCCAGCACCTACATGGTGGCTCACAACCTTCTGTAACTGTAGTTCCAACTGAGCTGATGCCATTTTCTGGCCTTTGCTGGCACCTGGCATGCACATGGTACACTTACATGCATGCAGGCAAGGCACTCATACACATAAAATAGATACATTTTTTTAAAAGGCAGATTGGATGGAATGATTTCTTCTTTCCTTGGTGCCCTATCTAGGGTGAATAGAAGTTTGTTCATCTCTCCTTGGGAAAAGATAATGCAACATCAGCCAATAGGAATAGTGCCACACCAGCTGGGGAGATAGCTCAGAGGGTAAAAGTACTCATTGCACAAACATGAGGACCTGAGTCTGAATTTCCAGCACCCACATAAAAAGTTGGGTGTGGCCACACATGCTTGAAACCCCAACAGTATGGCAGGTAGAGACAGGAGGATTGTTGGTGTTGACTGTCTTTCAGCACAGCTTCAACTTAGTCAGAGACCCTGTCTCAAGGAAACAAAGTGGAGAGTGATAGAGCAGGGTGCCCCATGTCATCCTCTGGCTTCCACATACATGCCCAGGCATGTACATTTGCATGTATCATATACCACACACACACACACACACACACACACACACACACACACACACACGAGGCCAAAAACTGAGAGAGATAGGATTATCTCAATGGATTGAATGCCACAGTGAGTTCCAAGCTAGCCAGGGCTGCAGAGTAAGAACCTGTCTCAAAAACAAACAAATAATCAATTAATTAAAAACAGTGCTATAGCCAGGCATGGTGGCACATGCCTTTAATCCCAGCACTTGGGAGGCAGAGGCAGGTGGATCTCTGTGAGTTCAAGGCCAGCCCGGTCTACATAGTGAGTTCCAGGATAGCTGGGGCTACAGGGAGACCCTGTCTCAAAAAAACCAAAAAAAAAAAAAAAATAGTGCTATAATCAATATGGATATGCTGATATCTCTTTCCTATTCTGACTTCATGTCTTCAGATATATACCTAGTAGTGATACAGCCCAAAGATACAGTAGTTAGTTGGTTCTATTTTTAGTTTCTCACAGAACCTCCACACACATTCCCACAGGGGATTCTTTATACCCCCAACTAACAGCTTCTAAGATTTCCTTTTTCTCTATATCCTGACAGCTTTAATCTATTTTTTTCTTCATGATAGCCATTTTCACCGGGATGGGGAAGAATCTCTGTGTAGCTTTGGTCTGTGTTTCTTTAATAGTTAAAAATATTTATCAAGTTTTCAGATAATTATTGGCCGCTTGTGCTTTTTAAGAAGTACAATCTGCCCATTTGTGATAGATTAGTTGTTTCATATAGGTATATCTTTTGAGTTACTTATATTTTCTGGATATCACTCTCTTGTCATATGAATAACTGACCAAAGTTTTCTCCTGTTCCAGTAGGCTGTCTTTTCTTTCTGCCAATTATTTCCATGGCTACAAACAAGCTTTTAAATTTAATATGATCCCGCCTGTCAATTCTTGCTTTTGTTTATTGAGCTACTGCAGTCCTGTCCAAGAAATCATTGCCTGTGCCAATATCACAAAGTATTAACCCTGTGTTTTCTTCTAGTGCTTTCAAACACACGGATCTTACATTAAAGTCTGATCTATTCAAAGCTGACTTCTTTTTTTGTGCAAGGTAAGAGATAGGGGTTAAGTTCTCCCATATTTTTGAAACTTTTGTTGAGAGTCATTTGGCAGAGTATGTGACAGTTTTATGTTTTGGTCCTGTATTGTGTTTGGTCTACATGTCTATCTTTATGCCAGTATCATGCTGGTCTTGCTACTATGACTCTACTGTGCCTTTTGAAATCAAGTATTGTGATGCCTCCAGCATGTTCTTTCTGCTTAGGGTTCTGTTTGTTGTTGGGGTTCCTTAGTGCTTGTATATAAATTTTAAATTTTCTTTTATTTCTATGAAGAATGTGATTGGTGTTTTATGGAGAGTGCATTGATTTTATGGATTGACTGAAGTTGTATAACAATTTCAGCAATATTAACTCTGCCAACCCACAACCATGGTAGATCTTCATATTTCTGTGTCTCCTTCAATTTCTTTCTTCATTGTTTTATAATTTTCACTTCACAACTTTAGTTTAGTTTGTTCCTAAGTCTGTCTTTCTTTGTTATTATAAATGGAATTACTTTCCTGATATCTTTTTCAATAAGTTCATTATTGGAGTACAGAAACCTATTGATTTTTGTATATTGATTTTATATCCTGCTACTTTTCTGAATTTGTTTAGTAGTTGTAAAAGTCTTACATGAAGTCTTAGGAATTTTCTTTTTTAAAAAATATTTTATTTATTATTTTTATTTTATGTGTGTATTGCCTGCATGTAGGCTTGTGGAGAACAGAAGAGGCTATCGGATCCCCTGGAACTAGAGTTACAGACAGTTGTTAGCTGCCATGTGGGTACTGGGATTCAAACCCGGGTCTCTGCAAGAACAGCCAGTGTTCTTAACTGCTGATCCATCTCTCCAGCCCCAGAAACTTTCTGTATATAGAATCATGTTTCCTTTGGCAAACAGGAATAATTTGACTTCTTTCTTTTCAGTTAGTATTGCTTTTATTTCTTTCTCCTTTCTATTTCTTTCTCCTGCCTGGTCATTCTAGTTAAAACTTCTAGTAGAAGGGGAAGGAAACCTTTGCGCTCTTACTGACCTTTCAGTTTTACCCCATTTAATTTGATGTTGCTATAGACTTATCATACAAGGCATTTATTATCTTGAGCTATGACCCTTCTATGGTTTGAATGAGAAATGCCCCCACAGGCTTGGGTATTTAGACACTTGGTCCTCAACTGGTGGCGCTGTTTGGGGAGGTTATGGAGCTTTCAGATATGAAGACTAGTAGAGGAAGCAGGTCACTGGGGATCAGGCATTGAGAGTTTATAGCGTCACCCCATTTTCAGTTCACTCTCACTGTTTTGTGTCTAGTTTAAAATGTGATCTCTCAGGTTCCTGTTCCTGACAACATGGCCCCCAAGTTATAGATTCTGTCTATGGAGCCATAAGCCACGAAAGTCTTTCTTCTGTAAGTTGTCATTGATCATGGTATTTTATCACAGCAACAAAAACTAATACAGAACTTTTATCATGAAGAGATGTCAAATTTTATTCAGGTTCTTATCTACATCTCTACAAGGGACTTTTATTCAGCCACAAAGAGGAATGAGATTATGTCCTTTGTAGGAAAATAGATGCAATGGGAGACCATCCTTGTTTTTGTTTGGTTGTTGAAGAGGATGTTTATGTTTTGTTTTGTTTGGGATTGGATTGGTCTGTTTTTAGTTTTTTGGAACAAGATCTCACATTGTATCCCAGGTTGGTCTGTGTCACCAGAGTCCTCTCAGGGTCTCTTGCATGATCAGACAAATCATATAAGATTTTTTATATGAATTTATTATGGTTTATGCTCTTGGGTAGGGAGGGGGTAAATGGGGGACTTACGAAAAAAATGCACACCAGCACCTAGCTCTGCACAGCTCAGCCCACTGTTCCAGATCGTGTCGGTGCCTGCCCACAGTCTCCATTAACTTTCGCCCAAGCATCTTGGGCCAGCAGTCTCACCCCAGGCGGATAAATGCCCCTTCTGGTGTAAAAGCTAGGGCCATCTTTTTCTCCACGCCACCTGCCGCTGCACGTTCCTGGCGGCTCCCAGCTTCGGTCCTAAGATGGCACAGGAAACCCCTCCCCAGTCAATTCTCTGCAATAGGCCCTGCCCCTTGGAAGAAACAGGCAGCTTGGCAGACAGTCTGGAACTCACTATGTAGCTCAGGCTGGCCTGAAACTCGTGACCCTGCTGCCTTAGACCACCAAGTGCAGGGATCAAAGGCATGAACTGCCCAGCTTTGAAGACGGTCATTTGAGGTGAAATAACTGAGACACAGAAAGACAAATGCTGTATATTCTCTATCATTTGTGAACCTAGATGTACACAGACATGTAACATCACTTAATATATGTATGACATGAAAGTAGAAGCAACATTGTCTAGGGGAAGGAAGGGCACACAGAGGGGAAGGAGGAGAAAGAGATGGAGGGTCACAATTGCTGATACACTTGAATGGATGTCCTTATGCAGCCCGCCATTATGTA
Source organism: Nannospalax galili (assembly GCF_000622305.1). Lineage (NCBI taxonomy): Eukaryota > Metazoa > Chordata > Mammalia > Rodentia > Spalacidae > Nannospalax > Nannospalax galili. The sequence goes on along the minus strand of NW_008337842.1, from coordinate 4,724,243 downwards.
CAACGATTATATGCCAGCTTAAGAGATGAGTCCTGGCTATAGCCCTCTGAGAGTTTACTGAGGCATATGACTTTCTTTTCTAAACCAACTAGTGGCTTAGATTCTGAGTCACTGGTTCATGTATGCTGTGTGTCAGCAAGGTACAGCCTTGTGCACAGACTGACTTGTGCACTCTGCACCTGTGGGCTTTCCCAGGCAGCCGTTCTTGGCCCTGAAGGGTGGGAAGGAAGGCTGCAATCCAGATGCTGGTCTGGACCTCTAGCTTCTGCTGCATGTTGCCTGCATTGTCACAGTGCTCCCCCAGCTTTGATATGACTGTCAAGGACGGTTTGGAGCCGCCATGTGGGTGCTGGGAATCAAACCGGGTCCTCTGCAAGAGCAACATTTTTTTCTTTCATGTGTATGAGCATTTTGCCTGTATGTTTTAAGTGCACCATGTGCATATAGTGCCCATTGGATCCTCTGCCCATTGGAGTTTTGGACAGTTATTAACCATCATGTGGGTGCTGGGAACCTAACCTGGGTCCTCTGCAAGAGCAGCAAGTACTTTTAACCACAGAGTCAACTCTCCAGTCCCAAGTGTGTTTTTCTTAACAGCCTCATAATATTCCATTGTGTAAACGTACCATGTTTTCATTTTCCTTTCACTATTGATGGACATCAGGCTGTTTCTGTTAGTATATCTATGGTAGGCTATAGAGTCCTTTGGGTATATGTCCAAGAGTGTTTTTTTTTTTTTTCCAGTAAGTATATTCCCCCAGATCCCACTTACCCATCACTTGCTCCAAACCACAGTCCCCTTGACCCCTTGGCTTCTATACAGAATTCTCTCCTACAGAACCTAGGACAGACTTATCGAATGTCCCTCTGACCTATGACGTGAGTCATTTCCTTTATAGGCAGTTCTCCTTCTTTAAAACTTCTTTCTTAAGCTGAGTCCAAATCTTACTCCTTTCCGGTAATCTCCTTTCTCACTTCTAGACAACAAGAGAGATAATGGTAATTCTAACTTCTCTCTTCTATGCTAGCCGACCTTCCAAATACTTGAAAACATTTGTTCTGTCTTCTATTATGCTGCCTCTAGCAGTAGCATGCTCTGATCCTTCCTCTCCTCTCACATTTCTTAAACAATTCCTTTTCCATTTCACTGTTCCATTGTCTATCCCCTAAATGCACATTTGCTTACATTATATCTTCTATATGTAGGGGATGGGGAGGAGAGAGAAGAGGAGACCAGAGAAAAGGAGGAGAGCTCACAGAAATGGCTTCCTGCAAAGACACTGATGATCAATGCTGAAACTAGATTCTTCCTTACATGACACACAGTTGGACCATAAATCTTCCTGCCCTTGATCATTCATTTCTTCTCTACCCTGGATTCCAAAGCACACCATGTGTTAGCTCAAGCTGCTGTAACAAAACAGGTTAAACTTGGTGACTTAGACACATTTAATGCACATAGTTTTAGAGGCTGAAAGTCCAAGATCAAGGTGCTGGTATGTCTGGTGTCTGGTAAGAGCACTCTTTCAGTCTTACAGATGATCATTTTCCTATTGGGTCCTGAGGGGGAGGGAGGGAAGGAGTGAACAATCTCATCTCCCATGTCTCTCCTTATAAAGGCACTAATACCATCATAGAGTTTCCAACCTTATGAACTATCTCCCAGAGACCTATTTCCAAATACCTATCAGTTGTAGGTACAACCTGTGAGTTGGGTGGACACAAATACTGAGCTGATAGTACTACCTTCCCTGTTTCATCTCCTGCTTCTTCAAGGAACCCCTGTCCCAGCCACACTGAACTTGAAAACTCCTGTCTTCAAGATTTTGTCCTGGACTTTCCTTCTTTGTGAGTCCTGTGTGGTGCATCATTGATTGACAGTGCAAAGCTTTTGGAGCTAGGGAGAGTTCAGGTCCCTTCCCTACCTCTTCCTAGTTTCGGAGACTTGGTGGCATTTGTTGACTTCTTTTATCTTTAGTTTCCTCATTTGAACAACAACAAAAAAGATGATCACACAATATCGTGCTGTCATAAGGATTAACGATGTATCCTATGTGTAGTGGCCATTCTGCAGTTGTTTCAGTGATCTAGTATATTGCAAGCACCCAGACTGTACATGCACAAAGCCTGCCCAGTGTTGGGTCCTCTTTATTTAAGGCAGAAAGCAAGAACCAGGCAGCTGCATTAGCATTTGACTGTGGAGCAACCACATTTGTTTACCCACCTGAGACTTCGATCCTGAAGAAATAGCTTGAGAGAAAGCTCTCATAGCAACCATCTTGATTCTGGTCCAGAAACAGCATTTCAGGGCTGAGTAGCAGCAAAGTTGAACCCCCAAGTGACTGTATCAGCCTTGATTATCATTCTACAGCTCACTCTGCCACTTTCACAATGTGCTGTAGGTATTGTTCCTAAAATACCCAGTCTCCAGCCTGGACTTCAGACACTATACAGTCTCTTCATAATAAACCTTGTCTTTCAAAGAATCAATTAGTTTCTCATGGTTATGGCCCCTAACTAATACATTAAAGCGAAATACTTAAATGGAGCTCAGCATAAAGGAAGAAGACACCAGGGGTTTCCTCCTCTGTGATACTGGTCCAAGGACAGTCATTCCTTGATGTTTCAGAACATTCCAGCACACCTCCAATGCATGCAAATCACTGTGGAACTGCACAATGATTGTCTGCACTTGCTTTGTTCACTCTTGATCTGGACGTTTTTGAAAACAAGGAGACTTGTCATTATTTTCAGTCCTCAGTACCCAGCTGAAGTTCTTGGACGGTCATGAGTGTTCTATATATTCAATACAGTGAACTATGTCAACAAATGGTGACTCTGACCTTATTTAAGCTAGCCTATTATTCTATGTAATAAAATAAAATAAAGGATGAAACTAAAATTATTCATAATCTCACTACACATATAATTTACCTTCATTTTTCTGTATGCCCTTTTAATTTTTTTCTATGTATTTTGCATAGTTGGGATCATAAAATTACATCTGCACCTTTGTATTCTATTTTGCTTAAATGTTATCAGTTTTCTCATGCCTCCTAATACTCTGAAAATATCCTGACATAACATAACATTTTATCAATAGTGGTAACTTGTTGAATTGGGTAAATTTGAAACTATAAGCTCAGTCAGGGGTCTTCAAAGTTGCCTTTGAAAAAAATCCATTGTTCTTACTGAGTCCACCTTGATAATGTTCATCTTTCCAGGAATTTGCTCATTTAATCCAGTGTGACATTACCAGGCCACATTACAATTAATACCTGAACAAAACAGCCTTACTATTACCTTCAGTTTTTAAGAGTGTTTCCAAACTCGGAGGACACCATTTCCCCAGATGTCTCTTGGAACAATGTTCCTGAGTCAGGCCTCACCCATAATTTTATTCAAAAGAGTTTCTTCAGCTTCAATTGGGGAAGTACAAACTTGAATCCTCCTTTATGCTATCAGACAATCTTCTTTTCATTCCTAGTTCTAGAATATCACATATATACAATGTCAGGTGTGCTTCCTAATCTTCATTTTATCAGTGAAGATGCACACGCTGCCTTTCAGAGCTTTGATCTGCTCATTTTTAAGTATACTCACATTCATTCAGACAATCTTAGGGTAGAGTAGCAAACTGAGGCTCCCCAAAAACAAGATCAGGTACCTAGGTCACAGGAGCACATGGTTCATGAACTTGCCAAGGTTAATAAGTCCAGATTCTGTCCATTTTATAAACGTCATTCCTATAATCCAGGCTGCCAGATAAATTGTCTTTGTTATCAGAGGCCTGCAGGTTTTGTAGTGATGGTTCTTTATCCTTTCATCTTTATTTGAAGGATCTGTGGCTTTCCTCTTTCTTGAGACAGTTTTGCTCTGTAATCCAGGCTTGCCTGAAACTCATTAGATAACTCAGGCTAGCTTCAAATTCATGGCAATCTTCCTGTCTCAGCCTTTTCATTACTGGAATTGCATATGTACCCCACCACAGCCGTCTCTCCTATTTTTTTTTTTTTTTTTTGACCAGAGGAACTATGGTTTTGTCAAATATCTTGTTATTTTTTCATTGGTTTTCTTTTTTGTTGGAACTTGTCCTTTTTTTTTTTTTTTTGGAGCTGAGGACCAAACCCAGGGCCTTGTGCCTCCTAGGCAAGCTCTCTACCACTCTACCCCTGTTGATTCTTTTTATCTCTGCTAAAAAGTCTCTCTATAGTCTATTTCTAACCCAAACTAAATAAAATAAAAATTGCATGAATTCCTCAGGTGCTAATATGATCTTTGTTTTGGCTAACAAACTTTGTCAGTATCATTTGTAGAGTAAATTATTTTTGCTATTAATTTTCCATGACTTCTTTTTTACATGTTAAAATTTATAGTTAGTTCTTTCTAGTGGTTAAGTGATCTTTGTATCCAGATTGGTTCTGGTACCATGCTATTTCAACTGTTTAATCTAGATCATGAACAAGAAGTCTCTCTCATTAGTCCCTTTTTCAAAATTGCTTCTGTGTATTCTTAATACTGTATATAAGTTTAAATTCATTGAGATTTTCATTGAAAACATGGACATCTTTTGTAAATTGCTCATATCCAATGCCATGACATGTTTCTCTAAATATTCAAGTCATATTTTATATTACTTATTATCATCATTTTAGAAGTCTAGGTTGTAATTAATTTCTTGTGAGCATACACACAATTACAGGGGCAAATACCATTGTTTCTACAATGATTTTCAGTAGTTCATTTCTGGTACCTAGGATAGCTATTGTTTTCTATTTGTTTATAAATCTTTTTGCTGAAAATTTTCTTTGCAAACTTAAACAAGTCGATTTCATTTAAACTTAGGAGAAAGGGCTAGAGAGATGGCTCAGCAGTTGAGAGCACTGGCTGCTCTTGCAGAGGACCCAGGTTTCAATTCCAGCACCCACAAAACGGCTAACATTGTCTGTCCATAGCTCCAGTTCCAGGAGATCTGACTCCCTCTTCTGTCTTCTACAGGCACTGCACAACATGGGTGCACTTACATGAAGGCATAATATTCATACACACAGTATAAAAATAAATAAATCAAATTTTTTTAATTTGCTAGAAAGGGCCCTCCCCACCACACATCATGAGTCCTAAGTCACATCATTATACTCTTGACCATGACTACATATCTAAACGATGTGTTTTCAAAATGTGCCCTTACCAGGCGTGGTGGTGCACATCTTTAATTCTAGCACTTGGGATGCAGAAGCAGGTGGCTCTCTGTGAAATCAATGCCAGCCTAATCTCCATAGCAAGTTCCAGGCCAGTTGGGGCTAGACCCATTCTGTCACAGTTCTAACTCCCTTTCTGGTTTTATCCCATGGTATGTTCTCCGCAGATCCTGGACTTCTGTCATAACTTAAGTGCTTTTGCTTACTTGTGATGCTCTTTCCTACCTGACTACGGGGGAATTCTTATTTTTTAAAGACCAGCTCAAATGTCACTTCCTGTCTGCATCTGTCCCTGACCATACACTCAGAATTAGTTTCTTCCATCTGTATTCCCACAGCAGCATGTGCACACCTCCACTGTAACACAAGTCACATCATTTATGTTTTTTTCATGTTTCTGTCTCCCTTGTTTCTGAGAGCAGGATCAATATCTGTATTCCTAGTAATCAATATGTTTTGTAGAATAAGTATGTGAGGGTGATTAATCAGTAACTAATTTATGATTTAAATAAACTCAGTGATGTATTGTTTCCAGAAGTAACCATTTTTTCTACTGAGAATGATGTCTTTCTTCTAGTCCCATTCAGTTAAGGCATCTGACACTATGAATCAGAAATATTACCATTTGTATTTCTGATCACATAGTCTTTTCCAAATAGTAACCATTTTGAACTAGATGTTACCATACTAATCTCTTCATATCCCCATCTTCAGTTTAGATATCTAGTTTATGGTGTGGAATGGTCCTTTTCTTAATAGGAAAACTATCCTATGTGCTGAATTGTATGTGCACACCAAGCAATCTGTCATTTCTTTAGTGAATACTTAGTAAAATATAAGTCCAGTGTTGTATCAACAAGCTTAAATGCCACAGTATAGGCAGAATGCAGTTAAGCTGTGTGACTGTGTACAGCTGGTATCACAAGGAAAACAGCTTTCAAGCTGAGGAACGGGAGAAGATTTCTTGGAGATAACAGGTCAAGTTGGTGAAATACTAGCATAGAACTATTCCCCAAAAAAGAAATTAGCTTTTCTTAGGTTGAACTTCGAGATACAGAAATGTTTCTGTGGGCAATGATTTTTATTGAAAATTGGATGATAGTCAATTAAAATATCAAGAAAAATCAGAAAATTTTCTAATATTTTTCTGTTTCGGCAAATACCACTTCCAACCACCAAGTTGCTTATCTGTCATAATCCTCTTCTTTCATGTTGGTTTCCAGTGGATCACCAAGGCCTGTTCAATCTAACTCCTGAGAGCTCTCAAATCTGCCTGCCTTTCCTAATGCCCATTACCACCACCTAAGCCCACCTCTTGTTCCTGAACCACCAATACAGCCTCCTAACTGAAGCCCCTACATTCCCTCTTGCTAGCTACCTCAAAACCATTTTTTGCACTGTAACCCCAGCTGTCTTTTCTAAAATCCACAATTGTTGTTTGTCTTCTTTATATGTTTCTATGATTTCTATAAAAAAGTGCATATAATTATTTTAAGATGCAAATTTTTTTGAAGACACTGAATCATAGTGAAAAGATCCAGGGCTTTGAAGTAAAAGAAATTAAGCTTGTGTCAATGTTCTCTCACTTAAAATGTGTGTGAACTTTTCTGATCCTCTTTTCTTCTCAGTAAAATGGAGATAATAATTTTTATATAATGCAATATTATAAATACTAAATGAGATAATAGGTATGAAAAAATATGTAAACTATAGCCCATTATGCAAATAATTCTCAGCAAGAATATTACCATCTAGTAAGAAATATCAAGTATCTGATAAATTCATACAGCGTGACTCAAGCTCTGAGAGTCAGCAGGATGTAGTACTTGGAAAGAACCCAAGTTTGAGTGCAGAGAGAATTTTTTAAAATATGTTTGGTATTCAGGAGATAAGCGGTTCACGACAATGGAAAAATTGAGCCAGATGAGAAAGATTTAAGGAAGAAAGGCTAATCATTTTAGTCCTAAAGAACCAGGAATTATACTATGCTTTTATTTTAATGTTTTATTTTTATGACTTATTTGGAATAGAGCTTCACAGTACTGATATTTTAGAATTACTTGCAAAAATTTTAGTATTATGGTCAGTGTTTTTGGTAAGTGGTTATTATTTTCCTTTAAATCAATTATTTTTAAAAGATTTGCTGCTTTCCTAATGGTGATTTAATGCTGTCTAAGGACAGGTTTCTCTTTCTGAAGGACTAATCCCAATTTAATAATGAAATTCAGTGAGGAAAAATTAGAGCTTACTTAAAAGAAATTAATTTTAAGACTTATAAAGAAAACACAAACACATTTACTTCATCAAACGAGACAAGTGTACTTGGAAAAGCTTTGCTCCGTGTGATGTGAATACCAAGCAGGCTGAATTGATGAAGCAGCATTTAGCTAACTGTGCTACTTTCCCTCTTTCATATTTTTTCTGCCTTTAATTCAGGTAACAGTGGGAAGCTGGGACCTGGTGGTGTTCCTACATAGTCCCAGAGTACAGCCTTTCCCATGGCAGTGAGAGAGAATCTCTTCTGCCATCTAGTGGTTTTGTGAAGGCTTTAGTCAGAGGAGCAGGTTTATGTTTTGTTCAATGTGTGGGATAGAAGAATGTGAAGCTGGGGTGGTAGAGGGCTAAAGTTTTTAGAGATAATTTTTTTAATCTGTTGCATTAACTAGCTAGACAGTTGCAGTCACGTGCCACATAAAATGGACTCCTGAAGTGGAGGTCTCACGGAAAGTTGTGGGAAATCAGCCATCAGGGACATCGAAGACTCTAGAGGAAGGTTTCCTCTGTGATGATGATGAGCTCAGCTGAGCACAGAGGGGAATACATTTGAATCCAACTGCACATACAGTTCTAATTTTCTTTCTGTTGCTATGATGAACATCAAACTCAACATGATGAGAAAAGGGTTTATTTCAGCTTACAGGTTACAGTCCATCATCAACGGAAGCCAGGGCAAGAGCTCAAGACAGCAACTTGGAGGCCGGAACTGAAGCAAAAACTTCAGAGGAACGCTGCTGACTGACTGGTTCCCCACTGTTTGTGCTCAGCCTGCTCGCTTATACAACCCAACACCATCTATCTGCCTAGGAGAAGCACCACCCACAGTGGGCTGAGCCCTCATATTATCAACTAGCAATCAAGAAAATGCCCCCGCAGACATGCGTACAAGCCAGTCTGATGGTGGAAATTCATTATTTGAGGCACCCTCTTCCCAGGTATGTCATTAACAACCAAGATTATCCATCATGCAAACACATTTATCAAGACCACATTTCTAGAGGTTATTGATTTATTCTCTCTAGGACCCACCCTTTATTTGGCAAAATCACCACCTCTGTCAACAGGAAAGGCCTCTAATGCCTTCTTACTGCTTTTTTCTAATCCTTCCTCGTCCTTTCTCACCACCAACCCTAAGAAATCGTCTCTAGACAGGTCTAGGCACTCAGAGCCTATTCCTTCATAGAACTTGGTTTGCCACCCATCCCTCCTGAAAATTCTCTGAATTCACCTACATCACCATCATCGAGGCCTTTAAGGATGCACTTGAAGCCTTTGTTAAAACCATTAGAACTTCGGATTCAAAAGAAGATGAGGGAGGCCAGGATTGTCAACATTTCATTTCTGAAATCAGTATACATAAGCATTTAAACATGGACTGGCAATCAAATTTGCTGAATCCAGAAAGTTGGAAATCACCTTTAACCTCTTCTTCTCCTTAATGCCTCTATCATACAACAAAACACACACACACACACATATACACACACGTAAACACACACATACACACATATACACACACATACAAACACACATACTTTAAAAAATGAATTATATTTGAGGAGGAAGCACATTCAACACAACACACACACACACACACACACACACACACACACACACAGATTTTTAAATACCATGGGATCTATCTCCTGAGTCTCTTAAATCCATACACTTTCTCCATTACTATCAACATTACATGTAACATAAACATACAGGGTATTGTAAGTTACAATCATCATTGATCTTCCACCATTATCTCCCCACATCCAATAAGAGTCTAGAAGCCGGAATAATCTTTTGTGGGAATAACTAATTTAATAAGGCGCAGTCTTCTTCAATACTCTTCAGTGACTTTCCTTGGATTTTAAAAATGATTCCAGGGGCTAGAGAGATGGCTTAGCGGTTAAGGGCAGAGGACCCAGGTTTGGTTCCCAACACCCACATGCTGGCTAACAGCCCTCCATTACTCCAGAGGATCTGACACCCTTTTCTGACTTCTGTGAGCATTGCATGACATGAGTGCACTTATATACATGCAAGAAATACACTCATACATATAAAATTAAAATAAGTAAAATATTTAAAACAAGTAAGTAAATAAAATTGATTCTGAACATTTTAATGTGACCTAAAATATCCTGTGTGAGCTGACCCCTACCAGATCCTTAAACTGATCCCCTTCCAGGCTCCTCCAACTATCCTAGCATCAAGGACATTAGTCTCTCTGTTTCTCCAAAGGACCAAGGTCCTTATCACCTCAGAGTTTTTTGAGTGTGCAATTCTCTGTGCTCTTTCTATGTCCTTGCATTCTGTACTTCTTATTACTACACTGATGACAAACCCGTTTCATTATTGACTATCTAAGTCCACATTTTAAATTCTGTAGGGTGATATACCATGCTGCCTTGTTATACTCAGGTCAAAACAGTAATTTTAACTAATAAAATTACTGAATGAATTAGTGGGGATACTATTGCCTCCTACCATTTTTGGTTGTTTTAAACATTCTCTCTGCTTAAACAGCCCTCAGCTTTCATGGATACTTAATGTTGGGGAAGCAGTTACAAAGATGACTCAAGACATGACATTATAACTACAACACAATGATTAAAAATAATACAATATTTTTTAAAAGTGGGGCTACAGAGATGGCTCAGAGGATAAAATCACTGGCTGCTCTTGCAGAGGGTCTTGGTTCAGTTCCCAGCACTCATATGGTGGCCAGCATTGTCTGTAACTCTAGTTCCAGGGAACTCAAGGCTTTCTCCTGGCCTCTGCAGGCATTACACAACATGGGCACACATACATACATACAGACTAAACACTCTTATGCATAAATTTTTTGTTGTTGTTGTCTTTTTGACACAAGGTCTCTCTCCCTGTAGCCCCAGCTGTCCTGGGACTTGCTATGTAGACCAGGCTGGCCTCAAACTCACAAAGATCTGCCTGCCTCTGCCTCCCAAGTTAAAAACATAAAGAAGTTTAATACTTTTGAAAGTCCCATTTGCAACAGGAGCGTGCTTATCTAGAAACACTGAGCAAAGGGGGTTAGAACAAGAAGCTAAATCTGGGCAGATCTGGACGATAAAATCCAAGTTGAAGTATTAAAGGAGGTCACGGTAGCAAATGTATGAAGGGCAATCAAAAGACTGAGGTCAGAGATGTGAGAAGGAATGCCATAGTTTTAGTGCAGGGAAAAGATAGGCAAGCTATTTCCCCATAGAAAGCTGCATCACAGTTAATTAAATGTGTGCAATAGGCATTTAACTAACACGTGTGATTTGACTTTCGAAGAGTCGTGAAATCTGTGTATAGTATATTGCTGAAGTCAGAATAAGAGACGAAATGGAACACACTGCTTTCTGTCACTAATATTCAACAACATTTGAACAATCATACTTGATATGATATGTGTAGAATATCTTCATTGTAAACTTGACTGGATTTAGAATCACCTATAATATTGAGGTATGTCTCTAAGACCATTTCAGAGAGGATTAACCAAAAGGGAAAGACCTAACCTGCATATAGGTGGCAGCGTCCTATGTACTGGGGGATGGAATGAAATGAAAGATGAAAAAGAAGAATGAAGGACCAGCATCCCCCTCTCTGTGCTTCTTGGTCCAGGGAGATGTGAGGAGTTCCAGCCACATGCTGTCTCATTCCCTGACTCCCTTATTGCCTACCAAAATAAACCTGCCCTCCAAACTATGTATCTGAGCAAATCATCTTAGCCTTGAAACCTCTGTAATAGAGGGATCTGAGCTCTACTTGAAGGTTTCCTCACAGCATTAAACCTAAATTTCTTCTCAAGGAATATCATTCCCTAGAAATATCTTCAAGTTGAGATGATAGTTTTACCTAATTTCCAGGACTGCTAATCTGAGAGGAAAGAGGTACATACTCTTAACTCTAAGTCAGCCCTCAATCACCCTGCTTTGGAGGTCTAGTGATGCCTTAGCCTCAGTTCCTGAGCATAACTTTATCCCCCAAACAAGCACACATCAGGCTTCTCTGTAATTTGTTACAAGAGATTTTGCAGATTAGCGAAAGAATTCTCCCTTTAGGCCAGAATAGAAAGAAAATGCATTTGCTGAGTAGGCGTGAAAGCAAGCCACGGGCATGGCAGTGACAGAACTGTATGGTGATGGGCTGCAGGTCCGCATGTTGAAGATGTATGCTTGTTTCATTAAGGTCAGCCACTTTAGATAAAATTTCCCCTGGCATGTAATTCCTGACAGGTAAACGAGGGAAAGTCCTCCTTGGTGAGTGGGCAGTTAGGATGAGCCACTATGTATGTAATTTTTGTCATAATATTCCAACCATTTAATGAGGTGGCTCTGTAGGATCAGGTTGTGGCTAATTTTGAGTGGTCCTTCATCATGCTGTTCCACTAAGCTGCTGTTTCCAGGATACTTTCTGGACCAGGGCTGGAGAACTGTTCCATTCTATTCTTTCAGTCTTTGCCATCCCTCTACACTCTTGACTATTTTTTCCTGAATCAAAACGTAAATATAGATGTAACCAATTAATTAAGATTTAAGAACTCTTGCCTCATCCTAAATGACTTTTGCTTAAACTTAGCTACCAAGAAACCAGTTCCACATGAGTTATAGAAAATTGGAAAACATTAGTAAAGCACAAGTTGTTTCTATTCCAAGAAAAGAAATGTTTAATAATGCACGTGCACTCTTAGTTGCATGGTGTTTTTAAATTGCTAAATTGTTGCTTGGGAGTAAAACTAGAGGAAGGGAGCAAATTTATATAATTTATTTCTCTGAAGGAACAGGTTAAGCTTGTAAGCATAAACAAAGGTGAAGAGCAAATTACAAATGTTTTCATGCTTTGCTTACATGCTTGTTTTAGGTAAACTGAAAGCCATAGCTACAGGACTCCTAGGCAAAGATCTCTACAGTTCCTATATTCTGTTACTCTTCTTTGATATGGTTGAATTCTCACTTCTATGCTTCCTGCTAATGTTCATACAATTTATTATGGTCCACATCCATAAACTCTACTGAAAACTAGACAGTCACATGAGTATACCAATTATAAGTCTGGGCCTAGGAACCTTGGGTAAGGTTTATCACACCTGCTCGGGTTTTGACGTACACAGCACACTCCCTTTTGACAGGATGATACCCTTCACAATATTGAATGAATCTCAGAGGAGAATTTGAGAAAATCACTAGCCCTTTGGGTCTCAGAGAATGACAGGAAATGGAATTAGACTGTCATTAAGTCCAGCCTGCCCCTCTGTGGAACTTTTGGCAAATCTCTTAAGAAATAGAAACTGCACCCTAGAGGAAGGTGACTCCAAGACTTTCTGGCCTCAAACTACCAGGCTGTGTTTCTAAAATTTAGGCTAGAAAATATTTCTACAGTCAAGATTTCCCCTTCTGCTGGAACTAATGGCTAGAATGGAGGAACATTTTAATGATTTAAGATGTTATTCACTTGTAATAAAAAAGTAATTTTGTTTCTTCCCAACCTCCTGATTATTATGGAGATTTTTTTCTGCTGAGTCTTAGTCTAAAAAGACATTATGAACAAGACTGACATAGCCATAAGGGATTGTGGAAAGTTTAATATCTGTTGATGCAAATGAGAAATGAAGTTTTCCATTTTTAAAAGTGTCAGATGACTTTTAAATGGGTAACATTAAATTGCTGTCAGAAATGTTCAATATTTTCTCATCTACATACAATTGTTTCTTGGTGGATGAAAGCTGCAATCTGGTTTGTTAGGTTGTGTGGCCATTTTTTCACTTTGTTGTCAGCTTGCTACCAACCTTGTGCCAAGACCAAGATGATATTAAATGATGCCTAAATGGAGAGGCAGGAAGTAGAGGAAATCAGCTCAGAAAATAACACTGAGTGGGATATTCTAAGAATAATAACACTGGGTTGGGAAGTTGGCTCAGTCAGGGAAGCCCCTACTGTATAAAGACCTGAGCTTGCTAGAGAGAGGAGGGGAGACAGGCAGGTCCCTGAAACTCATTGGGCAGCCAGCCCATGAGTTTCAAGCTCAGTGAGAGACCCTGTCATACGCACAAAAAGTAAGGATGGAGAGGGATGAACCAAAGGCACTGACATTAACCTCTCCACATGCGCACATCGCCACTCCCACATGCACACATCGCCACTCCCACATGCGCACATCGCCACTCCCACATGCACACATCGCCACTCCCACATGCGCACATCGCCACTCCCACATGCACATGTGCACACAAACACCCTGAGTGCATCCTCTACAACACAACGCACACAAAAAGTCAAAATATAAGAATAAGATAAAATAATAGAAATAACATGATTTTCCCCAGAGATTTTTCTCTAAATGACATATAAAAGGATAGATGAGATGAGAAACATAAAACAACCTTTTTATGGACTTTACATAGACTTCAGAGTAACTTCAGAGTTACATTTGTATCTATGGATACTTATGATGCAGAAGTTGGGAGTCCAAATGTCAGGATTCATTTTATTCTATTTTCATCCAGTTTTTCATGAGAAAAAAAGTGAGAAATACATCATAACCTGATCTGATCTCAGCTCTCTGACAAATACATTCAAAAGAAAAAAGACAACTGAGACATTATGATGTCATCCACTGGAAGCGTTCTAACCTCTACTGGGAATGCAATGTTCTGTGAAAACAGTGCAGGACTGGGAAGGGGCGTATCATTTCTGAAAGAACTGCAGAGATCATTTGCAAAAACACCCCTGCCGCTGCAGTCACCTGGCCCCAGGGTTCCTGTTACCATCCTGTTCTCTAACAGACTTGAGTACCATTCCTTATGCATACTGCATTTAAATATCTGAGATTGAGAACTTGCTAAAGAATAATAAATGCTCAAGTATAATCAGCAAAAACCAATTTATCTAAACAAAATTTTATGTTCTCAAACTAGAAGAGTGGTCATTTTGTAGGAGAGGCAGGAAGGGGAGAGAGGGAGAGAGAGGGAGGGAGGGAGGGAGGGAGGGAGGCAGAGAGACTATATTCGTTTAATTTTGGAAAAGTAAATAAGGTAGCTTTTATGGTCCCAGGTTCAGAAAGGAGAAAAGATATAAAGGAATTTCCATATATTGAACATGTCCCCATATATTTCCATATATATATATTTCCATACATATTTGGAATACAAATATATTAAATATTTGGAATATAAATATATTATATATTTCCATATAAATATTTTCCCCATATATTTCCATATATATTTCCATATATATCCATATATTATTTCCATATAATATATATTTCCATATATTGTACTATGTCCCATACACTCCATTAAGTTGTTTAATATATGTGTATCAAACAAATGAACTATATATATACTTTGTTTGTTTTTTGTTTGTTTGTTTGTTTGAGGCAGGGTCTCCCTGTAGCCCCAGTTGGCCTGGAAATCACTATGTAGACCAGGCTGGCCTTGAACTCACAGAGATCCACCTGCCTCTGCCTCCCAAGTGCTGGGATAAAAGGCATGCACAACCATGCCAGGCTCAATGTTTAATGTATTTTAAATGTAACCTATAGCTATTTCAGTCCTCTCCCTGATAAAAGGATGCCCTAAAAGAATAGAAACTAGAGAAGATACAAAAGAAAATGATTCTTCTTCCACAGCAGAGCCTTCAAAAGTCTTCCTGCTTGGCCAGGCATGGTGGCACACACCCTTAACCCCAACATACAGGAGACAGACGAAGTTAGATCTCTGTGAGATCAAGACCAGCCTGGTCTATGTAATGAGTTCCAGGGGGGAAAGAATGCTTTACCACCAACCAAGCCAAAGTCCTCACAGTTGTATATAATTTCCTAAAGAGTTTCAACACTAAAGTTAACTTTAAATAACAGACAAAAATCTTTAATTAGCTAATAATATAATGCAGTTTTGAAGTTAAATATTAATGACATTCTATGCATTTTCTAAGACATTTCATTCTTTAAAAATGAATCTGTGCTAGTAATTTTAACGCCTAATCGAGTTTTGAAAAATATAAAAAGTGAAAAGCAGCTAACAGCTACCTTTGTCAATCTACTTGCTGTTACGGCAATCTCTTCTCACCTGGTGGTAAATTATATAAATTTTGAGGGAAATAAGAAGAAAAAAAAAAGATTATCGAAACCTTTCTGTACATTAAAATGAGGAAAATGCTTATCTCTGAAAGGTGAGATATTAGAGCATGCGACTATTTTTATGTAATTTACCTGTACTTTACAGTAATTATATATGGCTGGGCTAATGAGAAAGAAAAGCGTAAGTGAAAAATAGCTGATGTTGAAAGAAAAAATGGAACCTAGCCTTCTTCACCCAGTGGTCTAGCACGTTAAAAAAAAAAGACAAAATTTTCTTAAGACAGAACACACCACACACACACACACACACACACACACACACACACACACACACACTCCATGAATTTAAGTGCAGAAAAGTCAGGAAAGAAGAAAATACAGAAGGATAAACCAAAATGTTTCCTGCTACACTAGGAAACGGGCAGCAGCCGAAAGCCCCGTGCTTCTGTGTATACAGAGGAGGAAACGGACCCCTGGGAATACTTATCCATATTCTCTCACAAAATCCTTGGCACCTTACATGCAACAAAGATCCTGCCGTTTGTTCTTTCAGAGTATTTGTGCTCTCAGATTTGATAGCTCTCCCCACACTCATGCGCAGTAACTTGATGACATCATGCCATCTTCTTTTGCTTCGTACAAACATAGCTCTTCTTTGTACCACATGGCTTCTGCGAATGCCACACCACGTGAAACAATCTAGTCTCCCATAGTCCCCATGTCTCTCCATGGCTAGCTTTAAGTCAATCTCCCAATCAATGTGTCACCACCCCTGAACTTTGGCTGATCACTGCACTCCCTGACGTCAGGTGACAGCACCACTCTGTGCCCTCCTTGTCCTCAACCTTGTCTCCCTGACTCAGCCCCAGCATCATTGCCTTTATTGTCCTTAGCACAGTTTGTCATGACTTTGTTTCTTTGTTGATATAATTTTTTCTGTCTCCCTCTTTAGAACATGAAATTCACAAGAGCAAGAACATATCTGTCATCACAGTTGTGTCTCCAATTGATACATGGTTGGCACTCAACAAACATTCAGATGTAAACAAATGGCCTGTGGCAGCCTTGTAAGTACATGAACAGGAACTTTTGTCTCATTTCACAGGTAAGGCAATAATCAGAGGTGCTGCAGTGACTTGCCCTAAATCACACAGAGTATAACTTGGGTCTTTCCACTCAAATCCCAGATTTGAGTTGGACCACCTTTCTGTTAGGCCACAATAGCACTTTGTGTAATCTTTATGCTTCTGTTTCTCCATCTGTAAAATAAGGAAAGAAGAGAAACTTGGTCAAGGTTGTTATGAGGACCACATGAGTTACTATGTAAATGTACTCAGCATGGTGTCTGCTAGAGTTTGGACATTAAATGTACCCCAAAAGGCTCCATACCCAGAGTGGAACTACTGGGAAATGGTAGAAACTTCAAGAGATAAGACCTGGCAGGAGGTCTTTGGTAATGAGGAGTATGTGTCCTCCACAGTATTTACTACATGATACTACAGTATGATTGTGCTTAAATAAAAGCAAACTGACTCTTAGCATCTATTTTG
Source organism: Nannospalax galili (assembly GCF_000622305.1). Taxonomy (NCBI): domain Eukaryota; kingdom Metazoa; phylum Chordata; class Mammalia; order Rodentia; family Spalacidae; genus Nannospalax; species Nannospalax galili. The sequence continues at coordinate 4,707,133 of NW_008337842.1, read as the reverse complement.
AAGTCAAGAGCAAATCCCAACTGCTGAAAACCTGTTCCTTCAGAATTCTCTCAGAACTGTGTTCTCCAACAAAGGGCTTGTCTTGCTCTTTCTTTTAATGGAGCTGTATATCCAGCATGAAATGGGGAAGTAAACGTCAGAAATAATTTGTCTTATCAGAAAATCATGTCCCTTCTGACATGAATAGATGGTATCAACTGCATCCCACTTATTGTTTGCAACACAAATGGGATAGTCTTCATATGTTCCTAGTTTCCAATAACTTACAGCTCTTTTGATATTTACCACATACACACATCCATAAATACAATATCTAGGTCCAGGGCAAGGAAGGATCATGAGGAATTAAAGCTATGCTTAGATTAGAAGAGGAGCTCAAGGCTAGGTGAGCTTGTCTACATTATGAACAAGCTAAGATAACATTAACTTTTTGGTTGTAAGGTTAGATACAAGTCATTTATAAAGAGTATGTCTATGTTGTAAAACGCCTATAAGATACTAGTCTTTCCTTTGCTCTGTTATGTCTTAGCCATAAAGTGAATGATTAGGTTGCACCACACCCTGCCACCGTGATGCTGTGTTGTGCCTCGCCGCCATAGTACATCAGAGATCCACCTGACCACATACTGAGGCCTCCAAAACTCTAGGCCAAATAAACCTTTCTAATTTGATTATCTCAGGCATTTGTTGGAGCAGCGGAAAGCTGAGAGGCCCAGCACCTGGCACAGCGCATGAGATCCAGGTGACCCTTTCCAACATCTTCACTGAACTGCACTCTGCTGCTCAGCTCAAGGCTGTCTCCATGGTTTTGGTTTGGGTTGGGTTTTTTTGCTTTGGTATGGCTTTTGCAGTGCTACCTTTTCAAAAATATAAGTGTTGGTAACAGAGTTTTCTAGCATGAACTTACAGCAATAGGGACAGCACGCACAAGACCCATGCAAGCTCAAACCAGACAAAATCCCTACATAGAAGTAGAGAAATGGGTAAGAAACCCTAACCTTAGCTGAAGAACTCTTGGCAACCAATAACTGTTTGGAGAGGGAGAGCTGGTTTTCTTTAAGGGTGTGAGACTAGTTAGGTTAACCAGGCTCCAGTGGATGGAAGCACGTGAAGGACATTTGGGGACACAAACTTGACTGGATAGGCCTTAATATATGATAGAAGGCATAAAATCTGGCAGAGGGGCTATAAGAGGAGTACATAAAGGGATTGGACCTAAATATGACCTCTCTCTCTCTCTCTATATATATATATATAATGAAAGTCACAAAAATTTAATAAATATGTGTCTCAAAAGGCCTTCAATGGTATAAAACTCTGAAATGTTTTGAAATAAAGATTTTGGGTTTTTAAAATAACACTGAAGCAAGGCGAGTCTTAAACTGCGTTGTATCAAACTATGCCTCAGCTCCAAGCCTCAGTTTAGGGCAGACACTTCTCCACCTTCTCCCTGTGCTGTGTGACAATCACTGCTCTAAGGAATATATTGCCTTTACCTGACACAGAGAATTCCAGATTGTCAAAGCTGTGGCCCCCTGAATACCATAATAGCCTGCGTAAGTTTTCCAATGTATGTTAAATGCCAGAAGAATCATCCAAAGATGAATAAAAGGTTAGGAGGGGAAGCCATTGTGAGATGGGACTTTGAGAGCTGGTAGACACTTTGGGACCTCAGTAAATGTTAGTGGCCCCCAGAATCCCCAAACAATCCAAGACCTGAGATGCACTAGGTTGAGCCTGATTTGGCTGAACAAACTTCCCTAAACTATTTTCAGTTCTTAGGGCTTGAAATTTAACAGATTAGTTCCACGTTTAGAGACCTGGGATTAGAATGTAATTCTATTGAAAAATACTCATTTCACAGAGAAAAAAAGTGGGTCTGCTACTAGAGCACACATTTTTGATAAAAGCTGTATCATTATGTTCTTAAACTGTGTGTGATAAGCCGAGTTCGGGAGTTGGGAAGCTTTGCACTGCAGATGAGAAAAGCTTGTGAAGAGCGGCTGAGATATCAAAAGTAAAGCGACGCCTCACCGTGGTGCATCTGGAAGGCTGTTTACCCTGGCCTCTTCTTAGAGCTGTGGAAGTTGACCTGTTCCTTCAACCTTCAAAATGCCTTGTGAATATTTATAAATGATGTTGCCAAGTTACGGCTTATGCTAAGAAAAGGTTGCTTTCTTTGGCCTTAATTTCTTCATCCTCCAATGCTAGCTACGACCACTAGAGAGCACTGTTCCATTGGATGTGTGATCATTTGCCTCAGGCCTCCACACACTGTTACTACAAAGTATGGTTTTGCACCCATATCTCTTAGAAGGATAAATCGCTCACTAATCCAATAACCCCGCCTTCGTGGCAAGTAAAATATATCCTGCTGGCCTTGGAGCTGTGAAGATGGAAACAATCCTGTTCAAGGAGATGTGAACAGAGACCTGGTTCCTTTTTGCAACGATCATCTCCTAGGCTGCAAAGATCATCCCTTAGCAGTGGGAAACTGAGTCCTCCCAGGTAGTTCTGTCAGTAATCAGGTCATAAGTACAACCCTCCTCCTTCTGAAAAACAACACGTTTTCATAAACTTCACTGGGTGCTAACTTACGTAAACAGGAACCCAGCAGCTTGAACTTTGTCCCAACTGAACTTCAGATCTCATTTATATGCCAAGCTGGATGGACCACATTAAACCAGTAACCACAGTAAGGAAGAAAAAGAAGAGAATGAGTAAAATTTCTCTGAAAGTTTTCAAGCTGCTCCTGTGAACAGCTCGTGCTCTTAAAGAGACCTTCCTTTGTTCTTCATAGCTGGTTGAACACGCAAGAAACAACCAGGGTTGAGGCGTGAAGACTTTAAACGTCTGTAGATCATGAGAGAGGAAGAGCACTCCTCTCCCCAGAAAGCTTTAAGATAACGAATCTTTGATAAATATTAAATAATTATTTCCATGTTTCTAATTCTTATTCATTATGCATCTTTTGTTCCATCTCTCCAGCCTGAAAGCTGTTCTAGGTACTCAAGGATGTGTGTGGAACTCAGCTACTGAATATAAGATTAATCATTGATGCTTTTTAAAAACTTTCTATTTAAGCTTTTAATTTGCACTCATTGTAGATTTACATTCAGTTATAAGAAATAATACAGATCCCTTGTGTGTTTTTCTCCCAGATTCCTCCAATATTAACATTAAGGTCTTGCAAAACTGTGGCACACTAGCATACAGAATACTGAAACGGATGCAGACAGGATACAGGGATCCCATCACAAGGACCTTTCATGATGCCTTTTCATAGAAACATCCACTTCTCTTCCTCATTCCTCACATCTCTTCTCCACAGGCAGCCACTAGTCTGTTCTCTATGGCTGTCATTTTGTTATCTTGAGACTATCATGTAAAAGGAATCATACTGAATGCCAACTTTTGGGTTTGGTCTTTCACTCACAATAATTCTATGGAGAATCACCCAAGTTTTTATAGGTATTGAGTAGATCATTATTTATTATTGCTTAGTAATATTCCATTTGTTTAGCCAATCATGCATTGTAATGCTGTCCAAATAACACCGATACGATTGTGTACCGAATAGCTCGTCTCTTTTACTTGTTTTCCAATTGGACTGATTGCCTCTTCTGTTGTTGAGTTTTATCTGTTGTCGATGATAAGGCTTTGTTGGACATGTGATTTTCAAATATTTTCTCTCAATTTCTACCTTGTCTATTCCTTTTTCTTAACAGGATCTTAAAATGCTCTTTGTGTGATCTGAGTATTTTGAAAGTTTGTTTTATGACACAGAACATAATCTACCTTTTACGTGTTCTGTGGACCTTGAAAAGAATCTGTACTAACTTTGGTAGTTGGCATATTTCACAAAGCCAAGATCAATCAGCTAATCAGTTAATGGTACTACAGGTCCATCTATATCTTTGATGGACTTCTGTGCAATTGTGTTGTCTATTGCTAAGAGAGGGTTTTAAAGTCTGCAACTGTAATAGTAGGTCCTTATATTTCTCATTTCAGTTCTTTCAAGTGTAACTGCAGTAATTTTAGCCTTTTTGCTTGGTGCTTGTTGTGTCTGTCTGATGGGGTTTACCCTGTATGTATTATGTGGTGTCTCTTGTCTCTCTTTCCTAGTGATCTTCTTCGTACATAAATGTATTTTATCTCACAGTAATGTAACCATCCATGCTTTCTCCTGCTTAGTTCATATCACTTTTTCTGTCACTTTTCTTTCAGCCTATAAAATTATTTATAGTTAGTTTTTCGTAAACAACACACATTAGGCTCATATTTTAAAATCTATTTTACCAATGTCTGTCTTTTAAATGGTTGATTTAGGCCATTTACATTTAATGTAGTTATTGATATGCTAAGACAGTTGTTGCATTTTGTCATTGTTGTGGTTATTGTTTTGTTTCTTCTGTTTTTCATGTTTTCTTTTTCTGACAGAAGTTGTGTGAATGCTTTAGAATTCTGTTTTAGTTTTTCTCTTTTAATAATTTTTTAAAGTATTTTATTTATTATTTTTATTTTATGTGTATGAGTATATTGCCTGCATGTATGTGAGTGCACCCATGTTGTGCAATGCCACAGAGGTCAGAAGAGGGCTTCGGATTCCCCTAGAACTGGAGTTAAGGGCGGTTCATAGCTGCTGTGTGGGTGCTGGGAATTGAAACTGGGTCCTCTGCAAGAGCAGTCAGTGCTCTTAACCACTGAGCCATCTCTCCAGTGCCTCTCCTTTAATAATTTTTATAGTGGTTGCTATGGGAATTGTATAATATATGTCATATATATGTATATGCTCACTGATTATTCATGATTTGCATAAAGTGTAAAAACCTTACCTTCCTTCATCTTCCTTAACGTGTAACTGTCTTAAATACATCTTCTGAATACATTGAGAACATCAGTGTTATAATTCCTGCTTTAACTGTCAAACATAATTTAGAGAATATAAGAAGTAAACTAAAATGTATTTACCTGTATCTTTATCTCTCAATTATTCCTTCTTCCTCTCTATATTGCAAGACCCCTTTGTTAATACTTCCTGTCTGCTTAGAAAATAATCTCTAGCTGTTCTTCTAAGACAGATCTGCTGGTGAAAAATTCTCTGATGGTCTTTCATCTGAAACTGTCGCAATTTCCTTCCTCATTCCTGAAGCATATTTTTTGGTGAACATGGCACTCTGAGTTGATAGTTGTTTCTTCTAGGACTTGAAACCTGTGCCACTTCTAACTGGATTGCATCGTTCTGAGAAGTTTGCTATCCTGAGCATCAATTTTCTCTCGCAGGTTAGGGTGGTATCTGTCTCTTCCACTAATTTTAACAATTCTTTTCATTTTCAGTAGTTAGCTTGTAATGTACCTCGGCGTAGATTTTTTCTTGACCTTGCTCAGGATCTTTGCTTTTTGAATCTGTATTTTCATTACTTTTTGCCAAATAAAGTTTCGGGATTATTTCTTCTAGAACTTTTTCACTTATGCCCATTCTTTGTTCTTCCAAAATTCCAATAATACAAAGTTGGGTCATTTCTATCTCACAGGCTGGTCCCTGAGGTACCATTCACACTTTTTACATCCTGTATCCCCTGTTATTTAAACAGGGCAATCATTGCCTTAGCTTGCAGCTCACTGATTCTTTCTCTACCTTGTCCAGTTTGTTTTTGAGCTCATTTACCTTGGGATTTATGTTGAATTTTCACAATTTTCATATTATATAGCGACGGTATTTAGATCCCCTCCCCTATCCATACCTCCCCCATAGTCCTCTTCCCAATTTAATGTACTCTCTAATATATATAATATAGCCTATAGAATCTGATTCATATCCCTAAATGTCCTTCAGTGTATATCCATACACTGGGCCCACCAAGAGTCCTGTCCCTGTAAGACACTGTCTTTCCCCTCCCAACAGCTACCAATTGCCAAAAGTTCCTTAGGTTGGGTTAGGATTTCTTACCCACTTCCCCATGTCTATGCTAGAATTTTGTCTGGTTTGAGCTTGCATAAGACTTGTGCATACTGTCTCCATTGCTGAGTTTATATGAGTAACTGACCAGCTCTCTAGAAGACTGTTTCCTTGTGGTCATCCACCCCCTCTGACTATTACAATCTTTTGCCTCCTCTTCTGTAATGATCCATGAGCCTTGGGAGGAAGAGGTCTGAAACAGCTGTCCCATTCAGGGATAAGCACTCTGTGGCTTTTTGTTCTCTACACGTTGGCCAATTGTGGGTTTCTGTGTTTATCACCATCTCCTACATAAGGAAGCTTCTCTGGTGAAAGTTGGAGAGATGCAGTCATCCTGTGTGTAGAAGTTGCAGTGAAGATGTGTCACTTAGGGTTAAGTGTGTCAAAGACACTTGTTCTCTGCATTTCACCCATTCTGGAACTCTGTAATCGTCTCCATCCAGGCTAGTCAGGCACTCTCCAGCAGCCTCAGTGGGATAGAGCCAAGACCCAAGGAGAGCCAAGGGGAACAGAATCTTAATTGAGGATATTTTAATGTCAGTTATTATACTTTTAATTAAAAATTTCCATTTTCTTCTGCTTTATATCTTACATTTCTTTGGTATAGTTTTGTTTCTTTGCTGATAATTTCTTTTCATTTGTTTCAAAGGTGTTCATAATTACTCACTGAAGCACTGTTATTATAACAATTTTAAAATTCTTACCAGATAATGATCTCAACATCTCTCTCATCTTGGTTTTGGATTCTATTGACTGCCTTTTTTCATTCAGCTTGAAATCTTCCTGGTTCTCAAGATGAGTGATTTCCTACTTAAATGTGAAAATTTTAAGTATTGTATCGAGATTCTGATTGCTGTTCACATCTCCTGGTATCTTCCGATACTATTCTGACAGAAGAAAGGTTAGTGCCAATTTGCTATTTCCAGATATGGGTAGAAGTCCAGTTCCCTACACAGCCTCAATTAACCCCAGACAATGGTGAGGGCAGAAAGGGCATCAGAGTTCTGACTTTCCAGTAAGCCACCGTGGATGCCACTGTGGCTAGAAGTGACATGCAGTTCTCCTTAGCACACGACCCCCACTGTCTCCACCTTAGCTGAGAGAAGAGACTTCCTGTTACTCATGGGTAAAAGCTAAAGCCTAGGCCCCGCCATCAGCTCTACTGATGGTAAGGGATAAGAATGCGAGCCTCTGACTAGGCCTTAGCTGGTGTGCATATGGGTCAAGCCTTGGAAGTTTCTGAGGTGCTGGGTTGTGGCAGAACTGTTATTGTCTGAAAGTTTTCCATCACAGCAGGCTGCTGCTTCCTGATCCTTTGCTTACAGAAAGCATACTTTATTTTCCGGCTGTTCATCTTTTCTTTTGTTTCACCTGTGCTTACAGGACTCTCTAAGCTACAGGCTTCTTTAGTTTCAAGTGGGGACATAAAAAGCCAAAAGAAAATAATAACACAAGGAATTGCCACTGTGTTGTTTTTAGTTCTTGAGACCTCAAGTCAATCTTGCTCCATTTAATCTTTTCCAATATTCTTTTGTTTTATATTTATGGCCTGGGGTTTTTTGGTTGTTTTTAGTGAGAGGATTGGGGAAAATATGTTTTTCTATCTTCCCAGAAGCAGAAACAAGTGGATTTTCAAAAACTGTTGTGGAATATTAATCAGTATTCGTTTATTCTTGTTAATTCTTGCTTCCCACTGGTCTTCTGTTCATAGAAGCCTTAGTGTTCTTGCATAGCTACAAGGAAAAAAGCAGTCAGGAGTCTGCTTCTAACTTCTTTCTTTCTTTGGTGGTTTTGTTTTGAGATAGGGTCTCCCTATAGTCCTAGCTGGCCTGGAACTCACTATGTAGACCAGGCTGGGATTGATCTCACAGAGGTCCACCTGCCGCTGCCTGTTTGGTTTAAAGGTGTGTGCCATCACACCCGGCCCTGATTCTAATTCTTAAATAAGTGGAGAACACATTTTGAAGACAAGAAAGCCAGTGATTTTATTTCTAATTTCCAAAAGCCATGCTTTTTTTTTCCAATACAGGGTCTCACCCAATAGTCCCAGCTAGCTTGGAACTTGCTATGTAAAACAGGTTGGTCTTGAACTCACAATGATCCATCTGCCTTTGTTTCCCCAGTGCTGAGACTAAAGGCATGTGCCACCATGTCTGGTCTGGCATGCTTTTTTTAAAAGCACAAAATACTTCTGTAGACATCAAAGAGTTAAAATAAGGAATTTTGAGTGTAGGGTGCTTTTGGTAAGACACATAAAGGCAAGATACGCAATTTCACATGAATTTCCCCCCCCAAAAAACAAGAGAAAGCCTTCCTCCTAGGCACCGGACAGGAAGGAAGGAGACACAGTGATAAATAGGTAACTGTTCTCTAGCTCCACTTGATACCCATGGGACATCCTGTAAACCTCTAGGTAGATTTGAGGATCTGAAGACCAAAGAGTGTATTTTATACCAAAAGAATGGAAACAACAGATGAGTTTTCTGCGTACTGTAAGCCATCATAGACTACATTCGTGGAGGTATAAATGACCATGGAGCATGTGTAGAGGGAGCCTTCAAAGGTTGATTTATTCCTGACTCCCCACAAAGGGGATAGAAAGCAAAGGAGGACTGGGAACCAAAGAAATAGGACACAGAGCACAGCACTAAAGGTGAGAGGGCGTGGCCTCACCCCACAGCACAAGAATGGCAGAGAGATGTGTAAGATCAGGCAAAACCAACAGAGGAAGAACAGTGACCTTCACATGGAGCATGGGACAGAGGCCACCCAAGTCAGAAATGTCACCCTTTCTTCCATTCCAAGCTTGCCCACATACCCAAGGGCCCCTGGGAGGAGTACAGCAGTACAAAGAAAAGGTGGGCACCCAGGAGGATGACTGCAGAGGAGCGTGATGGACTCTGGGAAAAAAAGAGGTCCCTGAAAAGAGCTTGAATTTTTAATCAGCTAAATTTAAATTCTATATAATTATACCAGAAGGCTAAATTAAAAACCAGGAGAACACTGAAGTGACAAGATTAAAACTGTTTGGTTTGTTTGCCTGATTTACTGGCGAATTTTCTTTCCTCTCTCTCTCTCTCTCTCTCTCTCTCTCTCTCTCTCTCTCTCTGCCATCATTGAAATTAGAATGCATAAAAAAGTTTAATTCTGCTCTAAAGAACTTTTAGAAAGAAAATGATTTCATGTTGACATCTATGAGGCTTAGATATGTAACCTCCCTGCTTAAAGTCTGGGTCCTGCCCACTTTGAGGGGCATCTAGCCCAACTCACAATTTACTGAGAGGAAATAGACAAGGAAAGAGAAAGGCATCTTTCTATCTCGGGGCCACAGAGTCAGCTACTGACATGGTCAGGAAGACGTACACAGACAGTGAGTATTCAAAATCAGGAGTCATTTTCTCCTGTTATGTAGCTAGCTACTTCCTAGCTGAAGCATTCCATTCCCTCCTGGAGGAAGCAGTGAGGCTCACAGGCTCAGCAAGTCAATAAAACATTTACAAGATTCGTGAGACTCTCTCTCCGGTTAGATAAGCAGTAAAGGATCGCTAGAGGAAAAAGAGATTTTTCAGAAGTGTAGTTGTCTGCATATTGCACAGGGGACTCCTGTAATGTAGGGATACAGAGGTCATGATCCATGCTGGGGTGGGAATTTGGGGTAGCACAGCTGCCTGACTCACCCATGCTCTTGTAAGGAATCTCAGTAAACGCTGATTCACTAAGCTGTGCTTAGATGAAATCATGTCTTGAGCCTGTCATCAGTGTCCTATCTGGAGTGAATAAATGTTGCTTTACATCTCCCAAGGAAAAGTGAGGCAACATAATCATAATCATCATAATTCAAGGTGAAAATCACTGGGTTCAATAGACATTGTTCAGATCTAACACACACACACACACACACACACACACACACACACACACACACACACTCCTCTGCTCCTGGGACCACAAGCCAGTCATCTAGTGACCAGATAAAGCTGTTCCTTTAGCTCTCTGCTCTCTGGCAATTCCGTTTGCTGTGACATTCAGTTTTTGCAGTGCCAGCCAGTTGTGACTGGTTGTGGCATCTCTAAAAAAACACACTGGGTTCTGTTGTAAAGTCCCGTGGTTGCATTACAGAACTAAATATAGAACTATATTGTATCATCTGATATTTTTAAATGATTGGTGACACCACTCCTCTCATTTCTCAAAATAACAGAAGTGGATTTTTAAATTCTGTTATTTAAGCAGTCTGATTCAGAGAACCATCGTCATCTCATAAGCAGATGTAGGTTCAACTGTATATAAATGAGTATTCGGCCTGACTCCCAATCATTGCCCTTGTTGTTTCTCTGTAACCATACTCCTTTGTCCTGATTTCTATGCCCATTTTAAATCTTTATTTCATATAATTATGTAGTGTGTGTGCTCACATGTGAGTGCTGTTGTGCCTGTGTGTGTGTGTGTGTGTGTGTGTGTGTGTGTGTCTGTGTATGTAGGCCAGAAGACAACTTCAGGTGATGTTCTTCAGGCTTTGCCCACTTTATTTTTTAGGCACTAGAGCAGACTCTACTACTATTATTGTACCAAATGGACAAAGTATTAAACCAACTCTTAAAGACTTATCATTCTACCCATCAATTAGTGCATCTCTCAGTTCTCGTCAGAGAAGCTCCTTTCTGCAGTACATGGTCATGGTGAAGAGAATAAGAGACTGAGGAGTTCTCAGCCCTAAATGGGACACCTATATCACATTCTCTCCTCACGAGGCTCAGGAATCATTGCAGAAGAAGGGGAAGAAATACTGTAAGAGCCAGAGGTGGTATATGAATGCAAGGAAACTGTTTTCTGTACAAAGTAAGGCATGTGTTCATATGGACACATTGTACAAAACATAAGACCTGAGCAAGCTCAAGTCAGACAAAACTCCCAGCATGGAGAGGGGAGGTGGGCACAATATCCCACTCCTAGCTGAGGATCTATTGGCAATTGATGGCTCCTTGGAGAGAGAGGCAGTTTTCTTTAAGAGCATGGCCCCTGGTACGTTGGCCACATTCTGGTTGAAGGCCCCACACCCAGCACAAACTGGACTCGGGTTGAAAATTAAAAGAAGACACAAACTTGGGTGGGTAAGGAAGGGGGAGTTGGACCTGGGAGAGTTGGGGAGTTCTGACTATGACCGGTAAATGTTGTATTAAATTCTAAAAAAGTTAATATATTTTTTAATTTCAGAAAGAAAAATTGTAAAGAAATGAGAGTAAGATCTGACTGTATTAAAATCAAGGACGAAAGTTTCTTTTTTATTTAGTATTTTAACCTTTTTTGTGCAGTGCCACATAGGTTAAAATAGCCACAATAACCTCAGTAACCTCTCTCTCTCTCTCTCTCTCTCTCTCTCTCTCTCTCTCTCTGTGTGTGTGTGTGTGTGTGTGTGTGTGTGTGTGTGTGTGTGTGTGTGTGTGTGTGTGTATGTGTGTATTGGGAATTGAAACCAGGGTCTGTAAATGCCTAGCACATACATGTTCTTATTTACTTTATAGAGTGCTAAGACCACTCTGAACCTAAATATCTGTGGCATCCTGCATATGCCCAGTGCATCTGCTCTAGAAGCTAAGCAGGGTCAGGCTTAGTTAGTACTTGGATGAAAAATCTAAATAATAAGTCACTTGAAATATAAATACCACTTAAAATTTACGGCAACTCTCCAGTATGATTGCTTTCACAAACCCCACCAGTCAACATGCTAACATGAATGAGGAAAAGGTTCATAAAGCCCCACCCTAGTTAAAGAGTAACAGGCAGTCAGTGGTTTCTGAGGGAAGGAGAGCCAGTTTTCTTCAGAGATGAGTATCTTGATAGGTTACCCAAGTCTAAGTGGTCAGCCCTAAACCCATGTATGTAGAGACAACACTAATTGGACACAGTAGATTTTGTGTGTGTGTGTGTGTGTGTGTGTGTGTGTGTGTGTGTAATTATAGACCAACACATGGATTTAAGGAGGGGCACAGGAGGAGTTGAAGGGAAGAAGTGGGAAGGGGTGGGAATAACATAAATACAATGTATTCATATATGAAATTCTTAAAAAATGGTAAATGAATTTAAAAAACAGAATAAGAAGTTAAAAAAAAAAGCAACAACTAGCAACCCAAAACCAGATATAAAGCCAAACCCAGGACAGCCCTTTGCTCTTGGCAAATTACAAAATGAATAAATCTCCCTTTTTATCATATTGGGCATTTAAGGGCTTGCTTGGACAGTGTTTATATAAGATAAATGGCATTGTCTAGAATGTAAGAATAGTCAACAATTTCTGTCTTTTGCGATTCTTCACTTTAAAATGACAAGCTCCAGAGCACTTTAGATTTTGAGTGATCTGTACTTTGTTTATATCTTGTTTTAAAAGTCTTTATTCTTTGTGTGTTTTTTTTTTTTCTAGTCAATGGAGTAAAGAGCTATCTTACTTAGCCAGAGAGGGCCTGAGGAAGATTGCAAGCATTATACTGTACTTTGTTGAGTGGGTTTAGAATAGTTTATAATATATTATCATAAAGCAGATTGACATCAATAGTATAATTGCTGCATGAATAATCTCAGAACAAGTGAGACCTTCTGAGGCTTTTTTTATTGTAAGCCATCATTATGCACTCACTGCATAAAGCAAGTGCCTCTTGGAAATTTTTAAAATACATCTTGGCTTTCTCTAGTTTATATTTCTTTGTATCAACATGAGATAAAGGGTGAAATCTGCTGGGTGTTCTGGTACAGAGATGTTAGATGCAGTCATTGGTGATTTATTCAGTAAGCCAATGGAGAAAGTTGTATATGTAACAAAATATTGCTGAGCCACTGCGCATTACCATTATAATTTTTGGCACCCAGATCTCATAACCCTGTCTGTACAGAGAGTATTTTAAAATCATTTAAAACCCCAAGGTAGTGCTAGATGAAAGTTAATTCAATTTTTCATATGAGACACAGAGTCAGGGAGATTAGGAAAATGACCTAGACAGATTTGTAAAAATTATTCATAAGCCACAATATGTCAATGGTAAAATGCAAAATAGGTATAAGCGTCCCCACCTGCAGCTTTGCTGGTTGCCTTGCAATGGAATAGAAGCTTCTGATTTCTGCAGGTGTTTGTCCTTTGCTCTCCCGCCCCGTGTTCCCGCCACACTAATTAATCCAATATTAATCTGCAATTAATGATTGGAAAAATAGAGAGTTGTTCAACTCCTTTAGGCAAAGAAATTTTCTAAATTTCTCCACATTTCTCTAGCTTATTTTCATGAAATGTACAAGGAGAAAAACATGAGGTCCTAGATTAAGAATTCTGACTGCTTGTTGATATACATTGCAAAACTCCAAGAGGGAAATATGACCCTTAGATTTATGGAATCACAAAACTCTCTATTTCATGGCTGTGGTGGACAGAATAATGTCTAATTCCTATAATTTTATGTGGCACAGAGAGATAAAGGGAGTATCAGAATTGAGGTTGCTCACCTGCTGACCTTAAACACATTTTGGGTTTCTCTAGTTTATTTTTTTTTTTGTATCAACATGAGATAAAAGGTGATTCTGGACTATTGGAGTGGGCCTGATATAGTCACAAAGGTTCTCAAACTTGGAATCAGGAGACAATAAAAGAGAAAAAATAGCTTCAGTGTGATACCACAAGAGAAACAGTAGAGCATCGCTGGTCTGGGAGATGGCAGGAGGCAGAGGGATTTAGCAGCTTGGGGAGGCAGAGAAGGAAGGCAACAGATTCACCCTGACAGCCCTAGATGGAATACAGCACTGCAGAGACCAAGTTCAGGCTTTTCACCTCCAGAACTGTTGTCATTAAGACACTGAGACTGCGGCAATTTATTACATTAGCCAAAGAGGCTAATACAATAGGACACCCATCCATATCCTATGAACATCTCTCTGAATTATAGCTGTTTTAGACTTTTTAAGGGAATCTGCTGTTCTACATGGAACAGGAGCACATTAGACTGCAGTCAATATGTATTATATACTGGATAATGCATTTAAATTATATGAGATCTTTGGTACTTAGTTGTTAGCCTAGTCAATCTGTTTGTCTATCAATTTCTCTATCTGCCTGTCTGCCACTTTGTAGTAATAGCTCCTACTAGTCATTCCAAGTCATAAAGAAAAATGTATTCAGTTTTATATAATGACTCAGTCTGGGATGAAGACTGAGAATGTGCATGTGTGTGTGTGCTTGTGTTGGTTTTGTGTGTGTGTGTGTGTGTGTGTGTGTGTGTGTATGTGTGCTTTCTCCATGAGAATCTAAGAGGAGACTTTTTCATTAAGATAATATCTGTCTGTCCCTCTTTATGAGATACATTATGGCGATTCAATGCATGTATACAATGTGTAGTAATTAAATCAGGGTTAACAACTATTTTTATTTCTTCAAACATTAATCATCTTTATGTGTTTAGAATTTTGTACTTTTTCTAGCCATTTTAAAATGTAGATTGTTTTGACCAGATGTTACCCTATTGTTCTAAAGAAAACCCAGGAGTAATTCCTCCTTGCTAACTGGGTACTCCTTACGGAACTTTCCATCTGTCTTAGTTAGCTTCTCTTGTGCTGTGATAAAAACACTGACCAAAACCAACTTATGGAAGAAAGTGTTTATTTGGCTTACATCTCCCAGGTCACCGTTCATCACTGAGGAAGCCCAAGATAGGACCTCAGGGCAGGAACCTGGAGACAGGAGCTGAATCACAGGCCATGGAGGAATGCTGCTTACTGGCTTGCTCCTCTGGCCCATGCTCAGTTTGCTTTCTTACACAATACAGAACAACCTGCCCAGGGGTGATATCATCCAAAATGGGCTGAGCCCTCTCACATCACTCAACAATCAAGAAAACGTCCCACAAACATGGCTACAAGCAAGTCCAATGGAAGAAGTTCCTCAGCTGAGGCTCCCTTTTTCCAGGTGTGTCAAGTTGACAACTAAAGAATCCGGCACCTATCCTTCTGCCCCAGCTTCCCATCTTTAATAACCAGTAGTCCACTATATCTTCTGGGAGACTGACTTACTAGTGACCACAGTGAGTATCTGGCTTTCTGTGTCTGGCTTACTCCACTTAACATGGTGGCTTCCAGTTCCATCCACGTTATTGCAAATAACAGGAGTTCTTTTTATTAATGACTGAAAATTGTTTTATTATATGCATAATTTTTCTTTATCCACTCATCCATTAAAAAGCAGCCAAGTTCATTTCATATTTTAGCTTTTGTGAATAAACATGGAATTATTAATATTTTTTCAGTATAATAATTTCATCCCCTCTGGCTATACACCCTGTAGTGGACTTACTGGATCATGTGGTAGTTATATATTTGTTTTTTTTTAAGACTCTCCACATTGTTTTCTGTATTGACTACAATAACGTACAGTCTTACCACTGATGTATGAGTTCACTTTCCTCTCCAGCTTCACAAGCATTTGTTATCTTTCTGTCATTTTATGATGATATTCTTTCTACTTAGAGTGAGATTCTAACTCTCTGGTTTTGATTTGCATTCCCCTGATGACTGGTGAGACTGAAGATTTTTGTCAGTCACTCCTACATCCTCTTTTGAGAAATGTCAGCTCAGATCATTTGCCTATTTTGTGATTATATTGTTTGTTTCCTTAGTGTTCAGCTTTTTTGAGTTTCTTCTATATTCTGAAGATCAACATCTTGTAAGATAAATAGTTTGCAAATATGTTCTCCCATATTTGCGTTGTCTCATTATTCCCTTTGCCGTGCAGAAACTTCTTCATTTGCCAAGTTCATTTATCTCTTTTTGTTTTTGTTGCTTGTGTTTGGGAGCATTATCTAAAGAACAAAAAAATATGATTGAGGAGACATATGGCAGCACATACAGGGAGATGGGAGGTGGAGACAGGAAAATTCCCTAGAAGCTCAAAGCTTGCTGGCCAGTCAGTCTGGGGCATACCTACACAGCAACAGAATCAAGACAGAACCTGTCTCAATAAGGCAGAAGGCGAGACCAACTCCCAAAAGTTGGCCTTTGACTACCCATACATGCTGCTGTGGCACATGTGTGCCTGCAGTTACACCACACACACACACACACACACACACACACACACACACACACACGATTCTTAATGTTTTAAAAAAGAAAAAGTAACATTGCCTACATCGATGCCTTAAAGTGTTTCCCTTGTGTTTTTTGTTTGTTAGTTTGTTTGTTTTCCTTTTTTTGTCTTTTTGAGACAGGGTCTCCCTGTAGCCCCAGCTGGCCTGGAACTCACTATGTAGACCAGGCTGGCCTTGAACCCACAGAGATCTGCTTGCCTCTGCCTCCTAAGTGCTGGGACTACAGGCGTGCACCACCATGCCCGGCTCCCTTGTGTTTTCTTACATTCAGTTCATAGTTTCAATTTTTCATTCAGATCTTTGATTCATTTTGAGTTGGTTTTTGAGAGTAGAGAGAGAAGGGATCTTGCTTCAATCTTCTATAGCTGTGCATGCAATTTTGCATTTGTTTGCACCGTTTACTAAAGAGCCTGTGTTTTCTCCCTAATATATTGTGTTAGTCAAATTTTAATCACTGACAAAAATACCTTAAAGAAACGATTTGAAAGGAGGAAAGATTTATGTGGGCTCACAGTTTCAGGGGTTTCAATTCATGGCTAGCTCCATTGCTGTAGGTCTGAGGTGAAGCACAGCAATGTGATGACAAAGGTGTCTGAGCAAAAGCTGCTTGCCTCATACCAGCCAGGAAGTCATGGAAGGGGCACAGGGCAGGACATAGCCTTCCACACCACACCCAGTGTCCTAATCCCTCTGAAAAGGCCTACCACCTAGTCACTACCACCTCCCCATAATGCCACTGGATTATGAATCTGAGATTAAGAATCTCATAATGTATTCACTTCCCAAAATCTCACCACCTATCAACCAATCTCTTAACACGTGAGCCTTTTGGAGAAACGCTTTGTATTCAAACCATAATAAATACTTTCAGCATCTTTGTCAAAAACAGTGTTTTTGGCATTATATGTGGGAATTCGTTTCTGAGATCCCTGTCCTGTTCTCTTGGCCTCTGTCTGCTTTTACACCAGTGCCACACTGTTTTTATGACTGAAGTTCTGTCCTGTTTTCTTATGTCAGGTGTTCTGATGCTTCCAGCTTTTTTTCCTCAGTGTCTATTGGGCTAGTCTAGGTCTTTTGTGGCTCCATATGAGTTTTAGGACTGTGTTTTCTATTTCTGTGGAGAAAAAGCCATTTTTACTTTCTATTGAGATTACACTGGATCTATAGATCACTTTGGGTTGTAGGGTCATTGCAACAATATGATTCTTTCAATCCATAAACATGCTATCTTTCTGTCCATGTGTCTTCCATAATTTCTTTAATCACCACTTCATAATGATCATAATTATCATTGTAGAGACTTTTCACTTCCCTCATTAAGCTTATTCATAAATATTTTATAGCTATTGTGAATAGACTTGTTTCTTCTCTCTTTTAGCAATTTCTTTATTGTTATATAAAAATGTTAATTGTTTTGCACATTGAGTCTGACTTCTGCAGCTTGGCTGAATTTTCTTATAAGCTCTAACAGCTTTTTTATTCTTATTTTGGTTTTCCTGTACATTGAATCATTTCATCTGTGTACTTCTTTTTGATTTGGGTAACCTTCATTTCTTTCTATGTACTAACTTTTCAGATGAAACAAGGGTGATTTTTAAAAAAGGATGTCTTTGTCTTGTTCTCTATCTTAGAATGCTGTCAGCTTTGGCCCATGAGGCATGATACTTGATATAGGTTTTTCATATATAGCCTTTAGGGTTTTAAGGTATAATCATTACATGTGTACTTTGCTGATTTTTTTAATCCAGAAAGGATGTTGAAGTTTATCAAATGCCCTTTTTCTGCATCTATTGAAATGATCATATGCTTTTTGTCCCTCATTATGTTGATGTACAACATTTATTGATTTGCATATTTTGAATCACTTGTCCATCCCTAAGGTGATTCCCAGTTGATCATGCTAAATGATCTTTTCAATGTGCTGTTAATAAGTTTATAATCTACATTCATCAGTGGCATGGGACTTGAATTTTCTTTTACATCATTGTATCTTTGTTTGATTTTCCTATCAGGGTAATGTTCAACTCATAAAAAGAGTTTGGCAGGATTCTTTGTGAATGTGTATTTCCAACAAGCTCCCAAGCAACGCCAGTGGTGGTGATCAATCCATAGCATGCTTGGTCCAGCCTTCTGCTTTGGAAACTTTTCTGTTCTCATGAACGGAACCAGCAGCAGATCCCTTTCTTGTGCTTTTTGGATTGTTACTGATCTTCAGCAAATTATATTAAAACAATCTCAGTTAAGCACTTAGAAGATTAATTTGGGAGGGTAGAGGGAGCAAGAGGTAAACTCTTTATTATGGTTTCCATGGGAGTGAATAGGTGAGGTAGGGTATGCTGGTTTAGGATTGGCTAGTGAATAATTTCAGTGGGCCCTGTGGTTCAGGGGCTATCCCTAATTGGCTGTAATCTGGACTTGAAATATTTAAGGCAGGAGAATATTGGTCTCCCAGGGTATAATAGCTAATAAGTGGCTGGAGATGGGTTCTGATTGGCTGGCATGCATATGAAACATTTACTCTCAAGCAAACTGTCTGCTGTCTCTAGGAATTAGCTAACTGGGGATGGGTAGTCCCTCTGGGGTCAGCCAGGTACCAAACGATGTCAAACCATCAAAAATACAGAATAAAAAGTCGTGGATCTTCACAGAAGAGGCAATGGAAAGATTGTAAGAGCCAGAGGTAGTACATAATGACAAGGAAAGTGTTTTCCAGACAGCAGGGCAGGTGCTCATAGGAACTCACAGCAGCTGTGATATGCACAAGACTCACTCAAGCTCAAGCCAGACAAAAGCCCAGTATGGAGGAGGGAGGACTAGCACAAAGTCTTACACCTGGCTTCCATTTGATAGCTGCTGAGAGAAGAAGAGTCAGTTTTCTTTAAGGGTGTGACCCTAGTAAGTGGACCAGGCTCCAGGCAGGTGCCAGACCCAAGGGTATTCTGACAACCCAGATAGGACATTATGGATTTAAAATAAAAGAAGAATATCAAATCAGGTGGGTAGGGAGGTAGGGGTGGATCTGAGAGGAGTTGGATGAAGGCGTGAATATGGTCAAAATACATTATAGGAAGCTCTCAAAGATATAATAAAAATATTTTTAAGTTATGGTTAATACATGATTCAAAAAAAGTCTTAGGATGGGGTGATGAGTTGAGCTTGTTCTCTTAAAATGGAATCATCCAAATCAACAAGAGGTCATGCAGCCAGGGCTGCAGAAGAACAAGAACAGGCTTGAGTCCAACATAAGGCCAGGAACCTAGTCCAGCTAGCATAGAGCCAGAAACTAAGTCAAACCATAGCCAACTCATGTAGGTGAGAAACTAGTGTGTATTGCTTCATGTCTGAGATTTCCTGGTTATTTATTATGCCCCATTGCTGTGGCAATAGCTGAATGTGATGGAAATTGTTATTAGTGCTGCAATAACAAATCCTAAAATATGCACTGCCCCCTTGTAGGACTAGGAAGCAGGCAAAGGAACGTATTGTTATGGATGACTGTGAAAATGTTGTGTCGAGTCACATAGTAGTGAAACAGTTACTGTTAAGTGCTATTTTCAATAAGCTAAAAGACAGACACATGGACCTGATAAAGTTGAGGTAGTAGGCAAGCAAATTTCAAGGTGCAATGTTAAAGGATAAGGAGGTAGTCACTAGTTACCTATGGAAAGTTACAAAGAGGCCTGAATTCATAGACAATCATCTGGTTTACAAACAGAACTGAGAATGGATAAATAGAGTCCAGAAAACAGAATTTGCAGAGAGAAAATTTTAACCTGTATTGAGAAATTTTCTTTCAGCTCACTTTGAGATGTAAGAATATCTCTAATCACATTTTACCAAATTTGCAGTATCAGTCCCAAATCCCCTTTTGTGGAGCAGGCCTCAAATCCAGTCAAGAGTTTTGTCATTATTGTGCCAGTAGGTACATCTTGCCTGGCAGGTATTGCATGCAGGAGCCAGAGCTAAGTAAGATCGTTGATGTCTTCTCTCCTTCAGCAGCCTTTCTAGCACTAGGAAACTAGGCAGCAGGGAGGGAGTTTCCCAATCAGTTCAAGATTTTGTTCTGCGTCCTGTAACCAAAGTGTGTGGTATCTTCAGCAATAAGGTCTTCAGCCAGTTATGATGGGCAGCCAAGAACAATGGCAGTGGAATGGCTTGTTTTGGATGCCTATGGAGCCTCACTGACCAGTAACATGGTGGGGGGCTGTGCCTGGCTCTGGTATTTTAAGTTCATAACTCCACACACATGCACACATGAGCAATAGCAATTGAAATTTGTGGATTATATTTTTTAAAGATAAAGTTTTGAGGGAGATGAGAGATATGTTGGGAGACTAGGGAATCGAGGAGGAGAGAATAGGGGATGGATTTGACTGAGATACATTGTGCATGTGTACTAAATTTTCCAAAAAATAAAAAGAACCATCTCTAAATCCCTTCTTTCTCACATTTTTCAGGAAACACACACAGAAGGCTACTTACACAGTAACTGGAGCAGAGTGTACTTTGCCCCCTTTAGAAGTAGACAAAATGGGATTTGGACCAAGAAGAATTTCTTGAAGAGGGGGGTCAAGACCACAGTGATAAAATGGAATGAGGTTTGGGAGCTACACACAAGGAACAGTAGTGAAGTCGAATTCAAGTACATTCCCTTCCCCAAGGCAGGGAACCTTGAAACATTGGCAACATTGGCCTATCAGGACTTTCCAGTGGCTCTAACTTGTGACTGCTATATGCATCTGACTCTTCCCCTATTAGAGTGGGGGTGTTTACTGTGGTTATCTTGTTTCTGTTCCACTGTTGTATCCTGGGTGTGGGAGGGGAAGTATCTTTTTAGTTTAAAGGTTTCTAGAACCTAGAACAAAAGGAATGATGTCTGGAGTTGATGTAGATCCTAAGATGTTCTTCTCTACCCTGATGCCCCTAGGAAGTACGATGCCTAAGGATCTTGGGATAGAAGTGAGCATGTGGAGGAGGGATGTGATCAGAGTGATGAAGAACAGACTGTGATATTGGATTATTAGTTCCAAGTCTTTCTTCCCACTATCAGAATTCTATCTAGAATATTCTTGCCATTTTCATGTGGTGAGCAGAGGATGCTTCACCACTCTCATCTTTAGGCTTCACCATGTGACTGGTTTTGGGTAGTGTGACAGTAGACCCTAGCAGATGCTTGCAATGTGCGGTGGGGTCATTCTTGCTTTCCCATCTGCCAGGGGAAGAGCTTAATCTCTAGTGGCAGATATCCTTCAAACCTAAGCTGCAGAATGAATATAGTCCTTAACATAACATCGTTCAATTTAGGGTTTTTTTTTTTTTTTTTTTTTACTCTGGGCACTATGAAAACAGTAAGTATTCAATAGAAACTGTACCTTGTATTTTGATTTTTTTTTCCCTGAGCTAGCAATACCCAGCAAGATGCTTTCTCCAATGGCTAAGCAGTGAGAGGGAGCTGAGGCCCTCAGTCAGCCATTCAGTCATGAGAAAAAACAACAGTTGCCCAGTGTACTGTCATTAAACTATTATGTTGGGTGTATTAAGAATATTTTCAGTTTACAGTGGGTTTATTAGTCAAAAAGCACCTGTACAGTATAGCATACTTGAACCCAGACTTGCAACCAAGAAGCTTACCTAAAGCCAAAAACAGAACCATGCAAGAACTAGCCTACAAACATAAGCATTAGAAGTAAATGTGTTTGTGGGTTGTCATCGTCATTGTTGTTTGAGACAGTCTCCCTGTGGACCAGCTGGCCTGAAATTCACTATGAATACCAGGCTGGCCTTGATCTCCTAGAGATCCACCTGCCTCTGCCACCCAAGCACTGGGATCAAAGGCACACACCACCACACCTGGTAAATGTGTTTTTTTTCAATCTCTGTCACTCAGATTTAGTGTCTGTTGGTTATGTAGTTCTTTTGAACCAGTAAAATGTTATTATATATTCTTATATATTTTATGAATATATCATTTCCATCAAGTAACTTCCCTTAACTAATGTTTTAGTTCGTTTCTTCATTGCAGTGACAAAATACTCTGACCACTACCAACTTGGGGAGGAAAGGCTTTATTTAGCTTACATGTGAGGGTCACAGTTCATCCGGGAGCCCAAGGTAGGAACTCAGGGCAGGAACCTGGAGGCAGGAGTTGGAGCACAGGCCATGGGGGAATGTGGTTACTGGCTTGCCCCACTGGCCCCTGCTCAGCCTGCTTTCTTATGCAACACAGGGCCACCTGCCCAGGGGTGGCACCAGTGGGCTGGGCCCTCCTACATCACTCATCAAGAAAATGCCCCTCAGACATAGCCACAGGCCAGTCCAATAGAGGAAATTCCCCAATTGAGGCTCCCTCAACCTAGGTGTGTCAAGTTGACACTAACACTATCCAGCACAACTAACCATTCCTTGACTTTGAAATATCTGTATTTTGGTTTTGATATTTAAGGGCAATTTCAGCTTCAATCATTTGCTTCTTTTCACAATAATATTAATAAAATATTGATGTCCACAATTTTTCATACTTGGGGTTATTTCTGCAGCATTGAAATTGGGTAATAATTCTGGTTGCAGTGATGTAGGCCTGGAATTCCAGCACTAACAAGGTGAAGGGGAAAGGACTTGAGAGAGTTCAAGGCCAGCTTGGGCTATGTAATAAAACTCTGTCTCACTAAACAAACCAAAACTAATGATAGAGCACAGGGCCATAGCACTTGTCTAGCATGTGCAAATCTCCAGAACCAGACACACACACACACACACACACACACACACACACACACACACACTGGATAATTGCATCTATTTTATACAGTTATTATTGACAATAAAAGACTTTAAATACTTCATATGAAATGCTAAGCCTATTTTCTCTCATAAAATTAATTTTCAACAATGATTGTTTTGTTGTAGAGTCTTATAATTTGGAAAACAATTCAAAGCTCTTAACATGAAATGTAAATTGCTTTCAAAAAGAGTTATGCCAACTTACCCTACCAACAGCTCTATGTAAGTTCTGACACACCTTCAGACAACTGTGAGGTTTGTTTTAACCTTGGCTGTTTTGAGAGATGATTAATATTATCTCAGTGCTATTTTGATTTTTGTAACATTGATTACAAGGAAGTGGAACTTTTACGAATTGTCTAATCACTGTGTGTTCTCTTCTTCGAGTAGACAGTTAATAACTGTTTTCATCTGGCCATGATGCAGGTCTTCCTCCGACTTCTTGGTGCCGAGAAACTGCCATCTAGTGTGGCAGCCAAAAGTGGCCCCTGGACACTTAGCATGCGTCTAGTGGCACATGTCGGTTTGATATTTTGGAAATATTAAGTTCTACAAAATATATTATTAGAATTTATTTTACCTGCTTCTTTTGAATTCTAGCTGTAACTAGTGGAAAAATCTTAAGCACCAACTTTTTATTAGAGAACAATGGTTGGACCATTTCCTTTCTATCAAACACTTAGGCATCAAAACCCTCATTGCCTCACCCTCAGGTTGGACTGTCTTGATAGTCGTGGGTCATCACTTGTGGCCTATTGTCAAACCTTCTTCATAATGCTGTGGTGAAACCAAATCTCTCTCCTCCAAATCTCTGCTCATTGCATTCTTCAAATTTCACCTCCTCTTTGTTCGTTTCCACCCTCCTCTGTTTAATCCTCTCCTATCTGACAACGCATCAAGGTTCTATTGTAAATTCTTGGATGACATAACTAACTTGATAAGGATTTAAAACCCTACATGTGTTTTCAACAGATTATACTCACTGTTATCTATACGTTCATATTCCAGTCTATATTATATAAACATAAATCTATAGTATATAAATCTATGTTTATATAATACAGATTTTATTTACATGTTTATATAAAATAAATTTGTATATTCATATTCTATTCTATCAAAACATAATTTTTGCAATGATGAGTTCTTTTTACATTGTGTCATTGAAAAGTTACAAACATACAAGCCTAATAAGTAATTTCAAATGTTTTCCAAATTCCCTTGCCTCTGCCCACATCCCTTCCAATGCAAACCTGAGCCCTCTTATCCACATCAATGAAGACAATCAAAGATTATGCCTGTAGTCAGTAATACTTAGACGTTTACTCCACACCAACTCCAACTAATCCAAATGTCAAGATGTGTACTCATAATTCCTGGGTTATTTTAGTCTAGACTGAGGGTAAGGTAGGTGTGGCTTAATTTATTTGATAAAGCGGGATTTAAAATAATAATGTAATAATCATTTATAAAAAATAAGCAGTCTATAATGATAAGGCAACATAGAATTGCTAATGTATTGAAAGGGATTAACATGTGCCTTGGAAATTCACCCTCATTTTTTAGATTCACAGCTCTTTCTTACCTGAATTCATGATTAGGAAGCTAATTTGCCTTAGGGAAATATCTATGACAATTCTTTAATCCCCAGTGTTCCTGACCCTTCTTGTCTACCTCCCATTACTCCCAAGGTGCTCAGAGAATTCAAGCCAATTTGAGTGCATGATCTCGTCTCCTGGGTGTCTTTGAGAAATGCTGAGACTACTACATTGCCTGTTAACCTGTCAACAGTTTAACTCTTCTCTGTGGGCACTGGCAATTAGCTTATCTCCAAAGGAGAAACAGGACAGAGATAAAGGAAGTTTCTTTCTTTCTAAGATTCAATAAGACACATACTTCCTAGCCTGAGGGAGAATATTGGACAGGCTTTGAATCAGTGTTTTCAAAACATTCATTATTCTGACAATGGAGTTCCATGAAACTAGCTTTTATTCCTTGTATAAAAGTTAAATAGAGATTTCGCGAATACACATTTTAGTACCAAGGAGTAAATAACTATTGCCTTGTTTTATGCATATTAGAAATTTCTGAGAAGATGCCTAAATATTTTGATTAATTTGAAAGTAGATGAACTGATGTGTAGGTATTTACAAAATCAAAGTACTCTTATGATTGAATTGGTTTCAAAACTGCAGCATAAAAAGTGGGACACACATCATAAATAGCAATCTTGAAATGGTGCTTCAGTATTCTGAGGCTTTCAGACTCTCATTTAAATATCAGAGTGATCAATTTGGTGGGTGTGGGGGAAGGGCCTCACTCTAGATTTAATAGTCATGCCAAATGTAAAAGCATCTGCTATACCTCGTAATTGTAATGGTTAATGCCAGTAAATATCCGAATGGAAGTCCACTTCTGTTGCTCGTACCGTCTCATTTTATCTTCAAAGCATCTGTCTGGGAGATAGACATCATTAGTGCTAATTACTGATGGTGCTGAGGAAGAGACTTCCTTTGCAGTTGCCTATAAAAGTCTAAGAATAGCTCATCTTTCTTGAACTCAGTCACATCCTCTCAGGTCATAAATTCTGCAGATTGAGCTAGTTATTTTTAGGTGGGGTTCCAAAAGGCAGCTGCAGTTCAAGTATCACAGCATGTGCCTGATGGAGCAGCTGATAGTTCTGTTTCCTACACTTCATCTCCAAATTCCTGGAGTAATTGCACAGGGGTGTTTGGGATATTGCTGTTTTTTTTATTCTTGTTTTTCAATATTTTATTTATTATTTTTACTTTATGTGTACGAGTGTATTGTCTGCATGTATGTGAGTGCACCCGTGTCGTGCAATGCCATGGAGGTCAGAAGAGGGCTTCGGATTCCCCTGGAACTGGAGTTAAGGACAGTTCATAGCCACCATGTGGGTGCTGGGAATTGAAGCCGGGGCCTCTGCAAGCGCAGTCAGTGCTCTTAACTGCTGAGCCATCTCTCCATCCCCTTGAATCTTAAGTGTAGTCCAGAGGTCTGTGAAGCAAAGAGTAGTCCAAAGGTCCGTGTTGGTCCCCAGCAGAGTCTATTGAGAGACAGTACAACCGTTAGAGATTTGACCTAGTGGGAAGTCATTGTGCCTTTGAGCAGGATAGTGGGAGTCTGGTCCCTTCTCTTCTTTCCCTTTGACTATCCCGCCATGAGGAAGCAATTTTATATTGCCACATGCTGCCACCATGGTGTACCACCTCGCTATAGGCCAAAAAGCAATGAGGCCAATCAGTCATAGCCGGAACTCCAAAAATGAGAGCTAAAATACCTCTTCCCTTTGAAGGTTGATTGTCTCCCGGGTTTTTAAATAGTAATAGAAAGCTAACAGCCATGGTCAAGCTATGCTGAACTTTTTGCACATACTGGACATCTCCCATGTGATTGTAAACCCTGAGTTTTACAACATGGGAAACTTTAGAGCAAAGCTCTGAACAACTATCATCAACAAAAGTTCATTAATAATGAGGTTCTGTAAAATTTTAGAGGCCACTATGATGCATTACAATCCAAGTCTCTAAGGATTGATACATCCACTAAGAGAGAAGAAACTGCAGTTGAGAAATAGTCACGCCTAGCCTGACAGTAAAAACCCACATTAAGTGCCTAGTAGTTTCAAGAGCAGAGGCAGGAATAACAGTTTTTTATTTGGGTCACTATTATTTCTTGAGAATCTTTCCAATACTTTTTTTTAAAAAAAAATTTCATTTATTATTTTCATTTTATGTGTATGAGTATATTGCCTGCATGTAAGTGAGTGCACCCGTGTCGTGCAATGCTGCAAAGGTCAGAAGAGGGCTTCAGATTCCTCTGGAACTGGAGTTAAGGATGGTTTGTAGCCACCATGTGGGTGCTGGGAATTGACCCCAGGTCCTCTGCAAGAGCAGTCAGTGCTCTTAACCACTGAAAAATCTCTCCAGCCCCCAGAGAATCTTCCCAATACTCTTAAAGATGAAAGACCAGGGCCTTTCTCTCAGTGTCCAACCAATCGCTGCTTTCTCCCTGGAAAGCAGCCTACCTGGCTTCCCCCATCTTTGTAACACAAGCCCTCTGGTCTTGCCTAGCAAGGCCAGAATTATAGAATCTATGATTGGGAGGGAAGTGTTGGTAAAATTGTCCAAGCCCTGACCTAATTTTCAAATTTTGTTGCCCCAATAAAAAGGACTTAATATGAATGTAGTAAGATGGTTATTTGAGCACATTTTCTCCTGGTTTTTCCCCTTTTCAAAACATATAATCAATCTTTTAGCTCATTGCCTCATAGAATTAAGATGGTCAGGAAGCAAAAATAGTAACCACTTTTTGTGTCTGGGTTGTAAAAGGGGGAACTTAGAATTGGAGGATGACACAAAGACAAAATGTGTGGGAGACACACAGCTGAAAGAGCACTCATTTCTTCCACTGCCCAGAATAGAATTCTCCAAGGTCAGAGGGAAGGAGAATGAAGGGGAGGCAACGATAACCCACACAGTATTGGGTCTGGAAGGCAAATTTCCTTCTTTCTGTGAAGCTCTCCACAGAGGAGATAGCTCAAAATGAATCTAGGTACACAAGTTAATCACCTTTTAAAGATTACCCTCAGGGGAGTGATCTACCAAAAGTGTTGACACTCCAGTGCTAAAGGTTCAAAAGTGTCTCAGGATAGCTTGAGCATAAAAGAGGATTCAAAGATCAGAAGGTCCCAATCCTCCCAGTTCACAGCGAAAGACAATGGATAAGTCCCTCCAGGGCCTTGCCTCAACTCCAGGGAAGGAATACCCCAAAATGACCTGAGATTGTGAACCTTAACCCACCAGTACCAGTTAAGTATCACTCGTGGGGTAAGAGGAAATGTTATAGTTATTTTCCTAGACTACCAGTCTGTGGGCTTGAGATTCATAGATCTACTATCCATGAAAAGTTCCTATAGCTACCCAATACATAAAAAGTACACAAAATATAATCTTTATTAGTGGTGGTGATATTATTAGTGAATTTCAAGTCAACTGAGGGCCTGGAGAGATGACTCTGAAGCTAAGAGCACTGGCTGCTCTTGCAGAGGACCCGGGTACAGTTCCTAGCACCCATGTGGTAGTTAACAACCATCCATAATTCCATTTCCAGGGGAATCCAATGCCCTCTTCTGACCTCCACGAGCATTGCACAACACAGGTGTACTTACATGCATACAAGCAATACACACACACACACACACAAATAATAAACATAATAAATCAAAGTTAACTGAAAGCTATTTTTCACCGTGTAAATGTCTATTCATTTTCATGTAGTTATCTTATATCCAATAGAAAAATGTTGGTTAAACTCTTCCTTAAAAAATTGATTAAAAGTTCTTGCTAAAGATTCATTATCACTTAAGGGGATTGATAGGTAAAAAGTTGGCAGAGAATGAGCGAATGGATGATGAGGCACCAAGACACAGCTAAAACTCCATCAAAATGGGATTTATTAGCAAAGGAACACATGGGACAGATTCCCTTCCAGACAGGGAAAATGTCTTCCTGGGTCTTGAGCTGGGGTCTTTTTCAAAGGGAGGCTTCTGCTTCCCGCAGAAGGCGGGAAGATATATATATATTTTAAAGTTGGGGAGGGGGAGTGGGAGAGCAGGACTGTTAAAACTTGTCCTCTTTAGAGATCAAAGAAGAAGCCTGCTGTGTTGGCCAAACAGTGAGAAAAGTCTGCTTCTCTTGACTTCAAAGACCAAGGTGCTTATCAGCTAGGTTCCCTTTTCTCAGGAGCATGAGAAATCCTTGGGATCCTGTTGGTGAAGGGGCATGGCTATCTGAACCTTAACATTCCAGCCTTTTGTGTTATAGGATAGGGGGTGCCCTTGTCGTCTTGCTACTTCCTGCTGGACAGGGTCGACATGGGGGGGGCTA
>NW_008337842.1:4677525-4677704 GCF_000622305.1 Nannospalax galili | reverse complement strand
TCTTTCCTTTTGGGTGTTTAAGACCACACTGTTGGCCCAAATAAACCAATTTATTTTTACTCTTAAGGTCGTATGAGGATTTGGTCCTTAGGGGTCACATGGGCTTGGGAGGAGCCCCTGGCTCCTCCGGCTTTTCTTTTACCAATTCCATCTATGTGAAGATAAGTCAAAAGGTCCTT
>NW_008337842.1:4671582-4677454 GCF_000622305.1 Nannospalax galili | reverse complement strand
AGACTGGACACTGGTTCAAGTCCATCTTCTGGGGTCTCCCTGAACAAGAGGACAGGTGACTCTCCAAAGTTACAGGACATTTTGAGAGATGCACCATAGCCCCTGGAACTTGTTTGACCTTGGAGGGCTAGGAACAAAAATTTGTCCCTTTAAGTCCCTCTGACCATATTAATATAGGCCTTAGAGTCTGGCTATTAAACATCCAACAAGGTTAGTTACACTGGTCTGGTACTTTTAATTACTATGTGCTATGTAGATAGAGCTTGGGCACATCCTTAAATAAACCTTGACTAGACATCCTTAAACTAGTTGACTAAGCTGCGACCTTAGAAATTTTAAGACGTGTCTACACATTCATTATCCTTGTTTCATCTTTGTTATACTGTAACAACCCTACACAGACCTTCATCACCTGCCCAGCAATCTCATCTCTCTGTCAATTCTGGAAATATCCAGCCATGGTAATTTTCATACATAAATCCTTCTTTAAAAATATCTCCATTCTCATATCCTTCCAACATCCTCCAATCTTCCATTTTCCTTTTTCATAACCATGAGACACAATAACATTAGCAAACAAATTTTTTATCTGTTGTGAGACTTCTTTTCCTGGGGATACTAAGCAATGTTTTTTCCCTTTTTAGGTTGTTGTAGCAAACCAATGTTTGATTGCATTAAAGTTTTTCTGGGGAACCAGTGAATTTACTGAGCTTACTCACAGAGATGACTGAGGGGGTTGCTGAGGTATATGAGTGACCTGAGAGTATTTATATTGGAAAGTCTTATCCCAGCATGGATCCAGACTTCTCTTCCTAGCCTTTTTAGATAATATACTTTAGCCTTTTCCAAGTCCAGGAGACCATGTAATTAGGGTCAAATTACATACAGTTGTCTGGGAAGAGCAGCTGGATACTCAGGTGAGGGTCCAGTGACCCTGTTTACCCCTCCTCCTTCAATTAAAGAATATGATAGTCAAGTCAGCAAGTTTAATTGTGATGATTTTTGTTAGTGGACACAGCTGATGTCATGAAGATGATAGTAGTTTGACTCAGAAGAAAGTAGTGTGTAGCATCATCTTATTAAAAGAACATAGAATCTAAATTATATACATAAGATAATGTAATAAGTTAATATTACCCGTGTACATATTGTGTTTTATAAGTTTTTAGGTAAATCTTTTACCTTATGTAGCTTAGTGAGTAGTCTATGAAAACCTTGCTTTTGGTGGAAAAAAGCAATTGGTACATAAACATTATCAAATTGATGTTTACAGCCTCCAAAATAATCAAGGAAAACTGTGCTATAACCCTGTTTAGACTTTATAACTGTTGGAGTGGGAGAGATGGGAAGGGTGTCCTGTCCATGAGGGAATGGAGGGGCAGGGCTTTTGGAGGCAGGGTCTGGAATCAAAGTAGAAGTTAGATACAGGAGGGATAAATGGGTTATTTGAGCTAGAAGTCAGAATAGGGGAGACTAGGGAATATTTGGCAAGGAGGTGTTTAAGGTTTTGGATATCCTTAAGTAGAGAAGAGTTAGTGGAAGGAGAGTGGGTGATGGACTTAGAGCAGCACTGGAGAGGGGGAAGGTCATGGTGTGGAGAGGGACTTCGAGTTGGAGAAAGGAGGAGAGCTGGGTTGGGCCCTGGAATGGGAGGCAGGGAGAGTATAGCAAGGGGAGAGCAAGGGGAGGACTTGGCTGTGCCTCAAGCTGGGGAGCAGGAGGAGGTTGGGGGAGGCAGTTCATTGGCTATGGTAGGATCAAAAGCTGAGGTGGAGGGGTAGGGGGGAGGATAAGGGGAGGAGGTCCCTGGTGGGTTGGGATCCTGTGAAACTGTCTTAGCCAGAAGAACCTGATGGGAAGAACATGGGACCCAGGGGGCGGGATTAGCATGGAGATCAAAGGAAGCTTGGATGTATGGTAATTCAGACCATTTGCCTTTACAATGGCAGAAATTTTTTAAATCTCTCAAAATATTGAAGTTTAAGTTCCGGTGTCTGGCCAAACAGAGTCATTATCTAACTCATACTGAGGCCAGGCAGTGGTGCACAGGAACTTCAGGCATTTTGGCCTGATTGTATCTGAAAGTCCTAGTTGTTTTAAGGATTTAAGAAGACAAGCAAGAGATGTGAGACCCCAAGACTTTGAGTGGGTGTTTCCCATAGTGACAGATTAAGTACAGAGTGAAGAGGAGAGAGAGAAAGAACCCAGCAAGCAGGTAGGAGGTAGAGACAGAACCAAGCAGATGCGAGACAAAGAAAATCCTCTCTCCATAGGGAGTGGAAGCAGGATCATGAGTCTGGGCAGGAAAGTGCAGCAGATGAGGAAGAGAGAGATGGGGAGGGAGTAGGAGAAAAAGGGGGTTGGCATTGGTCATGCAAAACGAGAGTGAGGAGAACCAGGCATCAAAACAAGTGTCCTTTTATTTGTTGCTCAGGTTTGAGTTATTTTCAAGTTATTTCCAAGTCCCAGAAGGTGGCATCCCGCAATTAGATCATCAGGGAGAGGAAAGGCAAGATCTTGTCCTGGACAGGAAGTAGTGCGTGTTCCTATCTCTGGAAATAGCGTCCTATATCCAGAGAAAGGAAAGGGGTTTCTGACAAACATGTGATTTTGAGGCAAGCGAGAGGAGCAGAAAACCCTGCAATGAGAGCATGGCATGACCAGCCAGTAGATGGAGACAAAGTACAAGGAAAGCAGAAAAAACACAGTGAGCCAGAAGGGAGGGAAGTTTGTGGAACAAGTTGATCCTGAGGTTTATTTAGGAGAGGCTGAGGGAAGATGAGCCCCAGAAGGGTGGTGGTTTAGTAGAGGTTTGCTAGAGCCCCAGAAGGGCAGTGATGAGAGAGAGGGAGGGAGAGAGAGATAGGGAGAGAGACACTTAAAATTAATTTACATATTTTAGTACCAGGAACCATGTTGTAGATTAAAGAGAGAATATTTTGGCCTGAAAAAAAATTTTTGGTGTTAATTTAACATTTTTAGTTTGTATGAGATTTTACTTAAAAATTAGTATGATACCAAGTAAATGAATACATTGAAGCATAAATTTATGTTGACTGTATATGCATATTTAATTATATAGTCTTTGTTGAGAATGTAGTTTGTTTATCATTTTTGAACCAAAACACATTTGAAGTAGACAAACAAAATGAACACATCTTAAAACACCATGAAAGTAAATTAAAAACAAAAATGGTTAAGAGCTAAATAACTGAAGGAAGTTAATAAAACCTTGTCAATCTAAGAAAATAAATCAGATGAGATAGGAAGGACAAAATAAAACATTAACAGATTAGGTTAAGAATAAATAAAATGTAAATAGTACTGAATATAATTCCATTAGCTAGTTTTATTATAGTCTGTAATACCCTCTGTTGAAATTAATTTACACCTTAGCGGTTCTCAACTGCATAGTGCCTTTACTCTTAGGCTGTTTTGTTATTCTCCTCCTTGTCACAGGGTCAGGGGGCCAGCTTGAACCTGGAAAATTCTTGGAGAACACATTTTGAGACAATAGGCTTAAGTCTGAAGCAGGAAGGCCAATCCCATCTTCAGAATCAGCATCTCAGTGAGCTCAAACAGCACGTGACAGATTACCAAAATAATTAATATTACTCTGACAGTATAACTAGAAAGCACTCAGGGAATGATGGGGCAGGAACATAAGCAAACATAGAGCATCTGAGTATCAGAGAGGGAAATAACTCTAAGAGAAAAACAGGCTTAGAATCACAATGTAGAAAGGGGAGGAGTTAAGACCAGTAGAGATGGCATCTCAAGCCTCTCATTTAAGTAGACTATTACTTTTTACCTCTCATTCTTGTAACTATGTGTTGGTAATAGCTTGTCTCTTGTAAGGATTTGGCCCTGTAGTACAGAGAAAAATTTTAAGTTCCCTTTAGAAACTAACAAATATACTATGTAAAATGGTAGGAATTTAAAATAGTCATTTTTAGAAATTAGCAAATACCATATAAAAGATGTTAAAATCCCAAATAATTCATTTAATATTATCAGATAGAGGATGTCATGCAAACAATGTCCAAACCTAAAAATAATTCCTTTTAAAATATCTGTAAATATGTCAAACAATGTAAAAACTTAGAACAATCATCTTAAAAAGAAACAGTAAATATACCATAGAAGAAGTTAAAACTCAAAGTAATCCCCTTTAGAAACAGGCCCTAAACAATGTTAAAATTTAACTCCCATTGTATAGATCTGGCATTATTCCCTTAGTCTGAACTAGAAATGCATTGTTTATTATATGACATCATCAAGAAACGAAAACAAAAATAAATTGCAAAAGAATCCTAGGGACCCCTGGTACCAGTAGATTAGGCTTGATATTAAAGAAGAAAGTACCCTCAGATATATATGTATATGTGACCCAAATAGAAAAGCAAATTAAAGAAATCCATGCTTCTCACCAAACATTGTAGCTGTGAATGTAAAGCCAAGTTCTCAGGAGCTCTTAGTTTGTAGACAGAAGCTATGCTGCAAAGGAAACTCATGAGGGCAGCTGAAGGAACAGGGCATGTAAATCTGTGCATTGTTGGTCTGAAAGCATGTGGCTCGCCTGAGCAGTGACTGTGACCTTTTATGTATAGTGAAATTTAAAATGGTTAGGTCTAGTTAGAAAACTAGGCACCTGAGCACCAGTTGCTTGATGCCCAAGAGAGCCTAAGATCAAAGTTTGAGCCGCTTTGAGAAAAAGTTTAGGAGAAAAAAAAGCATTTAAAACGTTTTTTCTTTGTCCCTGGGGCAAGCCGCCTGAAATTTTTTAAGTGTTCAGCAAAGTTGCCCAGCTGGTTTAGGCTAGTTGGGTCAAAATGGGGAGAAAGGGCCCCCTAAAGGGTTTTTAGCCAAATTTATAAGAGAATTTAAGAATGGGCCCAGCTGGAAACTTATAATTTCATTAGAATGTTAAAGAAAAAAATTTCCACGGCAGGTGAGCTGGCAATCTTGGCAGCTGCCTGGAGGGGGTGAATAGCGGGGGGGAAAAAAAGCCTTGGGGTCATGCAGGTTTAAAGTTTGCATGGAAGATCCGACATGTGGTGAGCTGGCAGGGAGCAGAAAGCTTTAATATGGGAGGGAGAGAGAGAGGAGAAGGATACAGAGCATTTGTATGTGTTGGATTAAATGGTATCAGAAATCATCCTGAGTAAAGTGAGGAAGAAAGGCAGCAGAAGAAGATAAAGACAGGAAAAAGGATGGAGGACAGCAGAGCTTGCAGGCCCATGGCAAAGGAGTGGGGTAGGGGGAGAGATGCTGGTGGTGAGCAGCCAGTGGGAGAACCGAGATGGGGAACGGATGAAGCAGGTCCATCACGGAGACCACAGCGCTGTCCGGGAGTGGTGAAAATCAATGGGAAAGGAGATCAAAAGAAGTAGGCAAGGCAGAGTGTTCCCCAGTGAGGAGAACCAGAAAGAGGTGAAAGCAAAGCAGAGGGCTGGGGAGAGGAGGAGAGAGAAGAGAAGTGTACCTGAAAGCCAGGTTAGTGGCGTTGGAGAAGTCCAGGCAGGTCCCTTGAAGTAAGAACTGGGTTTTGGCACCATCTGATAGATAAAAAGTTGGTGGAGAATGAGCAAATGGATGATGAGGCACTGAGGCACAGCTAAAACTCCATCAAAATAGGGTTTATTAGCAAAGGAACACATGGGACAGATTTCCCTTCCAGGCAGGGAAAAATGTCTGCCTGGGTCTTGAGCTGGGGTCTTTTTAAAAGGGAGGCTTCTGCTTCCTGCAGAAGGTGGGAAGATGTATATTTTTTAAAGTTGGGGGTGGGGAGTGGGAGAGCGGGACTGTTAAAACCTGTCCTCTTTAGAGATCAAAGGGGAAGCCTGCTATGTTGGCCAAACAGTGGAGAAAG
>NW_008337842.1:4669455-4671425 GCF_000622305.1 Nannospalax galili | reverse complement strand
TATATATATATGAGTCCATTCCATGCAAATCAGTCCTTAACTCTGCTACATTGATCTCTTTGACAGTTTCTTGGCAAGGAAGAAAAAAAAAATATGTATTCCTGTTAAAATTTTTGCTCGTAAGCCAGGCATGGTGGTGCACACCTTTAATCTCAGTACTCAAGAGGCAGAGGCAGGTGGATCTCTGTGAGTTTGAGGCCAGCCTGATCTACGTAGTGAGTTACAGGCCAACCAGTGCTACACAGTGAGACCCTGTCTCAAAAATTTTTTTTTACTCAGCAGATTTTACATTTTTCCAACTATGCTGTTATTTCTTGAGTCTCACTGAAAACGATATTTTAGTTTCCCATGTAACATCATATAATCTTAAATTTAATCACTTTATGAGTTTACGTATTTTTCTATCTTCCTTAGTATTCTGTTTTTTCCATCTCCACAAACTTCTTATTTTTGGACCATTCAGTCTATCTCGCTCTTCTTCTTGTTCATCCTGGTAGCTGAGGACTGCTGGAGGAAAAAAAGTCACACATCAGTGCTAATTAGTGTTATAGCCAAACCATAACTTCCAAATGCATAGTGTAGCTTCTCCCTTCAGCACCCCTCTCTGCTGAGTTTCTATTCCTCAGACCTTTGTTTCTCAATCTCTTTTGAAATTGTTTTGTCTTTTTTTGTCTTTAAATGTTTCTGCTCCCTACTTTCTAGCCTTTGATGTCATTCCACATACCCCTCCTGTTAAATCTCAGCCTTCTGTACATCATTAAAACAGTTAAATCAGAACAGGTGTCTGTGAGATGCTTAACCCTAAGTGCTAAACCTTCAGTGCAACCTCGTGACCACTGAGCCATCTCTCCAGCTCCAGATTCTTTTTCTTACTTCCATTTTATTTATTGTATGGTTGTGTGCCATGGTGTGGTGTGCATGTGGAAGTCAGAGGACAAGACAGTCTGTGGGAGTCAGTTGTATCCTTATATCATGAGGGTCCCAGGGATAAAACTAAGGCTGTCAGACTTGTCAACAGGTGCTTTTACCTGCTGAGCTGTCTTGCCAGCCCCCTCATAGGTTCTTAGTTGTAGCTCCATAGCCACACCTGCCCTTCATTCCAGCAGCCTATGCTGTTATTTATGTGAACATGGATGATAGGCACTTACTTAGATAACTCCCTTTCTATTAACATGGACTCATTCGATGGCTCTATGGTTCTTAGATTCAGTTTTTCTTCCCTGGTAACTGAAAATACTTCTCTTTGACCAAATAGTCCAAATAGTTTAGGGTTGTTGTTGCTTATTTTCTATTACTATTTCATTTTTTCCTTAAGTAGTAGATAGATATTAATTATTTTTTACTCTAAGAATAACTTTGAGAATGCATTTTGCTGTCTTTTGTACTTTTTTGCACATCTCTACTCTCTACTTCTTGCCTTTTGTCACTCAGCTTTTCCAGGTTCCCAATTTCATTTTTCCTTAGCTTTTCTTCCTATGGAGCCTGTGATTCTTTCATTTTAAAATCTAGATTAAAATGTGAAAACACACATTGTGTGATAACAGTTGTCAAGCACTCATTGTGTACTATCCACATCACATTCATTTCCATTCCATAACAACTCAACAGACTAGGTGTTAATCAAATCCCTTTGTTAAAGGTGAGAAATGAGACTTAACATCTTCTGTCACAGAATTGGTCAGTAGCAGAGCCAAAAGCTGAATACCTTAAATTCAAAGTCCCAGTACCCAAGATTAATCTTCTTTTGAGTGAAAAACACTGTGGAATCAAGCACCAGATGCAGAAGTCTCCATAGCCATGTAGGAAACATACAGGTGTGAAGGGCTGGCAAGTATATTGGTATATTCTTTGTTTGTGCAAGGTTGAATACATTTTTCCTGTGTTTTTAAAAATATTTTATTATTTTTATTTTGTGTGTATGCGTGTATTGCCTGCATGTAGCTAAGTGCACCCATGTTGTACAATGCCCA
>NW_008337842.1:4646116-4668873 GCF_000622305.1 Nannospalax galili | reverse complement strand
AAGCACAGTTTGTAGCCACCATGTGGGTGCTGGGAATCAAACCTGGGTCCTCTGCAAGAGCAGTCAGTGCTTTTAACTGCTGAGCCATCTCTCCAGCCCCATCCTCTGATTTTTTTATAATTCCACTTTCAGGAGTAACTCATAAGGAAAAATATGTCTCTAAGTCTTAATTATTTGAGTGTGGTGATAAGTGCCAATGGTGGGGGGTGGGTTTAGAAGGAGAAGAGTCTTGATGAGTTGGAAATGGAAAGCAAAAACTGGCTTCAGTGGTTCTCAAAGGCCTGGACCCCTGACCAGAGGCAGCACCTGGGAGTGTGACAGAGATGAGAATTTGGGGGACTATCCCAAACCAAGTGAGTGAGGAACTTTGGGTTTGGGCCTAGAACTCTTTAGCTTACTTCAGGTTCCTGGTGCATCCTCGTGTTTCAGGAACTCTGTCCTCCCCTAAAGCCAATACCTGCCACACAGCTCTGGCTGAGTTACTGAGTGGAGAGCGTGAATCTCAGACTATCAGAACCTTCCAAATCTACAGGGAAGCTAGAAGTCTCAATTATTTTCATTTTCCCAATTTTTAAATATTGCCTCAAAACTTTTTAAATATTGTATAAGCTAAACAAAAACATGTGCAATCCCAGCTTGGCCCTCCAGACTGCCAATGAATGAATTCTCTGTAGAATCAAAATTGTATTAGTCATTACAGTGATTTTATTACTAACTACTTATTAGAATGGCAATGAGGTGAGAGTCTTCCTCTTGTTATAACCACAAACGTTTTCAAACTATCATTCTTTGCGAAATATATTTCATTTAAGTAATAGGGTATGTGAATGAGTGTGTGTGTGTGTTTGTATGTGTGTGTCTGTGTGTGACTGTGTACATACATGTGTATGAGTTTGTGTGTGTGTATGCACGTTTAGGACATGCTAAGGACTTTCAGGTCAAATGAACCCAGTTCTATGTGTGAATCAGCCTTTGAGAGGCTGCTATCTGTGTGGCACGATCTTGAGCTTTAATCACAGATGAACACGTCTACCAGCCTGTGACAATGCAAGCACATCAACCTTGGGCCAGGCAAAAGTTTATGGAGGAGTGTACACAAACCTCATAAATGAAGACTTCAACACAAAAATCCTGACATATTCAAGTATGGAAGCAATCCAGGCCTCATGTTGCAAATCCCACAAATTTGAGGCCAGCCTGGGCTACAAAGACAGAATCTGTCTCAAAAAAGAGAGAAAGGAAGGAGGAAGAAGAGGAGGAGGGGGAAGAGAAGAAGGAGGTAGAAAACAAGAT
This sequence comes from Nannospalax galili, assembly GCF_000622305.1. Classification (NCBI taxonomy): domain Eukaryota; kingdom Metazoa; phylum Chordata; class Mammalia; order Rodentia; family Spalacidae; genus Nannospalax; species Nannospalax galili. The sequence continues at coordinate 4,667,580 of NW_008337842.1, read as the reverse complement.
GGAGGGGGAGGGAGGGAGGGCGGGATGGGGAGAGGGAGGAAGAGGAGGAGGGGGAAGAGAAGAAGGAGGTAGAAAACAAGATGGAGGGGGAGGGAGGGAGGGCGGGATGGGAGGAGAGGGAGAGAGGAGGGAATGGAAGGAGGGGGAAGAAAAGGGAAGGAAAGAAAAGGAGGGAGGAAGATTGCTGTGGACAATTGCCAATAAAGGTTGAAGAAGTAGAAAAGGACCAGAATTAGAGGGCCTTGGAGACCTCATTAAGCATTTAAGGTTACTGTTAGAACAATGGAAAACTATTAACAGATTTCGATATAGCCATGATTCCCCCCAAACTGGATCTTTGGAAGTCCTATTTGGTTATATTATGAAAACTCAATGACATAAAGCATATCAGAATGTTTTCAGAAGTCTTCTTGGAAATGTGGCACTGTAGTAGTGATAAAAATTACTATAATTACACAGATTCAGTAAGAACATAAAAGGTCAACTCAACATGGGTTTGTGGTTACTAATGACATAGTCAGTAAACCAAAGTGCCTTGGTACTAAAAGGCATCACTTGGAGCTAGTTTGCAATTTTCATGTTCCAGAATGTTCTTACTATGTAGGTTGATTCTCCATGAATAAACAACCTTCTTCCAGTTCCTTCAGCCCATGCCAGAACCACATACTGGCTTCAGATCACTTGTATTCTCCATTTGTGCGTGCGCGCGCGCACACACACACACACACACACACACTATAAAAGGTAGTTACTATATTAGCCTGAAAAAGCAACTATCATTTAAAATTTCAATCTTATATAAAAGTGTGCTGTTTCTAAACAAGCAACTTTTCTGGAAAATGGCCTATTTAGAAGTCAAATATTCTTCAGTATTTGTTTACTATGAAATGCCCAGATTTAGAGCTCCTAAACTATATTCTCATTTATTGCTTCTCATTTCTTGCATCCTGTTTCTTACATGGTGAGAGCATAATTTTGTCACATTGACATGATAAAGGTCTTCCTATCCATCAGTCAAAACATACAAAATGGTGTTGAGTTTGTAGCTACATTGAAACACTGACTTCTCAGCTTAAAGTATATTTATCATTTAGGGCATTATGCGTTCCCAGGGAAAAATGAATTAAATCAGCATCAGATGTTCTTGCATCATAATCTTAATGAAAATATAATAGAGAAACTTCCATAGTCTACTTTCTTTTAGAAATTGGAAATTCAAGATCACAAATACCTAACAAAGAGTACTACGGATGGCCTTTCCTGATAAAAAGAATTACTAGGGTTAGGAATATGGGCAGAGTTTATCCAACACATCGACTAGCTAAACATCTTTAGAAATAATCATTTGGCATTCTTCAATTTTTATAGGTCTGTGTAGTGGCATTTGCTTTCATTCAATTCCCAGACTCATTTACTTTTTGTAGCTTTCTTTGATAGGAAAGGCTTAGATACATGTGGCAGATTAAATGAGATGTCATGAAGCCCAGCAGGAAATAAACAACAGATTTAGGACAAGAAAACCAGTCCCATCTACACTTCTGAGGCATGGCCAGAAGCTTCCTTTGAACTCCCAAAGAACTAGCAACACAGAAAAAGAGAAAGGTGACTATGTCCATTTAGTAGACAATTCATAGGAGGTCCTCCCCTAAAGCGTAGGACCATTGTAACCACGGGTTCTGGCCCTGATAACAGTGCTAGATATTGGTTCCATCTCACGAATCTTAAATTCAATTAGAGGGTAGTTGGTTAGTTGTACCATATAGCATTTGTGCTACTATTGCACTAATGAGCATAGCTCACAGGCTTACAGCTATATAAGATTAAGGATTACTTTTCTCCTCCAGAACTGCACATAGCGCCTTCCAGCACTATTAAAGCTGGCCAGTAGGGATGAAGTTTCCAGTCAGTACCAGCTTGATTTCTCCATGATTTTTAATCGTTTTTTAAAATTTGTTTTTATGGAATTTTTCTGTATTCTATACAGAATATCGCAAAGAATCTTAATCATCTTTATACTCCCTGTCCTCACCAGCATGCTACCCCCCCCACTGGAACCCATATACTCTGTCATCTGTATTAAGGCCCAATGTGACAAGTCATTGTCCCCAGACATTCCCCTGTGCAAGTCCATCCACTGAGATCTAGTCAGCCTATCTAGAGTCTCTTGTTTTATGAAGATCAGCTCTTCCTCACCCAGCAATAATCAGCTGCCAATGGTTCCTCTGCTAAGATTGGGGTCTGCTGTTCATTTCCCCAGTTCAGTGCTGGATTTTTGTCTGCCTGAGTTTGCATGGGACTTTTGTATGCTGACACCATTGTCATAGAATCCCAAGAACAGGGTCCCAGGAGCTTGTAGGACTCTGTTTCCACATGGTCATGTATATCCTCCCTGGCTCTTACAGTATTTCCTCCCCCTCTTCTGCAATGGTCCCTCTGAGCCTTCAGTGGGTGAAGTTTAATACAGGAGTCCTGTCCATAGACCAGCATTCTGCAGACTCTTAATCTCTACATTTTGGCTCTTTGTAGCCTTTTGTGTTCCTGTCTCTCTGTTGCATGAGAGATCTTCATTAATGAGAATTGAGAGATTCATTAGTGTCCATGTTTTATCACTCAAGGATGTGCTATCTTCAGCAATAAGATCTTACCTTCAAGTTCTGGAGAGTTACTAAGAGCAATAACAACAGCCTGTAATATTTAGGGGTCTATGAGAGCCCACTGACTAACAACATAAAGAGAAGTAACTCATTTCCAGTATTGGGATATTTATTTGCTAGGATGAGGTGAGTCATTGAGGTATTGTTCTGCATTATAGGGTAACTCCAATTAAACTTCTTTACATATGTATACGGATACATAAACTCCTACATTAGTAGTTTCCCATATTGTTTTGAAAAGATGTTCAAAGTTACCTCTCCTCTTATTCCCACCTCTAGCCTACCTTCCCATCCATTCTCCACCCCATGTAATCTTTCTGTTCCATTATTCCCCTTTACCCATTTGTGTCACTGTATTCTCTCTCCCCTCCCTTGAAGGATCTCCTCCCCATGGTCCCTTACTATTTTCTTAACTGCTGTGAATATTCCAAACAAAACACATACATATCTAAAGATTCAAAGCTAACGCCTACTTATGAGAGAAAACATGTGATCTTTCTCTTTCTGCAGCTGGGTACCTCATCCAGGATGATTGCCTGCAGTTCCATCCATTTACCTGTGAATTTGATCGTTTCATTTTTCTTTTTTTTTAACTTCAGTTTTCTCAATAGCTGAATAATATACCATTGTATAAATGCACCACATTTTTCTTAACCATTCATCAGTTTATAGATATCCTGGCTGTTTCTATTTCATGGTTATTGTGAATAGATCAGCAATAAACATGGATGACCAAATATCTCTGTAGTAGGATATAGAGGTCTTTGGCTATATGCCCAAGAGTGTTATAGCTGGATATTGTGGTAAATTTATCTCTAACTTTTTCGATAAACTCCATATTGGTTTCCACAGGGATTATACCAGTTTTCACTCCCACCATCAGTGAATAAGTGTACCTTTTCTCAACATTGGCACTAGCATTTTTTGTCCTTAGTTTTTGTTTCTTTTAACTTAGCTATTCTGGCTAGATGCTATACCCATAGATTAGTGCATCTCTCAACCCTCACCAGAGAAGCTTCTTTTTTTGCAGTAGATGCCAATTAACACAGAGACACACAACTGGTCAACATGCAGAGAATAAGAAACTGTGACGTGCTTGGTTCTAAATGAGATATCTGTATCACACACCATCCCCCAAGGCTCAAGGATCTTCATGGAAGAGTAGGCAGAAAGATTGTAAGAGCCAGAAGTGGTAGACAACTATAAGAAAACTTTTTCAGACAACAGAGTAGATGTCTGTATGATCTCACAGCAACTGTGACCGCACGCACACGATCTGCTCAAGCTCAAGCTGGACAAAATCCCAGCATCGAAGTGTGGGCATGAAATCTCACCTATAGCTGAGGAGCTATTGGTATTTGACAGCTTCTGGGAGAGAATGAGTCAGTTTTCTTTCAGGGTATGACCTGTGGTAGGTTGAACATGTTTCAGGAAAGGCTTTATGCCTAAGAGTATTTGAGCAACACAAATTGAACTTGATGGGAGGGAGAAAAGAGTATCATGATGTCACATAGGTAGGGAAGTGAGGGTAGATCTTGGAGGAGCTAAGAGGGGGAATTTGATCAAAATACATTGTTTAAAGTTTTCAAATAATTAATAAAAATGTGTTTTTAAAAAAGAATGCAGGTTTCAGGGTTTGCTTTCAGGTATTTTGATAGCTGTTGGAGTAGTAGGGAAGAAGCCAGAGCAGTCTATTCCCTATTCCCTATGGGCAATTTGGTAACCCCTTCAGAGGATGGTGTGATAAGAATAGGAGGTAGGAATTGGCTAGGCAGTTAGGGTGAAAAGACCCCAAAGAAAAGTAGCCAGTTTCTGGGCTAAAAGTCAAAATGTCCTTGGGCCTGTTAGCAACATACTCTGTTCCAAAGGCCAAAAATGTCAAAAGTATTTGGAGCTTGTATCTAATCCTTAAAAGATTTTAGGGTTACCTCTTCAGAGGGGGGGAATGTTAGAGTAGCAAAAAGTCCCTTAAAAATAAAGAAAGAAGAAAAAAAGAAAAGAAAAAGAAAAAGTGATGGGGAGATATGGGAGGCATTGGAAGGGAGGAAGTGGACATGGATTTGATCAAACACCTTTTATACATGTATGAAATTTTCAATAAAGTTTTTGTAAAAGTTTAAAAAAAGGCAGGTAGTTCTGTCCTTTCATATAGGATGTATGTCAGTTGTACTGCAGAAATAGCATTTGGTGGGATGAGGCTTTGCCCAAGGCACTCTAATGATAGCACCTTTTTATTAAGAAGAAATGTGGGGACAAAGAGAGGGTTTTCTCATTTTCATAGGAGACTTGAAGTTAGCAGTGGTGATAATCTGTAATGTTAGTAAACTCAGAACTTGTAAGGCATAAGCAGGAGGATTGTGATTCAAGACCACCCTGGGTTGCATTCAAGTTTCTGACTAGCCTTGGAATTCCTAAGGATACCCTGTATCAAAGTCAAAATGAGTATGGGGGGAACCCATGAACTCATCCCTTGTTTGTTTGTAGGGTGTTTTTTTTTTTTTTTTTTGCCACAAACCTAAGCAGAATTCCCCTATCTTAGTGGAATTGGTAATGACTTGGAAGACAGTATCAGTCTCTAATCATTCTTGGCTCAAACAAAAGTGTGATCAAGGTTTTAGTACTAGTATAGTTTCTAGGATTATGAAAACAAATGGACCTGAGATTTAGAATTAATATTCAAAGACTGTTTTCTTTATAGTAGATATGTATGTTAGTTTTCTCATCAAAGTAACAAAATACTTGAAAGAACAGCTTAGGAGAAAGGATCTATTTTGGCTCATAGTTTCAGATGTTTCTTTCTATTGCAGTGGAAAAGCATGGCGGTGGGAATGTGAGGTGAAAGGTCTTCACATCATTTCTAACAAGGATGCAGATAAAGCAAACCAGAACCAGGAGTAGATATTACCTTCAAAGGTCTATCTCCTATAGCAATGTCCCACCTCCTACAGGCACCACAGCTAGCAAAATAATATAAGCTGAGGCCAAGTATTCAAAACATGAGCATGAGTTTATATAGAACATTTCAGACTCAATCCACAACATGCTTCTATTTTACACTAAAGGCTTATGGTCATCTCCTAGTGCAAAATATATTCAGTTCAACTTTAAGAGTCCTCACATTCCTTTTTTCTTTAAGACATAGTCTCCCTGAGGCCCCAGCAGGCCCAGAACTTGCTACATAGACCAGGCTGGCCTCAGTCTCACAGAGATCCACCTGCTTCTGCTTCCTGAGTGCTAGATTTAAAAACATGTGCTACCATGCCCAACTGAGTCCACACATTCTTAATAGTTCCCACACTGCTTAAAATTTGACAGTCTCAGCTGGAGAGATGGCTCAGCAATTAAGAGCACTGGCTGTTCTTACAGAGGACCTGGGTTCAATTCCCAGCACCCACATGGTGGCTGCCAACCATCCATAACTCCAGTTCTAGGGTATACACCACCATCTTCTGACCTCTGTGGACATTGTACAATACAGGTGCACTTATACACATGCCAGCAATACACTCATACACATAAAATAAAATTAGTAATTATTTTTTTAAAGTTGACAGTCTCTATAAACAGTCAAGATGTACTCTTAGCTGTGAACCTCTGTAAAATCAAAAGGAAAATTACAGACTTCTAATATACAGTAGCACAGAGTAATTAATATTCCCATTCCAAAATGGACTAATTAAAGGATAACAAAGAAATACTTAACTAAAGAAGGACCAAAACCCAGCAGGCTAAACATTCAATCTTAAAGCTCCATGTTCAGCATCTGGGCCATGTGGGGTCAAGATGTGATCTCAAAATAACTCTGGTAGCCCTCCCCTTATAGCCCTGCTGCTTACACACTATGTTCCTGGAATCGCCAACATCCTAGAGTCTCTATTCCAATTTAGGGTTCATTTTCACAGTCTCAGCCCCGGAGGACTCCCTTCAAGGAATCTGAATCTGCTACATCTTGCCTGCTTACACAAGACCTTTCTCTCAAACCTTGGTACAAGTCTTCTTGACTCCATGACTCCTGCCTTCAACATGCTTTACAAAAAGTACTACATGGATGGTGCCCATTTCTGCTGTATGCTTAAGAAGAAGCTGGGTCCCCTTTTACAAAAGCTGTGAGCGCCTCTGAATTCCTGAGTGGCTGAACTCAGAAAAAAATTTCCTGTTGATCCTTTTCTAGTGGGGGAAGGTCCTGGATGCTTTCTTGTTCCAGACACTCTTTTTTTCAGAGTTTCTCCTTTCAAATGAAAATCTTTGGAAGTGAATCTGCAAATTTATGCCCTGGAACTATCTGTTGGTGGGGTCTGGCATGCAAGGTACCTCTTACATTATACCAGTGTATGGCACATTGTTTCTTATTATTGATGTTAAATTTTCTAAGAACTACAGCTGTCTTAAATGCATCCCTGAGTCTCTCCCTTGACAGACTACATATTTTTCATCTTTCTACTATGCTTTTCATTTCTTCTCACTATAAATCTGGCTAAAAGCAATGAGCAGTAACCATTACACAGCCTGAAGGTTATGCTGCCTTAAAATTTCACCTACCATGTAAATTAATCTGTTACCTTTGAATTCAGATTCACTCAGTTCTTGAGGACATGACGGAATGTAGCCAGGTTCTTCTTCATGAGAATGTGCATGAAGAGATACTAGCCCAATTCTTGATAAAGTACTTCTCATCTGAAAATGAATCAGCAGTCTTCACTGTTTACATTTCTATCTAAACATTGTGGTTTTCCAGAATCCCATTAAGCTCTACTTACCACATTTTAGGGCTTCTCTATCTTGCATCTCCAAAATTCTCCACATTCCTCTTAGTTTCAAAAACCTAAGAACCACATGATTAAGTTAATCACAATAATGACCCCACTGCTCTGGTACTATCCTTTCATCACTGTGACAGAAGACTTGGCAGGACAACTTAAAGGAAGAAGAATTTTTTTTGACTTACAGTCTCAGAGATTTCATCCCATCATGGTGGGGACAGAATAGTGGTGAATACCTCCATCTATAGCTATGGAACATGAAGTAGATGGTCCACACAGTGTGGTCGACTAAGATGTAGAGAAAGCAGGTTGGAAGCAGGGGGTGTATAAAACTCTTAAAGTTGCTGTTTCCACCAGTCAGGCTGCACCTACTAAAGGCTCCACAACCTTCAAAACTGGAGACCAGTCATTCCCTTTCCACACATGACCCTTTGAAGGCAGATCTCAGAATCAAACCATAGCAATATAGGAACTACAGAGTAATGAAGAAATCGGTGGGCAAAAATTATCACCTCTCTAGATACTATTCCTGAAATAGACCATTCTTGGTTAATATTTAGTTCATTATAATCAGTAACTATAGCAATATATGGATTTGAATATATGCTGTTAAATTCCATATAATTGGCAAAGTATGCACTTGATTAATGTTATTTTGTGTTATTTCTTTTTTTTTAGCAGGTGTGAAATTTAACTACCCTCTAAAACAGAACTGGAAATTTTTCTTTGGTAAAATTGTAGAGAAGCAAATTAAATAAAGAAATTTAATTTTGTATTTGAAATAGTAGGATCTAACATGTAACAAGTATTTCAAAGAAATACGATTTACCTAAACCAAAATATTTCATTTTCTTCAAACCATCTGAAGCATAAGTATTAGCATTACTACTTTATAAATAAATTGAAAATTGGGAAATTAAGTAGATGACAGACAGTCATATTGCTAGTGGGTGGTTGGTATAGAATAAAAATGTTGGTGTATTTCACATGGGTATTTCAGATTCCATGGGTATTTCTGCATTCCTTCTTTGGATGGCCTAGTTATCATTTGGGCCATTTTCCAAATAAGAGAGCCAATAATTGGTCTCTTCCATTATTTTACACATGAAAAAATCATAGCTCAGAGTACTGAGGTGTCTTCCAAGTCATGGACTTTTAATGCTGTAGGATCCCAAACCTATAATTTCTAAATCATTCTTCAGGACTTTTTCCATTACTCAGATGATTCATGTTCCCCTAGGTCCATTTGTCATTTTTTTAAATAAGTCATATGTAGCCTTTGTTGGCCATCTGCTGTTTAATCTAAATGACATTCAGAGTCACCCTACTTCTTAAGACCTAGGCAAAATGGATTCTCATCTCCAGCTCAATTGGTGCTAAAAATCCAATTCCCTCTCTAAAATGTCCATGTTTCTCCAGGGCTTATGTTCCTGGCCCCTCCCTTCAGCTGAGTTCTCATTCTCCACTTGGCATTTTGCAATTATTTCTGTATTTCCAACTGTGGTATTCGCCTACCTTGCTTAGTTATATACACAATCCAGAAAGTCATTCACATCAAGGTTTTTATGTAGATTTTGCAGAAGTTTAACCAAATTATGAAATCGATGGGTTTTGTACTACTGACCCATAGACAAATACAATTTAATGTTGGTCAACTTTTGTAAAATCATTTACAAGCCTTCTCACATTGCTCATTCATTCTTCTTTCTTCTCTCTCCCCCAATCACCAACACTATTTGAAGTACAGAGTAAGTCTACCCTACATCTCTTCTACCCTGGGATCTCAAAATCTTACTACGAGTTTTTTTTTCATTCCCAAATGCTTTATCAAGATATGTTCTTTCTGCAAGACTATGAATTCCCAAAGTAAATTCCACTATCAACTATTTAATAACATAATTTTCTTTTTATCACACATCAAATGGTTCATGTTAAGCAGATTACAAAGAGAAAACCCCATTCTAAAAGAGTAGCCAACCCGATAAGGAGGTAGATGCATGTGACTCCAATTTCTTGTGAGCGCTCCAGCTGTGAAAATGAGGCCCCTGGCATTTACCAGAGCTGCATTTTCAACATACCCACACACTTGGGGGACCCTCAGGCTCATAACGTGACAAATTTAAGGAAGACCAACCCAACAGAGAGTCAGTCAGTGCAACTGTGAAAACTGTACAACCTACAACTAGAGGGACACAATTTTTCTGATGAAAGGAGAATTATTGGATAACCGCAGGCCAAAAATGACCACAAGGTTTCAGTCAGCTATTTAGGTTTTTGAACTTGAGTCACCAGCATTCACAGGTTCTAAGTGTCTGTTGGTCTATTTTAGTTTTACAAAAACAGAAAGGAAAAAAGAAAAAGCTAGGGTTTTCTGGGGTTTCCATTTCTTACCAAATGGAAAGTATTAACATTCAGATAGCAACTGATGATGGAAATCTGTTTGACTTCATGTTACCATGTGGTTTCTCAGAATCTGCATAAAGGTTTGTTGCAAAGCAAATTTTAAATGATCTTGCTATCACAAGCACACAACTTGAAATTAAAAGACTTTTGAGATTTTTAAGAGGTTTTATTTATGCCATTTCTAGGAATGTCATTTAGTAGCAGAACCTGAACAGAACAGACATGAGACTGCTTGCAGCCTATTCATCCTGCTTCTGAGAGTGCTCACATGTTTCCTATAGAAACACAAACCATTTGATTACAGAGTGCTCCTCCAAATCCACCAAGGGAGGCCTACAAGATTCAGAATGCAATTTTTCCCTTCTAAAATCTAAGGCATCTTGAAGTTGCAAAACACATCTGGCTCCCAGGGTGTCAGAAGGATTAGGGATTCACAGGAGCATGTGCTTAGAGGAAGCTGAGGGCAGATTGAGGGGAAATGGGGAAACTTAATGACTCCCAGAGCCTGTTTTCAGAAGCGCTCATTAGAATACGTGGTCTGTCAAAGAAGAGAATGTTAGATATGTGTTGCAGATACACAGAGCCTTGGAGAAGTGACAGCAGTTAGGAATTTTGGCTAAAGACAGAGTTACCTGTGGGAAGTCTGCTACCCGCCCATCTATCACCCCCAAAGAGTAGAGTGAGGAAGCCAGAACAAAGGTCACAAATACTTCAGCAGATGTTTCCAACCTCTTCCTTATGTTTAAAAAAATTGCAGTGCCTTAAGGCTGGGGAGATAATTCAGTCAGTAACATGCATGCCATGCCTAGCAAGCATGAGGACCTGGGTTTGAGCCCCCAAGCCACACTTTAAGAATCCAGGTACTGTGGCATATGTTTTGTAATCCCAGTGCTGGGAAGGTAGATTTAGGCAGGTCCCTGTGAATTATTGACCATCAGTCTGTCCTACTTGATGACAGTACCTGAAGAACAGCACCCAATGTCATCCCCTGGCTACTACTCACATGTTTATACACACACACACACACACACACACACACATACACACACAATCATGACGAGTTCTTAAGTATTTCCTCAGTGCTCAATTTTCAAGAAAAAAATAAAATATAGCACCACATTCTAACCAACTGAAGTAACCTGCCAACTAGATTATTTTTTAAAGACAGAATGTAAAGAAGGGCTTATAAAATATTTTCCAAGCTTGATCATACCTCAGAATCATTTTCTCTCTAAGCCCTCTCTACCCTACTGAATAAGGAGTCCCTGAGTTGATGCCTAAGCATACAAAGGTTTCAAAGTGGCCCAAGTAATAGTGATATATAGACAGGGTTGATAGCTCAGCGTTCAAGACCTTGATATACTGGGTTCTTTTAACAAATAGAAAGAAAAGACCTTTTTTCTCTACTCTACAAGGAATGAAAATACTGACAATGCAGAAAACCCCAGACAGGGCGGTGAGCTAACCTCACAGTTCTTGTTTTAATCACATGTGCTAACCACACAAATGAAGTTTCATTCCTGCTAAAACGATCAGTGTCTCTTCGCTACCTCTTGTTTGCAATCATAGACACATAAAAGCATTTGGGGGACAATAATCTCATCTTCATTCTTGCTGTCAGGGATGTACTATCAAGAAGTAAAGAAATGTCTGCTCTGTCAGGAGGAAAACTTTGATATGATGGATGAAATTAGAAGACCTGTGTCTTGAGAAGGAAGTCAACTTCGTTTTTCTTCTGTTGAAAGTGCTTATGCCATAAAGTTCACATTCACAGTTATGACTAAGTGGTTTTGTTCTCTCTTCTTTATTTTAAACCACTTCAATATGAAGAAAATGTTATAGATCAGTCTCTTATCTTCAAGGGCTTTCTCTCTGACTTTGCCCTGCTTATCACAGTGGGTCATGGCTTCTTGGTGGTAGCTGCTTCCTTATCTTGTCTCCATTTGCTACTAGAGGGAAACCATCTGCCAAACAGGATTCTTAGTCCTCTGGTGCTGTCCAATCAAACATGTCTTCCAAGCTTGCATTTTTGTTCTTTCTCCGTTTGGACTCCATTTCCCTTTTCCCTTCACCAAGTCTCCTTTTCAGAGATTGGCTTGGTCCCCAATTCAAACTGCATTCCCTGTAAGTTTCTCAGAACACCAAACTTTTCCTGCATACATTCTCCATACTTTTCATGATTATCTCTGTGCTTATTTTTAATGTCTGTTTTCCTACTAGAGAATACGGTATTTAAGGACAGGATCCAAGTGTTTCTTGTTGTTGTTGCCTACTTCAGCTGAGTTGTCATTTTTTTCATCTTTTATTTCTGTATTTTAGTTTTTGTGTATCCTCTTGGGAAGAGAAAGGAGCTTTTTGCTTTGTGTTGTTATTGGTGTTGTTACCACGCACCCAGTCAGTGCCTAATGCTGATCCATAATAAACATTAAGGATTTGTTACTCCAACATATTAAATATCCCAGAAATTCAACTATGCTGAAGCCATTGCATTTTTAAAATCAATTCATTTGAGACTTTATGAAAAATGTTCATAATTTCTCACAAATGCACAAAAGTGTCTGTGAAAACAGTGATAGTTGTACAGCAGAAAGCAGAGGACCAAAGGACTGGGAGCCCAGAAAGGGAGACACGATGTGCTGGCCTTTGCAGAAGATTTGGAATTACCATGATAAAAACCAAAGTGTCCAAAATGCGAGCCTGTGATCAATCAGCCAGGCACATCGTGGACATTTATTCAAGTTGCACCTTCTGTCTTTATGTAATTGGGATTCAGAATGAGCACCTTGATGGTGCCACAGCAAGCACTTAATTACAACTTACATTGCTGAGATTTATTTAAATGTCACTAATACGCTCCCCCACAGATATTAAATTTTATAATTAATCATTCATGAAGTCTTCTTTAATAAGTTTTTCTTAAGTATTTCAAATTATTGACAAGCCCATTCATTTCTTCAACAATGGTCTAAGGATGGGTTTTAGGTGATAAATTTACTGTGTTTTCTGGAAGCACAGTCTTCTTAAGTGTTTGAAAATATCTGTCTACGTTAATCTGAGTTATCACCCAGTGAAGCCCAAGCCACAGTCAACCCAGAATAAGGAGTAGCATCTGACTCCTAATAGCAAGGGACGCCAAGCATCTCAAGCCCCTTACATTCTTATGACAAATGAAATAAATGGATCCATACAGTCAATGAGTTAGTCAATCAACACTTACATGAGTGCCAACCATGAGTCACATCTGGTAATAAAATGATATATATAACACTATGTTCGCTTTCATGGAGTTTATAGTCCACGTAGAGAAATGGGCAGGAACACAAATGGAAGCAGTGAAGAACTACAGCGGCTGAGACAGAGTCAAGTGTAGCTGACCAAGGGAAATGTGGGAGTTTGGGAATAATATATGTGAGTCAGAATGGATTCCTGACTATATGTTTTTTAAAGTGAGTAAGTAAGAGGACTAGAGGAGGGATAAATAACAGAGAGCGAAGGTAGGACAGCATAAGGGAAAATGGATCAAAGGCAGTGTTGGTCAGATTTCCATTGTTGTAGCAAAAGACTTGAGATAACTTATAAGCAGGAAAAGTTTTTCTTGCTCACAGCTCGGCATCAGTACATGCAGGGTCATTCATGTTGCTTTGGAACCTGTGGTGAAGCACTGCATCATGGTGGGGAACACATGACAGAGCAAAGCTGTCCACCACATGGTTTGCATGCAAAAGAGAAGAGGAAGAGACCAGGGTCTCACTGTCTCCTTCAAAGTCATGTCCCCACAACGACCTTAAACCTTCCACCAGGCCCTATTTCCTAAGGTTTCTATCTCCTTCTTGTAGTGCCATGCTGGGGGCCAAGACTTTAACATAGACGCTTTTGAGGAAACATTTAAGATCCAAGAGATGGGACTGGGGAGATATCTCAGTCAGTAAAGTGCTTGTCATGCAATCATAGGACCTGAGTTCAATGCCCAGAACCAATGTTAAAAAAACAGGCATGGTGACATGTTTTTATATTCCCAGCTCTGGGGAGGTAGAGACTGGCAGATTCTAGGGCTGGCTGAGTAGCCAGCCTAGGCTACTTGGGAGTTCCAGGCCAATGAAATACCCTTTCTCAAAAAGCAAGGTGGACAGTGCCTGAGGAATGACAGCAGAGGTTGACCTCTGGCTTCCATGTGCATGTACACACACATCTATGCATTCCTACACACACATGTGTTCATGTGCATACACACAAAGATCAAAGCCAAAGCATTCACTTGAGGCATGAAACAGCAGTCTGGTCGTTAGACACTTGCAGATCAGTTGGCTTGGAGAGAGCTCAGGAGAAATGGGATTTGAGAGGTCAGGAGGGGCAGATAACGGAGAGTCTGGTATGCTTTGTTGCCCTGTAGGCTCTGGAAGCTTTCTTGAGCATGGACTGACTTGACAGGATGTTTTAAAGAGTTCACTCTGGGTAGTTGTTCAGATCGTGCATGATAAAGTTTGGGGTCTAGAGGCATTTTGCTCATTCACCACAGCATTTCAAAATGCCATTTATACATTAGATCCTGTTTCAAGCTCCAGCAATACAGCAATGAACCAGAAAGATCACCGCACTCATGCACATTCTAGCAGGGGCAGATGGACTTTAACCAGATACATGAATAGGTAAACCAGAAAAATAGATGATAATGCTAAGGACTGTGCAAAACTTCAGTTAGGCTGATAGAAATGTTCATATTAAATGGAACTTTAGGTGGCATGCCTAAAAATAGGTCTGTTTGCAGAATCTGAATATGAAAAAACAAGCCTTCTGTCACTGGAGGGAGAACATTCCAGGCAAAGAGAACTATAGTACAAAATCCATGCGTGAATATACACAGCTGAGGTCCCAAGGGGGGATCAGAGGTATAGATAACTATTTGGAAATCACCACCATAGTATTTCTAAAGCCCTGGGACTGGATAGGGCATCAAGGAGATGGTGTAACTGGAAGAGAAGATGATAACTAATAATGGGTACTGGATGCTGAGAAATTTTAAGCACTTAGAAAAGGATAACATGACACCATAAAAGCCAAGAGAAGATTGAATGGTTCTGGAACATGATTGAATTATTCATGGAGATACAAATGGTGCCCGGAAGTGTGATTACAGCATAGTAGTAATGCCCTCTTGGAATGCCACAAAAAGTGAAGGGTCCAGTAGAAGATGTACAGAAACTTGGTTGTTGTGAAAAGAGACCAGAAAGGAATGAAGCAGGTTTGGACTATTGCTTCAGGGAAAGAACGATGTTAGGGAGTATATCAGGGTTCTCCAAAGAAACAGAACCAGCAGAATGCATATATATGTATAGGGATTTATCAGCTTAGCTCACTGGATAGAGTCCGAGTAGTCCAACAATGGCTGCACCACACTGGAGAGGCTGATCCATAGTCGCTCAGTCCACGAAGCTGGATGTCTCAGTAGTCCCAATCTGGCTCTGAAGGGCTGACAAATTCCAAAAGATCAGCTAGTCTTCAGTCTACAGCAGCAAGATGAACTCACCAGCGACAGAGAAGGCAAGCAGCAGGAAGCCAGGCGTTCTCCTCTGCCATGGCCTTTTATATGGCTGCTATCAGAAGGTAACACCCATATTTAGGGTGTGTCTTCCAACATCACATGATCCGCTCAAGAAGATCTCTTTCATTTCAGTTAATCTCAGATCCAGCCAAGTTGACACCCAGGATTAACCATCACAGGGAGCTTCAAGATCATAAGGTATATATGTGGGAAAGAACCAATGAAATAAATTAAAAATGCAGGTGACTACAGGGAAAAAAATCAATAAAAAAATTAAGTGTAGAATTACTGTATTATTTAGCAATCCCATTTTTGAGTGTAGATCTTAAAGAATTAAAAGCAATGTTTTGAGGAAGTATTTGTATACAAATATTCATAAGAACATCAGTCACAGAAGCTGATATGTTGGAATAACCAAAGTCCATCCATAGATGAATGGATTAACCAAATGTAATGTATATATATGTATATGTATACCTGGCACATGCGACAGTGTGGGCAACCTTGAAGATGTTCTGCTAAGTATAATCAAGCCAATCACAGGAAGATAAACACTGTATGATTATGCTTACCTGAGATATCAAGAGTAACTCAGAAATATAGAAAGTAGAATGATGTCCTGGGGCAGGAGGGACAATGGGGTGGGGAAATATTATTAATAGATTTACACTTTCCATTCTGCAGAAGTTGTGAGGTTGGTTTCACAATAATGTGAATATTACGGTACTGATACATACCAATGGTTGCAATGGAAATTTTCACTATGAGCATTTTATCAGAATTAAGTTTTTATGCAGGTGAAGAGCAAAGGTAAAATACTCAGGAACCTGATGGGAGAGATCTATCTTCTGAGACTGAAGAAAAGGTGAATTAGATGGTGAAGGGATGAGTTTTCAGAAAACTGATGGTGGTATGTCTGTTAACCTGTGTTCCCCAAATTGTAAGTTAAGTTCCTTCAGTGATCATGACAGGGGCAGGCAAGAGTCTCCAAACCTGTTATACGTAATGATCAAGAAGGAACACAGGGAGATCATTCCCACAGAGGAACAAGACCTCGTGTTTGCCTTCCCTCTCTTCCTGGCCACTTCCCCGTGTCTAATGTGTGACTAGAGTCAGTCAACATTAATAACTAATCTCATTTCCCAAAGACACAGAATTTTATATTTGAGAATATTCAGATGTGATTTTTAAAAATATTTTTGCTGAATATTTGTGTATTTCATGCACGACATCTTAAACATCTTTAGACTCCTTTCCCCTCTGGCATTTTCCCACATACACACACACACCCACACACACTGGATTTCATGTATTCTGTCATTTATATTAGGCCTACTGAGTCAAGTTAGTGTCACCTGATATCCTTCAGTGCAAATTCATCCACTGAGGTCTAGTCAGCCTATCTAGAGTCACTCCCTTAAAGAAGATCAACTCTTCCTCACCCAGTAGTAACTGGCTGCCAATAGTTCTTCAGCTAAGATTGGGGCCTGCTGTCCAGTTCTATGTTGGGTCTTTGTCTGCTGTCAGAAGCCTGTAGGACTCAATTTCCATATGGTCATGCACCTCCTCCCCTGGCTCTTACCACCTTTCTACCCCTTCTTGTGCAATGATCCCTGAGCCCTGGGTTCATTGTCCTCTTTTGCATGAGGGAGCTTTGTTGATGAGAGTTGAGAGACACATTAATATTCTTTCTAACCCTTGTTCTGCTAGATTCCATGAATTTCAGGTGTAGAAGTTCCATTGTACATGTATCACTTAGGGTTGGGCATTTCACAGACACTTAATCTCTGTGTGTGACCAGTTGTGGAACTCTGTAATAGTGAGACATGAAATTTAGCATGCAAATCACTTCTTTGTTTTGGGTTCATGGTATCTATAAAATCATATTCATCATTTTAGTAACTGGTTTACTCGTTAACAGCTCATCTTCAATCTCAAGATGGTTTTGAGTAATTTAGAAGCATAAAGGAAGAAACATGGCAAAGACATACTCCTGCCCTCCCAGCACTTAAAAACAGGGAGAAGATGCAAATTTGAGGCCAATCTATACTATAGGATGAGTCCAAACTCATCCAGGGCTACTTAACAAGAACCTGTCCTAAAAAAACCCAAGAGAAAAAAATTAAATACAGTATCTAGTAGTGCTTTCATTCTTTCTGTAAATACTTAAGATTCAAAGAAGGTACCCAGAATAACTACAGTGCAATACCACAGCACAGTGATGCTCTCTGCTGCCCAGCTGGTTGTTAATGTTGAAAGCAGAATAGAAGAGGTGCTCAGACCTTGCCTGGTGTTTAGGTTATCCCAGTGTACATGTGCTTGTCAAATTTTATGTGCATTTGTGAGGGGGGGCTTTTATTTTCAAATGAGCAGCAATGATATTTTTAATCAAATCAAGAGGCTGTATGTATATGTTTTGTTTTATTCAGAAATATTTCAATATGTGTATTCATTGGTTTTCTGTTACTTTGATAAAACACCATGACCAAGGCAACTTATAGGAAGAAGAGTTTATTGGGCATATGGTTCCAGAGGGATGAGTCCATCATGGTGAGGAGGCATGGTGGTGGAGGTAGCAGGAGCAGAAAACTGAGCACTCCCTTCTCCAAGCACTCACAGGAAACGGAGAAAAACTGGAAGTGGGAAGGGAATAGAGTCTCAAAGCCCTCAACCAGTGACAGGCTTCCTTCAGCAAGGCTGCACCTCCTAAACAACAGCAAATAGGGCCAGCAACCGGGGCCAATTATTCAAGTACTTGGAGCCTTGGGAACATTCCTCATTTGAACCACCACAATGTGCAAGTTAGGAACCTATTTTAAAATATGGCCTTGTCATATACATGTGTGTATGTGCATATTTATTTATTTATTTGGGTTTTTGAGACTCTGAATAAGATCTTGCTATATTACCCTAGTTGGCCTCGAACCTGTGGACTTTCTGCCTCTACTTTCACCCCCTGAGTGCTGGGATGACAGGTGTGCTACCACACTTAGTCTCACACCTTAAGATGATAATTCTTCAATATCATCAAATTACCATTTAGTATTTAAACTTCCTTGATTTATGTGTAGTATTGGTGTGGATCCAAATAACCTCCAATTTGCTATTAGATGTGTTCTCTAAATGTCTCCCATCTATAGGTTCCCATTCTTTCTCTGTCTCCACACCTACCCTGCACCTCTTGCTCTTTTCTTGAAACTTAAAAATGGGTCAGGAACCATGCTAGGCCTTTGGGTTAGTTGTCTTAGAATGCCATTATAAAACTACCACAAGCCAGGTATGATAGCACACACCCGTAATCCTGGCACTTAGAAGGTAGAGGATCAGGACTTCAAGGTTATCCTCAGCTACAATATGAGTTAGAGGTCAGCCTGGGGTACCCAAGAATCTGACTCAAAACCAAAACAGAAATCAAACGAAAATCCCTACAGAGTAGTTTAAACTACAATAAATGTACTTCTTTTCTAGATGACCAATAGAAAGTACTTATATTTAAGAAAAAGGCTAGATATGTAATAACCTTTCCATCTGAGAGATACATTAGAGCAGAAATTAATGAGCAGGTATAGTCACATCGTGTAGTCACCATGCAACAGCTAGCTCTTGGGTATGTGGCAGGCACTATGCTGAGCACTGCATAGGAAGAAGAGAACAAGAATGAAGTATTCTTCAGAAAAGACAGGGGCTTGGGATGGGAAACAATATGTCAGTACCTTGTACAGGAGCAGTCAGACAGTGAGCACAAGGTGGGGTGTAACCGTGTTTCCACTACCCTCAAATATCCATGGCTAAGCCCCTGGGTGCTCCCTCCAGCTGCCCCTTGGGCACAAAGCACAGAATGCATCTTGGTTAGAATATCAAAGCTACAAAATTAGAACTTAGATTCATATGAAGACTGAATAATCAGAATCACAAAGAACAAGAGCCGACACTGGGAAATGATTTTCAGATCCAATATCTTTTTCTTTTCTCTCATTAAGCCTCATACAATTCTGATATAGGCTGATTTTACCAAATTAGGAATATTTCAACTGATATACACTGAGAATGTACCTTTGAATGAATCACAAATAATGCTGCAAAATGTTTGGTTTTGAATAAGTAAAGGCATAAGAGAAGTTAACCTTGTAGCTATTAGTGTTTACATGTTTCCACTTACTAATCTCTTTAAATTAAAAGCTGCCTGGCAGGGTCCTGATCTCTAAGTGAAATGGCTGGAGTATTTATCAATTGTTAACAATACAATATTTAAAGTAAATCAACCAGTAAGCTGACAATAAAAACAGAAAAGAAGCAAGCATCATGGGTCTGAAGAATCAAATGTGTAACCGGAAGAACAGGTAAGAGTTGTCCAGAGCCTCCTTAAGATGCTTTGAAGGAAAGACAGAAAGTCTTCTCTAACCTCACAAAATGCCCAGGGCTCATGAGGACATGATAAATGCATTCAGGCATGGACAGATCAGAAAACCCCTTTGGTTTTGCCTTCAAAACATCTTAACTACTCCCACTGCTATCATAGAGCAAGCCACTGTCACCTCTTGCCTGGTTATCATAGTAGTCCTTAGCCAATCAGATCTTCACGACCTGACTTGATCCTTAACACTCTTCATTCACATGTGCTTAACCCCATCCTGGTGGCCACTGGCTGCTTCTCAGATACTCTAGGTTTTCTCTCACATCAGTGCCTTCTGCTAGAGTGCCCTTGCCTCAAATATCATCATTCAATCCTCTTTAAGGTGATGTCCAAATATCTCCTTCTTAATGAAACTACTCTGACCACCTCTATTTAAAACACAATTGTGCCCCCATAAATTCTCCCAGTACCTTCAGCTTGTTCCATTTTGGTAACCTTTGTCACCTAAAAGTGTATTATCTAACTTTATATACTAGATCCAAGAGAGGATCATGAAAAATGTCCCAAAAGATTATAGATATGCTAAAGGGGAACCACCTGGATGCCTGAGACACTACATGGAGCAAAGAACTTCCTCCCTCTCCCCAACCCTAGCCCCCAGGGTCAGCAACACAGACAATGTGTTTCCCTAGAGCTAGGACTCATGGATACTTACCAGCTCTAAGGAACAGACTACTGCTTCCATCTGGCTTTATGATCACTCATATACATCCTCAACTGATGGCTTATATCTCAAAGGTTGTAAACAGGAAAGGCTATGCACAGGGAAAAATAGGAAGACTTCCCCCAAAACAGGCAGCTTCTCCTGAGCTAGAACTGCTACAGATGACAGACAACTTTAGTTTATGACTGAGATAGGAAATGGTAACAAAGCACTCAAACAAATTCAGCCTGATACAATAACAGCAGGTTCTGGAATTCAAAGAGGATGGGGATTTTTATTTGTATGTTTAACTTTGCAAATTCCAAAGATGAAACAAAAGGTCTATCAGTGCCTGCTAGGGACTTGTAAGAACCATCAAAAGACATTTTAATACAGAAAGCACAAACACAAAGGAATGGAAAATATGAGAGAACTTTTTAAGACTTGGAAGACAGATGTAGAGACAAAAACTGTGAATAATAGGACTTCCAAAGAAGGAAAGGAGCAGATGTAGGGATGCATTAATTAAGGAAATAATGGAAGAAATTTTCCCTGGCTTAGAGAAAGACTCAATTCTGAATATTTTAAGTGCTCATTGAGTTTCAGGCAGTGTTTATGAGGGTGGGTGAATTAGACAATCAATCATCGCTTGGATATACCCTGGCAGAATTCCTAAATTCAAGTATAAAAGTGATTTCAGGCTGTCAGACATAAAAGCTGTGTTACATACAAAGAAAGAACCACCATGAATTAGACTGATACACAGGCCAGAAGAAGACAGAATTACCCTCAGAACACTCAAGAGTCCAACCTTAAACCTTACCTTTGGCAGAGAGAGCCACAGTTCACCATTTGGGGTGAAATTCAGGTGTGTGGAAGCATGGAAGGAGTCAGGGCTTATATCAACCACATATTTCATCCAAGGGCATACTACAGGAAGCATTCTATGACAACAGAATGTGAATCAAAAGTGTGCCGAAAGGGCACAAGACAGTGAAGAAACAGCTATAAAGAAAGACTATGTCTCTATATGTGTATGTGTGCAATTTTC
>NW_008337842.1:4586881-4644015 GCF_000622305.1 Nannospalax galili | reverse complement strand
ATATATATTAGAAATGATAGTGTGATTGGTGTGATTGGAAATTTTTAAATCCTTACTAATGTTTATAAAAATAAAAGAACATCTTACCACAAAATCTAAATGTCTAAAACTATTTCCTAAAACTTCTGGGAGGATGAAATAAGTAAAAGGAAGTAAAAGGTTTTTTTAAGTTTTGCAATAGATAGAGAAATGAACACATTATTAATGTGGAAGGGGACCATGAGAACATGGCTGTGGTGGATGTAGCTGGTGTCTTGTTTCCATAGTGAGTAGTAGAAGCAGAGAAATAAGTGATCTCACAGGGTTGAACACGGGGGGGGAGTGATACTTGGCACTACAGGAGAAGGTCTCTCCATCTATCAAGGAAAATGGATAATAGTACCCTAACGAGTCCTCTACAGTATTAAGGGAAAGAAAAACAATGTAACATAAATGAGGTAAAGTGACATGCATGAGGTAAAATGTTTTGTTTGTTGTTTGAAAATTCCATACATCCATATAATGTGTTTTGGTCAAACACATTCCCCATTCTCTTCATTCCAATACCTCCTCTAGCCCTCCCACCAGTTTTACCTCCCAACTTAATGAGATTTGAAAAAAAAATCCACTGAGTCCGTTTAGTGCTGCTTGTATGTGCATGAGTGTAGGACCAGATATCTACTGGAGCATGGGTAGCCTCCAAGAGGCCACTAGCTTTATCTTTTTCTGGTCTTGTGCATGCAATCGTAGACACTATGAGTTCATGTGTAAAAGAGCCCTGTCATGTCTGGCAAATTGTTTCACTTCAGATGTCCACTACTTGCAACTGACTGTTATAAGCTGTGGTGGTTTCAATGGAAATGTCCCCCGTAGGCTCCAAGTATTTGAACACTATCCCCAGTTGATGGCACTGTTTCAGGAGGTTTAAAAAGTGCAGCCTTACTGGAGGAAGCATGTCACTGGAGGTCAGCTTTGAGAGTACATGGCCACATCCCATTTATAATTTTTCTTTCTGCTTCCTGTGCCTACTTAAAGATGTGAGCACTTCAATAGTCCTTCCCAGTGTAAAGCCTAAAAACACAACAATGACTGGCCCAGAAAACTATCATTATTGGTGTAATAGTGGCACTTTTACCTTGGGGGTAATCAACAGCTGTCTAATTGTAATTAAGGTCCACTCAATGGGAGGGAACTCATGTGTGGTACTGTAAACATAGCCAAATACATGTGGTTGGAGATGTCATAGATCCTAGAGAAAAACATACTTTTTCCACATTCCTAGACCAACATAATTTTTTATTTTATTCTAAATATGCAGCCTCATATTTACAGACAAGTGTAATTTTCACCCCTCATCAAAGAAGTTACTTTTTGCAACAGATGGAGACTATTACATAGTTCCAGAACTGTCAAACAGAGAATAAGTATCTGTGAGACAATTAACCCTAAGTGCCACATCTTCAATGCAACCTCTACATATAAGGTGAATGTATCTCTCAAATCTCTCACCAGAGAAGTTTCCTTATGTAGCAGATGGTGATTAACACAGAGACCCATAATTGGCCAATGTGTAGAGAACAAGATGCTGCAGAGTGCTTATCCCTGAATAGAAGACCTATGTCAAACTTCTGCCTCCCAAGGCTCAGGGATCATTACAGAAGATGAGACAGAAAGATTTTAAGAGCCAAAGGGGGTGGATGACCACAAGGAAACAGTCTTCTAGACAGCTGGTCAATTACTCATAAGAACTTACAACAATGGAGACAGTATGCACAAGTCTCATGCAAGCTCAGACAAGACAAAATTCTAGCATAAACATAAGGAAGTGAGTAGCAAATTCCATCCCAATTTAAGAATCTTTGGCAATTGATTGCTGCTGGGAGTGGGAAAGACAGTGTCTTCCAGGGATAGGACTCTTGGTGTGCCTAGTTGGAAGGACCCACCCTGAATGACATTTAGGACACAAATCGTACTCTACAGACCATGCTATATATGATAGTACATTAAATTGGGCTGTGGGGGGAGGTGTGGATAGGGGAGGTGATGTGAATACCATCAACTATACGGTATAAAAATCATAAAAGTTCAATAAAAATAATTTTTTTAAAAAGATGTAAGCACTCAGCTTTCTGCTCTGGCTACCTCCTGCCATGCCTACCCCTTCCCCCGATGATGGACTCTTGTATCTCTGGTACCTTAAGCTCATAAATTCTTCCTTCTATAATTTGCCTTGGTCATAGCATTTTATCACAGCAATGGTATTCAAGCTTTATGGTACCTTTTCCTCAATTATTCCTGAGCCTAAGAAAAGGGGTATATGACATAGCAACCCCACTTAGAGATGAATGTTCCAGTCTCCTACTCTCTGCATGCTGACCAGTTGTGGGTCTCTGTATTAATCACCATCTACTGCAAAAAGAAGCTTATCTGCTGGGGGTTGAGAGGTACACTAATTGAGGGGCATAAAAATAAGCACTTGGGGAAAGTTTACTACTATATCCATTAAGCAAAATAATAGTATTTGGGTCATCCTAGGGTTTATAGTGCAATTAGCCAGTCAAGAGTTTGGACCCAGTTCACGGTACCATGTGTGAGTTCTGTCTTACAGTATGGGCTTTAAATTCAATCAAAAAATGGTTGGCTACTACCATAACATTTGTTCCACCATTGTACCAGAAAGTGTATCTTGCAGGCCAGTTATGATTGTCAGTTGCAGGGTCATAGATGGGTAAGACTGCTAATTACTTTCCTCTCCCAGTACCATACATAGAACTTACCAGCACTATGAATGCTAGCCAGTATGGAAGAAGTTTCTAGGTTGGTATAAATACAATTTCTCCAACACCTATGACTTAAGTATATGGTATTTTTAGCAATAGAGTCTCACCATCAAGTTCTGGAGGGTAACCAAGAGCAATGGCAATAATTTGTAATATTGGGGGGGGGTGCTATGAGACCCCAATGACCAACAAGTTGAAAAGAGATAGTACATACTTGGCACTGGATTTTTACTTGATTTGATTATAGTGTCTGGGAGAGGCACTGTCATCCCTCCCACCCCTTATAAAGTAGCTCCATTTAAACCCCTTTTCTATGTGTATATGTATATATTTTAAGATGCTTCTAGAGTAGTAAGTTTCCATATGGCATTTTCAAATGTATTCAGTGTTAGTTGTCCCTCCTATACTCTTTCCTCTACCCTACCTTCCCATCCTCCACCCCATGGACTTCAAAAGCAGATGTTCTGTTTGCAAAAACACCCTTAAAGTGCATTTCTCAATGTTGAAAAAATTTTAAAAGGCAAACAGGTAGCAGAAAATGCATTTTTAATTAATTCTTTAATTGATTTTTTATATTTCATACAGAACATCTCAAACAACCTTAATAATCTTTATACCCCCCCATCCCCACCAGCACCCTCCCATAGCCTCCTCCCCACACTGGAGCCCATATACTCAGTCATCCCTGTTACTGTCCACTGTGTTGTCAGTACCCCTAGCCTTGATTGTATAGTGAGTTATTTAAATAATAAGTTTCATAATATTATTTTATTTTTTATTTGTACCTGTATTCAGTGCAATTAGACAGATTTATGTTGTGATATAGACCCTCAAGTGCAATTAACCACAGGAGAAGAACATCTTTAGGTACTGAATCTGGTTGTAAAGATCCCAAGCTGGTCTATTTGTCTTCAAAGGTGATCTTTTCACCACTCTACTGCCTCCATGAGCCCAGGAGAGCCCACCAATGCAGGGGAGGACATAGAGGATGCTGGGAACCCCACTGAGGTAATATTCAGCCACTGCTGATATAATATGCCCTGAGCTTGTCTTTATCACCCAGACCATCATGGAGAACATTTAGTTCATGAAGAGAGGGCCTTAGACCCTCAACACTAAGTTCCCTTGCTGAATGCTGTACATCAAGAGGGTAAAGAGGCTCCTGAAGACCTAGACAGACTGCATCCTCCACAGTCTCTCCCTAGAATCTATCCTTTAATCTGGCACACTCATTTCAACAATGTATTTTGAGCATACAATAGCTAGCTGCATGGCCCTGCTTTGGATGGCTTTCTTAGCATATATTTTCCCAGAATTTTCCTCAGGTTTGAAAGTAAACAAAGGTACTATGACTCATAATTGGCTTCAGAGTGCTACATATTGAGAGATTGTCCAACAAGCGTCTATAGGCAATGCTGATCCATGGCAGAGTTCCATTAGGCTGAGATAAAAATTAGAAATAAATGCAGTAAAGTGAGGTCCTAATAATGTTATGTCTAATTCATCTTAGAAGTTATTCTTTACCATAATATAATGTCCTTCCTCTTTTTAACTATAAAATGGTATATTTTAGGTGATGAAAGTAGATTTATACATTTTTTAAAATTTTTAAAGAGTAATTGTTTTTTAATTTCATGTATGTGTGTGTCTGAGTGCAAGTATGTGCACATGAGTGTAGGTGCCCACAGAGCCACAAGAAGGTGTCAGAGTCCCTGGAGATGGAGTTACAGGGAGTTGTGAGTCACCTGATGTTAGTATTGGGAACCCAACTCTAGTCTTTCACAAGGCCAGTGTATGCTCTTAACAACTGAGCCATCTCTCTAGCTCCCATTTTTTTTAATGTTTTTCCTAGGAAAATTAAAAAACTTGACAACACAATTACCATCCCCTCCAATAAATCAGTGTATATAAAATGATGTCTCCAGCATTTGAATCACTTCCACCATCTTTCCAGCCTCAGTAAGTGAGGCAGTGAGAAGTTTCTGGAAGGATCACCCCAATGGCTATGCAGGAGAGCTACATGTCCAATTCAAACTCTATCTTGTGAGCTAGGCATACAGGAAGGTGACATTTCTGAGGCATCACTTGATGGGGGAGTTGGAGAAGTATGTAACCACCATAGGCAATCCGGTGCACACAGTCAAGTCCCATAGTAACCAGGGCCCATCAAGTTTGGCCTATGGGACACGGCCAACCAGGAAAAGTCCAAGGGCCTGCACAATGGCTACTGCATCCAAGCCCAGTGTGCCACTGTGATGTTTAATGGAACATCATGAGGTACTTACAAGAATGTGCTTAACTGACATAGAGATCTGATACGTGTGTGAAAACCTCTCCTCTCTGTTGTGTGGCAACAAAGTGGATATTAAGGACAAGAAAGTGAAGGCAAAAATCTATTGTCTTCCAGCAAAAGAAGAATCTTCAGTGCCATGATGTTTCTGCTAAAATTACAATTTTAAAAAGTCTGTCCTCTGGCTTTCCATTGGAAACCCTAACTTAGAGTTTGTTGCCATGGCTGTTCTTGCCCCTCCTGGCTAAGGATGACAGCCTGTGAGAAAGTGAGGCTGGAGACCTACATTAGAAGTCCGGTTTCCAAGAGAACTGTCCTGTGATGTCAGTGATGCGATGCGGCATGTGTGCCATCTTATCTAGCTAAGCAGACTGTGTGCTTCATCTTCGGAATGCCGAAGGAGAGGAAAGGGCTTTGGAGTGACTGTGGCCATTAAAAACATACTTTCACCTTTTTGGACTTGCATACTTAGGTGTTTGAAACACAGTTGTTTCCTTCCTGAATTTCAAAGATGAAGTTGCTACAGTCACATCACAGTATTCAGTGGTGATGTTGTAATCACCGTGTGAACTCGAGCATGTAGGGACCCCTGTTCCTAAGTTCTCCTTTCTTAAACTCTAATGACCACCCAAACTAAAAGGACATAAGGCAAAGTGTCTGCCGTACCTCTTTCTCTTTTCAAATGGCCATTCAACTGGTCAAATCATTCAAGGAACCTGACCTACTGGGGAAGGTAGGTCAGGGGATACACTGTGCAGAATCCCACACTGGGAAGCTGAACAAAGACACTGTCTTGCCAAGTTCTGCTGAGCCTGGTGTTTCCTAACCCTTTTTAAATTCTGATAAAGTCTGTCCACATTCATTCAAAGGAAAGAGTCTTAGATACATTTTTAACAGTTATCACATATGTAACAAATCTGACCTAAACCTGTCTTGAAAATTCAAGTGAAAAAAAAAAAGAAACTTGGGGGTTAAAATTTTACCAGTATCAGACCACAGATAAGTTCCATATTCACATGCACCATAATTTCATCCTCTAAAATTTTAAAATCATTTCCAATGTGAAAATGTTAGTCTATTATAAACCAATGTTGAATTTGGACATTTAGCCCATTGACACAGCAGAGTTAAGTCTAGTAATTCATTTCTTTCCACTGGGACATGGAGTGGGGAACTTAGGTCTGTCTGACAAGAATTATCTGAGCTGGAATCTTGACTGAAAGTTGTTTCATAGTCGTGTTATTTTCATCAGGCTTTCCACCTCTCTAAGTCTCATATTCACCTCTTATAAAATAGATATTGTAAGATCAGTGGCATGTAGCTACAATGCATCAGGTACAAAGCACTAGAAAGTGCTAGTCTTATTTTTTGTTCTTCAAAAACTTAAGGAACTAGAAATGTGTCAATTGGCAGAGTGCTTGCATATACAAAGCTCTGGTTCAGGTCTCACAACCCTATAAAAAATGGACATTGTGGCATATGGGCACATGGGCACATGCCTGTAATCCCAGCACTCAGGAGGTAAAGATAGGAAGATCAGGGGTTCAAGGTCATACTCAGCTACATAGGGACTTTGAGACCAGGCTGGGCTACATGAGACCCTGCCTCCAAATAAAAATTTCTGAAGAGATATTAAATAGTAATTTCAAATGAACTTATTGGTGCTGTCTTTCTGCTTTTAGTATTTGAAAAAATACAATCAGGAAGAAAAAACTGAGTAGCAGTTTGCTTTTCAATTACATGAAGAGTAATACAAATGAGTCCAGAATAAAAAACTGTCTTTTGCCAAATGTTTTGCCTACCCCAAATGCCAAAATACCCAGGATGTCAAACAAGAATCCCAGGTGGTCTCAGTTTCAATTTCACACCACTGTTGCTTTAACCAAACAGCCCCCTGAGCCTGGTGCTCAACTGCTGATTCACTCCTGACTCAGGTTTATAAATACCACTTCTTGAATCACTTGGAGTTTTCTTTAGTGGTTCCCTATCTCCCTCCCAGTTTCAAGGAAGCCTGACCCTGCAAAGTGACTGATATCTGACAAGTTCACTTCCCACATTAGTGAGACTGCTAAGCCTCTATGACGTGCATAATGCGTTTATAAGAAAGAACATTCTAAAAATAAGTGAAATTCATTCTCATTCAACTCACTAAATAACTGATGTAACTCAAAGATAGCAAACCACACTCATCATTTTTTTTCTAACAGCTTACTAAATGTCAGAAAGAAATTGAAGTAGTCTAAATAAGGATATCATTCTAATGCTTTACAAGGTAGATTGAAATGAATGCTTTTATTGAGAAACATCTTTCAGATGATGTGAATAGATTATGTTCAAAATCGAAATCTCATTTGGGGGGGATGGTTTAGAGATACCGCTCAAAAAGACAGCTAAGGTGTCCTGTTGAAAGTAACCAAAATGTACCTGCCTGTATATGCAATCATTTCAGTGAGAAACTGAGCTGTGGGACAGTGGGTGAGGGATTGCAGACATCATGAACCAGTAGTCAACAGTATCACAGTCATCAACCATACTCACAATAATGTACAGTAATTAGGAAAATCCAAAAATTCTTTAAATTTGTTTTTGTGCCATGTTATTATTTGCAGTAGATTTATTTTTACAATTAGACTTAATCCTTTTTGCTTTTAATAGATATTAATTACATGATAGATGGAGAAAGATACCAAATATTACACTCAATGGCACAGAAGAGCCAGTGGAATGAAGGCTTTCCAGAGATAATCTGCAAAATAAATTAAGTCTATAGGAGAGTGAGAGGCAAGGACAGGGACCGTCATGCACACTGTCAGTCACCAGATGGGTTGCAAGCACTCCCACTCAATGTAATGGCTCTCATTTCCTTCCTGAGACACATACCCTCAAGAGTTGCTGTGGCCAGACACCAAGGACAGTAAGACTTATGAAAGAAACATCTTTAAATTGGGAGGCAAGTCCAAAGGAAGGCTATGTGAATCAGTGGAAAGATGAATGAGCCAGACCACACACTACAGTGATCAAAAAAGGAATTGGCAAAGAAATCTACTCAAGGGATTTGGATGGTTTTGATTCTCAGGATTGAAATGAAATGCAAAATTTATAACTTATGCAAACTTCTCTCTAATGTTTAGAATTTTAAAGTAGTGACTGGTGTTTTTAAAATTCTTCTTCCTATAACAGACAAAATCATTAAAGTAAAACACTGGAACAAATTCTCAGTACTGAAAATAGGCCATTTCCAATACCTTATCCACTGGAAAGATGATTTAATCAAGGAAATAAAGGTGGAATAAATTCAAAGGTCCTCACTGGAAGACAGCTCAGTTTTATTACCCTGGAAATAGTGCAGGGCCACCAGACATTGGTCAGATCTGAAAAAATGTCACCAACCATCCCTGTAATGAGGGATGAGAATAAGGTGTGAGGTGTGCATTGGGCAGATCCACAGATTCAGAGGCTTTGATGCACGACAGGAAAAGCAAGCTTTTGGGTATATCAGGAAGCTTTGAGGAACTAAGCTGGCTGCATGTCCAGATCCACTGTAATAGGATAAAATCATGCTGACCACAGGAGCACATTCTTAGAGTGGAGGAGAGGAGATGCTCAATCCCACTCGAAAGGACAGGAAGGACCATGAGGAAGACCACTCTTCAGAAGCATTTTTCCTATTGGAACTGACTGCAGTATGTACATTGGTACAGGATCGCTGTGAAATTCTGCTGCTTCCAGGAATTTCCTCTCATTCAAAATTGTACCTACTGGCCAATATTATATTCAACACACCCCAAATTAGATGGATTGCCCTCCAAAGTACCAAAACACTACCCCGAACTGGGCAAGGAAAAATTCCAGAGAAGATATTAGAGACAGGTACATCCATTCAGCATCCTTGGAGTAGATGCTGGACTGAACAGAAAACCATGTATAAAAATTCTGGCCTCTGGTGCTAACTTCATAAAAACACAATTTCTGTGCTAAATTTGTAGATTTCTTACCTTCCATCCTGCCACATATATAACCTCATCTCTCACCCTGCCTAATTCAAGGTACTGAATGGTCAAATTCATATTATCCAACAACATCTAGACTTTAGGGGAATCTGTGAGAAAGACAGACACACAGACACATGCACTCATACACATGCACACACACAAAAGGCTGGGTGCACATCTGATCTGCAGCATTAAATGCTGAAAAATAATAGAATTGCTTATATTTTTAAGAGGAAATGCTATGGCTCAAGAGTTCTGTCACTTGGTAAAAAGGGCCCTCTTCATAGAGGTGATATAGAGATCTCACCAAATTTTCACATTCTTAGAAGTATACAGCTCATGCATGCTCTCTAGAAAAATGACTGCAAGTACTGATGGCAAAGAGGGATGCATATGAGGAAGTCACAGATGGAGATACAGTTATATAAGGTCTCAGAATACAAATTAAAACACAAAATCAAAGCCAAATGACTCACAAGAAGAATTGTTTAACAAAGGAAAGGCTTGATAATGTCAATCATTTCGGAAGGCTGCTTCAAGGGCCTCCAGGGTACTGAGGAAACAAGGGGAAAATTCAGGATCCAAATAGTGATAGCCATGGATAAATAAATAAGGATATAGGGTTGTCTGTATGCATTCCCCACTTCCTAACAAAAGATTGGCTTTAAAAGGAAGCAGTGATTGAAATAACATCATGTACTATCGCTCTGGATGCTCACTGTGTGCCTGGTACTGTTCTGAGCACTTTTCATGCATTAATTTGTTTGAACTTCACAACACGTGAAAGTGTTACCAGCAGATGTTAACATCTTTTCAAGTGTTGAATTAATTTATCGCTTCATGTATTTTTATTCTCTACCCTTACCATTTCTAGCTTATGGAAACAAGTCCCCTTTTTCTTTCTGTCTTCCTTCCTTCCTTCTTCCTTTCTTTCTTGTTTTTGTATTTGTAACGATCTTTCTTGTACCTTCTTTTCTTTATTAATTCAATTTTTTCATTAAATGTTTCATATATGCGGATAATGCATTCTGATTACACCAACCCCCAGCCTTGTTATCTCCCTCCTAGTCCTGTCTTTTTCTAGTCTCATAACCAAATAATCACTCAGAGAAGCATGTCGGAATCTAAAAGGCTCTTGTTCTTCCCAAACTTTACATCTCTGCTTTTCCAGTATTTCATTGTGTCCTCAGAGGCTCACCCCAACGTTGCTGTCAGTGCTGTCATTTACCGCTATTAGTCAGAACAAGCTTGTGGAAAGTATCTCCTTTGGACTTGATACAACATAGCATCTTTTGCCCAGTGATATTCAATGACGTTTCTCCTGGCTGTGATGACGGAGAATGATCTATGAGCTGAACATATGTCCAAATTGTGGTATGTCTCCTTTAACTCTACATTTTCAGAACCAAACCAATTAAACAGAGCCAACAAACGTGGAAAACATCATCTGACTCTGACACACAGTTACAGCTAGCCAAGGGGCAGCTGCAGTGATGCTTTAATGAATCATGTTTTAATAGTCTACAGGCAATTATTTAAATTAAAAAATAGATGAGTATAGCTCAGCAATCAAAAATCTTTGCATGAAGCCACTACAGATTCAGCCTGAGAGGTCGCTGGAAATTCTCCTAGCTCTCCAAAGATAATTAGTTTCCTTGAATGATGCTTAAAGGAAAATAGTCTTATGGCTCTATGGATGAGCTCATCTCCTGAGACCCTTTTTCTTCAAGCAGGAAATTTCTCTGAAACCATACACTATAACCCTACAGAAAAGAAAGGGAGAAAAGACAGAGGCAAGTGAATGCATAAGGATTCAACATTGATTAATTCATTCAAACTCAGTATCCTTTATTATGCCTGAGAGGAGATATCATGATTCAATTTTATGGGCAGGGGTGGGGGGGCATCACACGGTGTGAAAATCAGAGGACAACCACCAGTCAGTCCCCACATGCCTGGCACCTTCTACTTTTTGTTTGAGATGGGGGCCTCTCAATGGCCTGGAACTTCAACAAGTAGGCCAGGATGGCTGGCTCACAAGCCTCCAGAACTCCATCTGCCCCTGACTTCCATTCCCTCAGTGCTTGGATTATAGGTACACGCTGTTGGCATTCTATGTGGGTCTGAGGATCTAAACTCAGGTCCTCACACATGCAGGGTAAGCATTCTACCAACAGAACTACCGCCACCACCTTCATGCTTTAATTTTTTTTAATTTTTATTTTTATTTTTTGGTCCCTTTGAGACAGGGTCTCCCTGTAGCTCCAGCTGACCTGGAACTCACTATGTAAGCCAGGCTGGCCTTGATCTAACAGTTCTGTCTACCTCTGTCTCCCAAGTGCTGGGATTAAAGGTGTGCGCCACCACTCCTAGACTCATGCTTTAATTTTTTACCAACTAGAAATGGGGGAGTTTCTTACCAAAATTTGGATATGCTCATATTATGGTGTCCCATAAGCTAAGTGCTAGTATATCTTGTCAGGTAGTGCAGTGGGTCCAATGAAACCCTCCTAGACTAGCCCAGGGACTCTCAAACAGAAAGGGAGTATGCCTAAAGCACGCGTGTCCCTATCCTTCCCATGGGTATTATTTGTTAAGCCTGTTATAAGGGGATGAGTCATTTCTCACCTTTCTCAGAAGGATCACTAAAACTAGAAACTAAATCTCCAGGTTGCTGTCAAGATTGTCCTGTCTCTAGAATGGCAAGAGTGAGAAGAATATGCTTCCTCGCCACTACGCTAGTGACAAGGACACACTGGAATAGAAGCCAGTGCAGTTAACCTAAAAGGTACAAGGTCCTTTCCTTAAGAAGACAGAGAGTCCAGATAGTAACCCTAGAGTCTATAGACCAGGAAAGCACACTCCTAGACCCTAATGGTCTTTCATTAACTGGAGAATTTTTTTCTAGTTGGCCTTTGAGCTTCCTGCTAGAAACCAGGCTCAGAGCCCACAGGTAGAGGGGTGCACGGACTGACCACAATAAAATATTTCTCATCAACTCAAGTTATAGCTGGTTGGTCTTCTGTATCAGAAATGTATTGTCCTTATGGAACCTATATTTTATGCATTTTCTAGAAAAGTTTGCCCATACAGTAACTAAAATTATTAAATTTTTATATTGGCCTGGGAAGCTAAGGAACTATAAAATATATAATGCTGTGCTTGATAAGATTTTCTTAATGACATTTTGATTGGATAATTCATTTCTGGCCATGAAGTAGTAACAAATTATCCGATTACTTTCCTATTATAAACAAGAAAGAGTGGATGGAAAAAGTTCCAGATATTGAACAATGTAGATATTGAACAATGCTCTTTTTGTTATCTCTGAGAGATAAAAATTAGGTGATTCCCACAATCACTTCAGCTTATGATCTGGAGATATTTCTAGGGGACAGAACAGAGAGGTAGAGCCCAAGCAGACCCCAGAAGTACAATTGACTTAAAGAGACAGATACTGGAATCTGGGGAGCCTGAGATGGCCAAAATTTGTAGAGCTAAAGAAGAGGGAGCAACACAAAAAAATGAAGCATCAGAAATTTGCACACAAGTCTCCTATAATTTCAGAATGACTACTAATCTTCAGATACAGAGGACGTAATTCTACAAATCTGGGAAAAATTAATTTCTGGTGAAAAAGTACTTACTGGAGAGTATATACTGCAGGATGCATCTTAGTTCACATTGAGTTCACTTAAAATCTTTCAATTTCCCAGAAGCCAGAATACAAAAATGTTGAATTTTCAGGGAATTCTGTCAGGATCCCAAAAGTTTCTATCATTTATTTAGTAGGACAAAATTAACCCCAGAAAATGGCTACTCCATACTTTGTCCTTTGAAAAACTTTAAAATTCTTGATAAGGAAAACAGGATCTAAGCTACAAGGAACTTGATTTTATACTAGAACAAAATCCAATATCCTTTAACAAAATTCATCAAAGTCCAACACTCAACCATGCAAAATCCACTGTGTTCATAATTCAACCAAAAGTTATTGGAATAAACATATTAAAATGTGACTCATATGGAGGGTAAAAGATCAACTGAAGGAAAGACATTCAGAAAGGACAGAGATAGCTGAGCATGGTAACACACACGTCATTCTAGCACTCAAAATGCTGAGATAGAAAGATCTTGAGTTTGATGACAGTTTGAGATATCCAGTGAGGCTCTGCTTCAAAGGAAAAAGAAAAAAAAAGGAAAAGAAAAGGAGGAAGAGAGGGAAGGAGGGAGGGAGGGAGAGAGGGAGGGGGAGGGGAAAAGAGGAGGAGGGAAGGGAAAAAAGGTAGTAGAGTTATGACTGTTATAAATACTTTAACATATTTATAACATGTTTATGTATCTGAAGAACAACATGAACATATGAGGGGAAACATGAAATAAAAAGAAACCAATGGAATTTCTAAAAACAAAAATGTGATTGGCTATGATTAGCATCAAATTACATTGTAGAATGAAAAGAGAACGAGCTTGATAACACAGTGGAAAGGTCTCTAAAGTGAAACAAAGTACGAAAGAACTAAAAAAAAAAAAAAAAAA
The DNA here is from genome assembly GCF_000622305.1 of Nannospalax galili. Lineage (NCBI taxonomy): Eukaryota > Metazoa > Chordata > Mammalia > Rodentia > Spalacidae > Nannospalax > Nannospalax galili. Next base: position 4,630,435 of record NW_008337842.1, on the reverse strand, counting down.
AAAACCCAAACCCTGAGTAAACTGAGGAAAAACATCAAGCAATCTACCATGTAAATTTGAACAAAAAAGGAGAAAATTTTCTAGATTTCTTAAAAAACATAAATGCATGCATTTGTCTCAATTTTAAATGTGTGAAAAAATATATATGGCCTTATAAACAAAAAATAAGCTTGTGATTATAATATATTTAAATATAAAACATAGGAAACAACAGCATGGAGAAGGGGAGTATAGGAATTGAAAATAGAAATATATTATTTCAAATTTTATATTGCATGTGAAGTAAAATATATCGTTAGAATATGCTAAGTTAAAGATGTATATTTTACACATTAGAACAACCACTGAAAATACATTATACAAATTACCCTAGAAAAAAGAATGTTACCAAAGATAAAAAGACATTTCCTAATAATAAAGAAATCAATTCATCAGAAAAGAACAACAACCTTGAACATGATATGTCTAATAACAAAGTTTCAATACTGATGAAGTTTAAATGTATGGAATGTAAAGACAATACGGATAAACATCTAATAGTCAATGTTTAAAGGCTTAACTACAAATTACTGGTAAAGATGGGAACACCGTTATATATGGTGCCATTACTTTGAAGAAAAAGACAGATTCTTAAAACGTTGAACATATATTGTAATAATATATATAATATATACTTACTGTTCTTTGATAAATATAGACTTATCACTCCTAAGTAACTGCCCCCAAAGAAATTAAAGCATATTTGCATGCAGAGACTTGTATATGAATGATCATAGTGACCTTTTCCATGTGATGGCTGATCTTGATGGCTAATTTGTCCAGGGTTTTAGTAAAGCATACCTGTCAGTGTGTTTGAGGGGGCATTTCTAGGGACAGATAAAAGGGCTCTAGTGGGTTAATGGAAAGTGGTGACCAGCAGGAAGTGGGGCCTGGTTGGAGGAGATTGTCACTGAGGGCTTTATCTTGCCCTGGCTTCTTATATCACCTTTTCTTTGCTTTATGGTACCACGATGTGACTTGTTCTGCTCAACCACATGTTCTCAACTCTGACAGACTGAACTCTCTGAAATCATGAACAGAATAAATCCTTCCTTCCTTAGACTGTCCGCTAAGGTGTTTTGAAAAAAAAACACAAAGTCTGGTTGATAGAATCCATAATAGTAAAAATGCCAACAAGTGTCTATCACCAAGTAAATAAGTTGTATGAAATTTTAGGCAGAAATATAAAGATGTATTTCTAAAAGACTTCAGAGCAAAGTGAGTCACATACAAAAGAGCACATTCATTCATGTGATATTGGGAGATAGCCCATGAATTTCTGCATGTCTGCTAATCAAGCCCAGCCAAGCACACAGCCTCCTAATTATGTCTATCTATATTTCTTTATAATACATACTAGTTTATGTTTCTGTGAAATTATATTCTTGTTATCTGTGTCTCTGTATTAGTTCCTTTTTCTTTTATTGTGATAAAGTACCCTGGCAAAAACAATTTAAGGAAGAAGGCTTTTTGGGAGTTCAAGAGTCAAAGATACAGTCCATCATGGTGGGGATGTCATGACAGCAAGAGTCTGAGGAAGCAGCTAACATTGTGTCCACACTTAGGACACAGAGGGCAGTAAATGCTAGTGCTCAGCTCACTTTCTCCTTTTTATTAAGTCCAGGGCCCCAGCCTATTGAATGATGTCAAGCACAGTTGAGACAGGTCTTCCCACCTCAATTAGTATTAGTCTTGATAATTTCCTACAGGCATGCTCAGAGGCTAACTTCATCCATATAATCTCTCAGAGACAGGCCTGGAGGCTAGTCTCCTAGACAATTCTCAGTTCCTATCAAGTTGACAATATGAACCACCACAGACCTCTCTGTACTCTAAGATGCCCTTTTGTTTCCACACACTAGGCCCAACACCTGGTATAGTGCCAGGTCACATAGAAAGTCCCCAAGAAATATTGGTTGACTAAAATAATTAGCTAATGTTATTGCCACTCTAAAGTACATTCTCAGTGGATATCTGCTGTGGCAGAGGACATTAAACTTGACAATTCTTTTTCTTTTTGTAATTGTTTTACTTTTTAAAATAAGAAATAGCAGTGTCGGCTTATGACTGGATCCATTATTTGGTGACAGTGACAGAGAACAGCAGAAGAGTAGACATGGGAAGGAAGACAGGAAACTGAGGAACAAAAACATAATTTTCATGACTACAAGATTATAAAAGAGGATCAGGTGAACCCAGGGAGAGCAATATAATATCCAGCTGGCTTCACTTGTCCAAATTATCTCCAGAATTGAAGTGAGAATACCATCAGAGGTGACATGGTTATAATCACTTGTTTCTATAAAATCCCTTCAGCGACTTCCATCTACTTTATTTCCCATTGTAAATGACACTATGAAGCAGTTTGCCTCACATTGATTAGTCCAGAGCTCATGCATAGCTTAACAATGAGAAAAGGAAGAAAGGAAATCAATAGAGTAAACATTGCTTTAACTTTCTCCCTCTGGAAGGTAATGTCATTTATTACCCTTCCTCAGAATGTAACAGACTACTGGTGTTGAAATGATCATTAAAAATAAGAAACACAAACTAAGGCTTAGGCAAATTAAATGTTTTTACTCTCCAAGGTTATCTAACAAATTTATGAAGGAGCTGGAGTTGGAATTCATATTTTCTAACTCCTAGTTCAGGAATTTTAATGCGGTTTAGTTGATTCCAAATCTTTTCTGCTCTCTTTATAGAAATTTCCACACTTATCTTCTTTCTCTTCTTGGTGTGTTTGTTTTTTGTTTTATTTGTCTGTCTGTTTCATTGTTTTGTGGCTTTGGGGGTCAAAACCATGCCTTACACATTCAAGCACATGCTTTACCACAGCAACATGCCCTGGGCTCTCTTCCTTCTAAAACAGGTGTGCTTTCAGTAATTCCTGAAAGCCTGCTGCAAATCACGATAGTCTGTTGTGAAAATCAAATGCTTCATTCTGCCATTTTTCAAATTTCCATTTATTCATCCATGTATGAAAGATGAAACACAGGAACACACACAATGCAGAAAAGCATTTGTCAAAAAATAAGATTAATAGCCAAGAAACCAAAAGATTGCTTTGAAAATACAACCTAAAGTAGTAATAAATCTGAGACAGGCTGTATGTAATGATAACAAAGGATGCTGTCATGGGAGGATCTAGTGTCCAAGGCCAGCATTGACCACACAGCAAGTCTGAGGCCAGCCTGGGCTATATACCAAGACTGTCTCATAAATAGATAATAGGGGCTGGAGAGATGGCTCAGCAGTTAAGAGCTCTGGCTGTTCTTACAGAAGACTCAGATTCAAATCCCAGCACCCACATGATGACTAACAATCATCTATAACTCCAGTTCCAGGGGATCCAATGTCCTCTTCTGTCCTCCATGGACATTGCATGATACAGGTGCACTTACATACATGCAAGCATAACACTCGTACACATAAAAATAAATAATTAAGAAATATAGATAATAAAATTAATAAAAATAATAAAAATGGGGCCAGGCATGGTGGCACACACCTTTAATCCCAGCACTCGGGAGGCAGAGGCAGGTGGATCTCTGTGAGTTCAAGGCAAGCCTGGTCTACATAGTGAGTTCCAGGACAGCTGGGGCTACAGGGAAACCCTGTCTCAAAAAGACCAAAAATAAATTTTAAAAAAATTTTTAAGTGATATTTCTAAATATAAACACTTGTATCACCTAGGGATTCACTGACTAGCTCTCCAGTTTTATTTATCTGCCCCTCAGGGGTGGTTTGACTTGTCCCAAAGGTTTTAGTAGGCAATTGGCAAACTGGATCCAAGGAACTACTAGTATTTAGATGTACTCAAGTGAATTTAAAAATCCAAAGTAAGAATCTCAGAACCACAACTAAGGGCTCCACTCCAAAGCAAGCTGGAAGGATCCTCAGTCCCCGGGTGGTTAGGGCCTTTTCAGAGATTTATGCTCCAAGAGGTTCTCACCATGGGAGTCAAGAAGTGCCTCTGAGTCAAGGAAAAGCACTGTGAGACAGAGTTGTGGTGCTGATGATCACAAACCCTAGAGAAAAATCAGGTCCAGCTCTGTTTTTTGCAAGCCTCTGTCCTTGGCCAAGTCATCAGCTTCACTATACCTTAGTCGCCACAACTATAAAATAAGGGTATTCTTGGGAGACTGAGGCAAAGGGATTGCTATTACAAGGCCACACAGAGAGACCATTACCCGCCCCATGAGGGTATCGATGCAATTTACCTTAAGCACTTATGTCATAGAGGAGTTATAAGGATTGAAAATTGGCTGATCTTTATAAAGCACTTAGAATAATACCTGGGACCCTAAGTGTTTGCTAAGTAAATCAAGGCGCTCCCTGGAAGCCTTTAGTGAACTTAGTTTTAAAAAGATATTTCTTCACAGTTCCTGAAAGTACTGCATGTGGGCCTGTCTGCTCACACTTGTGTGATGTGACATGTTCCCTTGTTCCACCTCAACACCTCAGTAAATGAAAGGCTGACATTTGAAACTGAGAGTGTGCACTTTGCAGTCAGTCTGAGGCCCATGCTAAGCTCTGAAGGAAATTTAAAACGCTGAAACAACAGAGATTGCACACAACACATACTCCAAGCAGTAGAGAACAGCACTCCACCAGAATAGTGATCAGGGAATTGATTAGTGTTTCAGTCTCTCAGATACGTCTTCCATAAAGGGAAACTTGTAAACATTGCTTGACAGATACTCCATCAAAGGGGATAGACATTTGATAGTTGACATTTGATAGATGAATAATAATAGTCTATTTGTGTATACTTACTTTGTGGAGAGTATTCTCTACAATAATTCCATAAGGTCATTACTGGTTTGATCTCCAATTTATCAGGCATTTGTGGCACAAAGAAGTATAAGAAGTTGCATAAGGCCACACAGTGAGTATGTTTTAGGGCCAGGATTCCCATTCAGTCCATCTAGACAGGCTTGGTAGCTTATACCTATAATCTCAGCACGCAGAAAACAGAGGCAGGAGGATTGATGAAAGTTTCAGGTCAGCTTAGGTTACAAAGCAAAACATTGCACCAAAAAGAAAAAGAAAAACCAAATTACCTGGATCATTTGGTTCCCAAGTGCATGCAATGGAGGCTTATGCAGTGGAGTGGAAGCCATGGACGTGCATATCCATGTAGCCACAAGGAAGGCAGTAACTGGTCTCCAGCCCTTCATGCTCTGAGTCTACAGATTTTGAACTGAGACCACTGTCTCCCTGGCAGTCTCTCACCATTGGCCACATGATACGGGTGGGCAGGCTGACCACTTATGCCCAGTGCTCCCTCTAGCAGATAAACTTTGCTCTGCAGCTCCTGGTTTGATTGGCAGAGACCAGCAGATGGTTACCATGGCCTGAGGCTCTCCCTGGCCAGTCCTGATTCCACTTCCACTTTGCTTTCACAGGTGTTAGCCTCCCCCATGGACCAGCACCTCTTCTCCAGCTCACTTCTCAAAGGAAGTATCTCATATCCCCAGCTATCTGCAAAGCGTCCCACTAGTCACTAGTAAGGAAGGATTGTGAAACTTTAGTGACAAAACTATTAACTTCTGGAAATGTGTTCAGTTCCAGTACATCAGAGAAAGTTGCTGGGCAAGGTCGGTATCAAGGACAAGCAGGACCCCAATTCCATTAAAGCTTTTGCCTCACTGCTTAAAGCACCCATCTTTTCACAAGGACTGGCTTCAGTCTTGCACTCAGGCGCCTACTTTCTTTTTGTCATTCTCAACACCGGTTAAGAGGATGAAATCCAACTTAGTTGTAGAATATGGACATTGTGGCAGGTGCAAATGCATTCTCCTCCTCTAGTTTTGCCTGGAAGAGAATACCAAGCCTGAAGCCCTGCGCAACTCTGCAGCTGAACTGACTTCTTTGCATTTAAAATGCAGACAAGAAAGGGGGACAGAAGGGCGAGGCAGAGGAGAAGTGGGGGAGGCAGATAACTAAGGGTGTTTGAAAAAGTCACATCAAAATCTACTATTTTAATGAGCTTCCCAGATATATAAATTACTCTCCCAGAAACTGTCAAAAAGCTCAGCACTAGGTGTGGGATATCTCCTTTCTACACTTTGAGTTGTTGGTTAGGAGAGTCCCAGAGACCCCTCTGAAAACAAGATGGGCTTTTGTTCTTGGTTGCCCACCAGAACTTGATGGTAAGACCCTACTGCTGAAGACACCACAAACTTAGGTCACAGGACATGGAGGAAACAAGCTGATGCTGATTGGGACGCTTACTGCCTGCTGTCTGACTTTCATAGTGCCATAAGGTACTATGCAGGCTGCCAGGGGAGAAAAGTCACCAACAGTCTTACCCAGCTGTGAACCCTGTGAACAACCTTCAGCCTGACAAGACGTGTTCATGGGTGATAGTAGAGCTATTGGCTGCTAATGGCTGCAGGGATTCAGTTTTCTTCAGAGATATGCCCCCAGGGTAGATTGAACATGCTCCACTGGATGGCTTCACACTCATATACCTTTGGCAGGCACTAAGTTTGGACTCAGTAGATTATTTTTTTAAGGCATAAAGTTGAGAGGGGGACATGGTGGGAAACCTGAGAGCCTTTGGAGGAAGATTCAGGGGTGGATATGTTCAAAATACATTGTATACATTATGAAACTCTCAAATAGTAAATAAGTAAGGCCACTCATTTTACATTTTATGTGCTTTGTTAATTGACTATTTCAATGAAAATTGTAAAATCATATCATAGAAACTGAGGAAGATAAAAACAACTACCGATTTCTCTTTCATGGAATAAACCTAGAATAAAGAAAACATGTTGGAAAATTAAAAGTGAGATATTTCTTACAACTTTTAAAACTGCATAATTAAGTATTACAGAAACCAGTAAGGAAAAAATACCATTGTGTTTGTTAGGTTGATTTGATATAAGTAATATCAGCGCTGTCTAACATAAGCAAAAACAATGTATAAGTGTGAACTTTGCTTAAGCAGAGGGCGGGTGGCAGGACCTACAGCAATAACTTATAGCAAGAACCATCTAATAAAGGTGCCCTTCTCAGAGGGCATGGAAATCCAACTGTCCCCGGCATCATTGTCATGGTCAAGGTTCACAGTCTAAGGAAGAAACGTCAGACTTGCACAATGACCAGCCCTTGAGGAGCAGTTAACAGGATAGCTGAGTATAGCCCCAGCAGACACTATCCAGCAAGAAAAAGATGTAATTCTGAAAAAGAAAATAAGATTAGAAGGGAAGAGAGGAGGAGCAGATGGGGGGAGAGGAAAGGGAAGGAAAGGGGAGGGGAATAAGGGAAGGTCGGGGAAAAGGGAAAGAAGGAAAGCTGAACGAGTAACTTTAGCTGTTTAATAGATTAGGTCACGTTTCCATGTTTTTACCCATGTACAAATTCAGAAAGATGGAGATGACTTCATCTACCTATTTCTTTTGTCCCTCTTGAGGCTAATTGGCTTTCAGTGGAAGGCATGCAATTAACTCATAACAACTATCTAAAGAAACTTGTATACACAATGACTACTAGGTTACCAAGGGTGAGTTCAAAACCAAGCCCATTACCAAAGAAAGACTCCTTTAATCACCGTTTTCAATTTATCCACCAAAGGCAGTCTCAATCTCTATTCCTCAGAATTGTCACAACATCTAGGATATGAATTGTGAATAACTAGATCTCCAGGCTCAGTGACCAGCAGACAGCAAAAAGTAGCAAAAGTTTCAGGTCAAGAACAGATAGACACTTAAAGACGTTCCCAAGGACTATAACCCAACAGACGGAAAGAACGGACTGGTCTGCTACTGAACTCAATGTGCATTGAATCTCATCACTCCTGTTCTTAAGGAAAGCAATATGCTTATTGTATTTTTATCAGTGGGCTGACAAAAATGTTACATTTTCAACCTGGAAATAATATTAAAGTTCAAGTCTACTCTCCCTCATTTTACAATTGAAAAATATTAATTCCTATGAGAAGGAACGACTTTCTCAAGATAACATAGATTTAAGGCAGAGCTCAGCCATTTTGTCCCAGTTGTGAGCTCCTTTTACAAGGACAAGGTGCGTCATAATGAAAAGTTGGGTGTTGTCATTTCCTGACCCTGTGACCTTAGATAAGATGCTTATCCTTTCTGAACATCAACTTCCTTGCCTTACCTTATTATTGGGATAATAGTACCCACTGCAATCTATTCTCCCAGGGATTTAAAGAAGGAATGTTTTCAAAAAGGTTAGCACAGTTCTTAGCATCTGCAAGTTGCCCATAAAAATATATTCACTCTCTAGTCTCAACCCTACTTGTTTGGGTATTCTCCAAGTCCTCCTCCTGATATAGTCCCCATGGTTTTAGGAAAGATAATGGGCTCCCCCTACACACACATCTCTACTTTATAAGTCACACAAAGTAAGGGGTGGAGTACACTGAAGTATTCAGTTGAGGAAACTCAGTGAAGGGGCTCTGGAAGTTCTTTTGTACTTAATTCAGGTGTTTTCTATTTTTGCTTGAAACTGCTTAACATAAAATATTTTTGCATGGAAACTAAAACATACACTACCACATCCTACACACTGCTTTTCCTGGAGTCTTATTACATAGCAACTAGACTGGGGTTTCTAACCTACATGCACCATAAATTGTATATAAGTAAGCGCTCCCCTTGCCATCCTCCTGTTCTGGAGGAAGTTAGATTTGTGATTCCTCTTTCATTTGCTGAACATATCACACAAAGAGGAACTAAACCCAGGCTCAGGTCACCCTTTGGAACTAAGTTTGAGTGATAAAATTCAGGTCACTGCATGTTTAACCACTGACTGAAAGAACGCCAAGTGATAAATAGGAAAACTCCCAGGGAAAGTAACCAAAATCTTTTTTTGTTGTTAGTTGTTTCCTCTATTTTAAGACAAGCTTACTAGGTAGCCTAGGCTGGCCTAGCAATCCTCTTGCCTCAACCTCATGAGTGCTGGGATTACAAGGGCATGCCACCAGGCCCATCTAATTTTATTCTTTATTCATGATTATAATCTTTACTCTGCAATTCAACCAGACTTGGGGCAGAATAAGGAAAATACGAATCCAAATAACTCTAGAAAGAGCACAAAGATTATGTGATGTTCAAGCAGGTAGGTGGAGGGGTGAACATCTGAGCTATAGAAGGAATAATCTTGTGATTAAGATAAACAAAAGATGAATATGGTTGTTCAAAGGTAGCAATGAGGGTCCTGCTGTCTTGACAATTTTTAAGACCCAAAGCACTCCATGGCTTCTGCATTTGTGCTCTTTCATCTTCCCAAAGACCACATGCTTGCCACACAATCACTCAGTCTTGGCAGAACAAATAAACCCTGAAAGCCTTTCTAGGCAACATAAGAAAGCTCTGGTAACCTCCATGTCAGAGCTGCTCTTACGAGGTGTGGTGGTTTGAAAGAGTGTGTCCCCATAGGCTCCAAGTAGTTGGACATTTTGTCCCCAGTTGGCGCTGTTTTCGGAGGGTCTAGGAGATGTGGCCTGTTCGAGAAAAGAAATCACTCAGGGCAGGCTTTGAGAGTTCTTAAGCCTTGCCAGGTTTCCAGTTGCTGTCTGCTTCCTGTGACTTCCTGAAGATGTGATTGCTCAGCTTTCTGCGCTGGCCACCTCCTGCCACCGTGCCTCCCCTGCTATTATGGACTCTAAGCCTCTGGCACCATAAGCAAAATACGCTCTTCCTTTTATAAGTTGCTTTGGTCAGTATTTTATCATAGCAACAGAAAAGTAACTAATACACAAGTTTTCTTCTTCAATGTATTAACTGACACTTTATGAGCACTATACGGAGGATGACTGAAAACAAGACTCAGCATGGAAATTGAAAGGTTTGCCACTTCCAGCGTGAGATTAGAGAGGTTCCTGTTTTCACATAATTACATTTGACATAGCCAAATTATATATTTCAACATGATTTGGAAGGAGTTCAAAACTCACATTGTTTTTTCTCTGATAGAGCACCAAACCTTGAGCAAATCATAAGTGATAAACAGAAATGGTTCCAGTCTTCATCTGTGTTGCTGTAATATAATGCCTGATGATGGAGAATGTGTAAAGAAAAAAGTTTCTTTAGCTCAAGATGCTGGTGACTGTAAAGTCTACACAGCATAGCCTCAGCACCATCTGAAAGAATTCTGTGTTGAAATGCAGGGAAGGAATGGATGTATGCAAAAGGGCACCTATGCAAGCAAGGAAGCAGAAATGCAAGGCAGTCCTGGGCTCTTTTAAAACAAACCACTCTTTCTGGAACTAGCCTCATCCTGTGAGAACTACATTAATCCTTCCTTAAGGTGGTGCCCCTATAATCTCCTCATCTCTTAAAGACCCCACCACTGAATACCATTATACTGGTGACTAAGCTTCTAGCATATGAACCTTGAGGTAACAAACAGTATCTAAACCATAACAGTCACTACATGTCACTAAATGTCACTACCTTTAACTACAAAGGAAGTCCTCCATGTTGTAAAATATGCATAGTCTGTGGTATATTTTTACAGAGAATAGAGGACGCTAATGATGTTATGCTAAAAGAATCTTTTCAGATCACAGTAGAAATCCTAAGACTCCTAAGATAAATGCAAAACAGTGTCCATTCCCCTAACTTTCAACATATAATTCACTCACTCACTTAATAAATGTTTATTGAGTCTTTCTTTTTTTTTAGTCTCCCTGTAGCCCCAGCTGTCCTAGAACTCACTATGTAGACCAGGCTGGCCTTGAACTCACAGAGATCTACCTGCCTCTGCCTCTGCCTCCCAAGTGCAGGCGTGTGCCACCACGCCCGGCTATTGAGTCTTTCTTAATGAGCACTGGTTCTGGGCATTGGGGATCCTACACCAAATAAGCTAGATGAGCTCTCAGATGTCACTGGACATGCAACCTCAGAGGAAAGATGTGCATGAACAAGTAAGAAGAGCAAGTGTGAAGACTTTCCTGGCAGGATGTTGTGGGGGGCATCAGCTCAGTGTAAGGGGGCAGAGAGGCTGCCCAGAAGGTCACACATCTGCTGAGATCTGGCATTCAAATCAGAATTAACCAACCAGAAATATTTTTCAATCAGAACTAACAAAATATATAATCATCTAGAGATTAGAAGTTTCAAAGAGCCTACGTATAGAGTGAAGGAAGGTTGGGGCAAAGGAAAAAATTGAACTGAGAGGCAAAGTGAAAATGTCAGGTTCTCTATGATCATCAGCATCACACGCTCGCTGTCCTCAGGAGCCATTGCAGAGAGAAGAAGACCTTCAAGATATGGTTCACACAGCTGCTCCCTCTGCCCCTTTCTGAGACACAATATTTCAAGGGTGCCCAGATAAAACTGACTTTGTACATGAATTTTCTTTGAAGCCTTCTGTCCCTTCCTATTCAAGTCCCTTCCTTTAATTCAGCTAAAATCACTGAATATTTATGGGAGACCTCAAATGGACGTAGCTCTTTCGGATACCTTCCAGATATATTTAACCAACTCTCAACATAACTTTATGGAATGGTATTACTATCTCTGTTTTATAGTGAGGAAACTTGGACTTATGTACTTACTTTAGCTTTCCTAAGGCTGTAGTACTAAAACAGCTGAGTTGATTTTAGAAGCCAATGCTATCTGAGTTCAAAGTTTACCCTCCTAATGATCATAGGCCCTAATATCAAGGTACCTAATCTATATTTCATTCCCTACAAAACAATGGCTTTCTGATAGGGCATGAAATAAGAACATTATAGGCTAGGCACAGAGAGGTGTTCAGAATGTTAATCAAGTATTAGTTGGGTGAGTTAGCTGCCTTAGTCACTGAAAATGCCTTTAAAGCCCAAAGCAATGAAAGTATTCATAGAGAGAGATGACTGGCCTTGATCTGAGGAATGGTAACCATGGTATCCCTTTAAGTGACACCATGGCAACACCACTGCCTTCCTGCTTGTTTGCTACACTACCTCTTCTTAGAGGATGCTTTTGAGGTCATAGCAGTCATGTCTATAATCATGTCTCATGAGTGAGAGGATCGAAATGAAGGCCTGTCTTCAACATCACATAAAACAATAGCTAAGGAAGTAGGAATTTACCGCTTTAGTCAAAAGGAAATTTTAGAACACTCTTCGGCCATAATTTATTTTTATTTATTCTATGCTCCACTCAGCATGTCTAGGGTTTGTTGTTTTTAATAGATGACCTGACTAGCTGAATGATCTTAGAAAAAAAAAATACTTCTCTTTGGGGGCCTAATTTTCTCTTTCTATTTAAAGAGGGCTTAACAAAAATTATTTCTAAAGATCACTCTAAGTCATCAACTCTAACAAACAGGCTATAGCTAAGAGGTTTTGTTTGTTTGTTTGTTTTATTTTTATATTTCAATGAATCCAGCTACAGCATAAGTTTGAAAGAGACTTAAGGCAACTTCTAATTCTGTTGGGCTGCTTTGTTTTTTGTAGCTTTCTATATCTCCTACCTAAAATATACTCAAATGTTTGCTGTTGTTGAGACCCCACTAATCTCTGATACATGATCTTTTTCCATTACACACCTCAAAGGCCAGGAAGCTCACCTTTTAAACACCTATAGCTGCTACTGCCTTGTCTCTATACTAAGCTAAGACTCACTGCCTATATAACCATACTCATCAGAGAAAAATACTTCAAGCCATTTGAGAAAGTGGGTAGGGGAGGACTAGGCAACATGAGCGTTACTAAGCCACGGAGTGCCAGAGGTTCCTAAAGATCATCTTTGAGCTTCCCCCTTTTTTTTAATGAGATGTAAAAATAATCTATGTGAAAATAGAAGGCAAAAATACTGACCTTGAGAACAAAAGGAAATAGGCGAGCATGAACCAGGCCTCCTTGTGAACAGGGAGAATGTTCATTTGTTTTGTTATAAGGAATGAGAGGTGACAAGGTCCAACCTATAAACAACCCAAGAATTTTTCTAGTAATGAAAAGAGAGTTTGAAGAACCCAGATGAATCAGTACCTTGATTCAGGCTACCAGGCCAACATGACAGTGAGAAATGTGTCCCAGGAGTAAGGGTCACGCTTATTGAGACAAGTGTGGAGTCGCTTCTAACTCAGCTTCCCTGTGCTCTTATGAAAAGCCTTGTGGGCTGCCTACTCTCTAGAGGGATTGCCCTATTCACTGCCACATGCCCTGGGAGACAGAGCTGAGGTCATATCTGAAAAGACGTGTTGTAAGGAAAGTGCAGTGTAGAGGGGCCACCTGCCAGAGGTCAAGTGTCAGGTTTAGGGGCATTCTCCTATTGGTTTCGTTTTGTTCTATGGGGGCATGAAATATTTGGAGGTTGTAAAAAAGGGAAGATGAGACTAATGCTTCATCTCGAATTGGCTGTAACCTTGAGCAAGTCCCTTAACCTCTTTGCGACTGTGTTCTAATCTCTGACCAAAAGGATGCAACACAGGCCAAGTACTGGGGATCACATTTAGTCACATTATTTCCTCTTTTGCAGACACACTCCCCCCACCAAGATTCTGGAGCAGAATATGTAACTTCCACTACAGTATTAGCTAATTCTCTGTTGTGATAAAACACCATGACCAAAGCAACTTACAGAAAGAAGGGTTTATTTGAAGAGTCCATCACAGCAGGGAAAGCAGAGCAAGAGGCAGTGAGAGCAGAATGCTGAGTCCTCATGTCTTCAAGAAGGCATAGGAAACACAGAGAGAGACTGGAAGTGGGATGAGGCTATGGTTTCACAAAGCTTGCCTGGAGTGACCCGCTTCCTCCAGCAAGGCTGCACCTCCTAGGGATTTCATGACCACCACAAACAGTGCTACCAACTGGGAACCATGTACCAAGTGTTCAAATATTTGAGTCTATAGGGGACACTTCTCATTCAAACCACCAAACCACCCACCCAAATTATTTTCTCTGACAAATGACCATGGTAATGATCACCACAGTTGAGGAACACCCCCCGCCCCCGTACATATAAACAGTTCCCTCCAAGGTCTTTCACCATTCAGAGCCAAAATCTATCCTAGAGCTACTAAGGGGGTGAAATGGTTCCAGAGATTGTGAGTCGTTTATGAGACAATTACTAAATGCTCCCTTCCTGTGGACACTCAAAGCTTCCAAAACAAGTCTAAAGCTATGGCAAATTTTCTTCTTTTTTTTAGAGTGATCTGATGGGGAGTGCACACTGGACCTGCCATGAAGATCTAACCTCAAAGGCAGATAAATATATTATTTTACCATGGAGTCTAGAGGTAGCTATTAAACAGTCCCTTTAACTTGCTGGGATAAGAGGTAGGCAGACCCTTTGCAGCTAACCATCCAAAATCTCAAATCAAATACTTTTTTATCAAATCAAAAGCTTTCTTCATTTCAGTTCCAGCAAAGATCAAAAGTAGTGTTTGGATAAACAAAACAGTTAGTTAGTTTGTGGTCATGGACTCTGTATCTTTCCTCACCTCTACTTCGTATGATTTACCCAGAAAACAGCAAAAGGAGTGGCCATCCCAAGCAGCCCATCCCCAAGGTGGGGCTCCCAGGGACCATGCAGCTGTCACAACTGATGATGTGAGGCAGACTGGATACACCGATCTGTCACCAAAATGGGCTCTTTGAAATAGTAACAAGGCATTTCACTTTTGTGGACTTACTCCGAACATGGGCAAATCATTCCAGTTAAACGAGGCCTTAGGAGCCGAAGGAAATGAAGAAACTGCTGTTAGGATGCTCTCCAGCTCTGCGTGCTGCAGTGTTGTGAATGTGAGTATGACAAATGGAAAAACATAGTTCTTCTGCCATATAGAAACCTCCAAAAGAACTGCTTCATTCCATTAAGAACTTTCATGTTCACATTGGTTTTGGCACGCTCTGTCATCCATACGTCTGTTTTCTTTCATAATAGAAATATCAGTGAAAATTCACTCTAAGGACATATTTATAAGAATTTATCCATTTCAGTACCTTGAAACAATCCCTTCCTTGTGAATTATGAATTATACCAGCTATGTGTTATCTATTTTTTCTAATATCCAAATGTGTTCAACCACTAACATTAACAATATTAAGCCTAATTCCACTAAAGACATTGTTATTTGTCATTCCTGATCAAATGTTCTAAAGGCCCTCCACATTCCAAATACCATAAGAAGTTATTTTTCTACCCTAGTGCCCAGTCGTCCTGGTAGCCCGCATGTCTCTCGTTTCTATTTTCCTATTCATTCTCCTCCCTGGTTGAGCTCCATGTCGTGCCTTTGTGTCCCTTTCCCAATAGTATCATCTTTGTTTCTGACAGCCAAGCTCCACTCATCAGCATTTTTATATTCTTCCTGGCTGACATCTGCTGCTTTGGGTTTGACTTTTGTTTTTTTGTTTTTTGTTCCCTGGATTCAATGCACAGCTTCCCTTCCAGCTCCCTCCACGCCCCTTGTCCTTGGTGCCTGGGAGTGGGTCTCCTTTGTGTTTCTGTGCTGCCGATCACAGGCTGCACAGGCTTTGAGAAGGCCGTGAGGAGACCTGGCCATAGCAAACTATGATCTAAATGCTCTTTAATCGGCAGGAAACTTGCAATACTCAAGAAAGAAAAAGAAGCACAAAGAACACTTTCCACCACAACCTTTGTCAGTGTTCTAGAAATGTGACCAGGGCTAACTCTATCTACTGTTCAAACTGGCTTGCCTTTTGATTAATAAACAGATCTTGTGGTTAGGCTCCTGGAGTGACTACTAAAGGCCTTTCCCTTTTCCTTTTTTTTTTTTCTTTCTTTTTATATTTGGAGTGTGTGTGTGTGTGTGTGTGTGTGTGTGTGTATGTGTGTGTGTGTGAATGACAGTGTCTTGCTATGTAGCCCAAGTTGGCCTCAAACTCACAATCCTCTTACTTTATCTAACTTCAAAGTACTAGGATTATGGGCATGCATCACCACACTTAGCAAGTTTTTTTTTTCATGTTTCTTTTTAAAAACATTTGTGTATATATGTATATGTATGCATATGTGTTCATGGAGATGAATATGTGTGTATGTGTGTACATGTATACATGTGAGTATGGAGGTAAGAGTTCAGCCTCAGGTGGTGTTCCTCAGATGCCTGCCTTATTTTTGAGACATGGTATCCCACTGGCCCGCAGCTTGCTCAGTAGGCTGAGCTGACTGGCCAGTAAACCTAAGGGGTCTACCTGTCTCTGCTTCCCCAGAGCTAGGATTCCATGTGTGCACCACCATACCCCCAATTTTTTGTTCTGTTTGTTATGTTTATATTTTATGTGTATGAGTGTATTGCCTGAATATATGTAAGTGTACCACGTGCGTACAATGCCCACAGAGGCCAGAAGAGAGCATTGAATCCCCTGGAACTGGAGTTATGATGGCTGTTAGCCATCACGTGGGTGCTAGGAATTGAACCCAGGTCCTCTGGAAGAACATCAAGTGTTCTTAACTAATTAGCCATCTCTCTGGCCTGCACACCCAATTTTTTATGTGATTTCTGGGAATTGACCTCACTTCTTCATGTTTGAACAGCAAGCACTTTGCTGATTGAGCTATCTCCTGAATCTGTTTTTTTTTTCCTTCTCCTGACATTCTGATCTTCTGTGGTAATGTTTTCTTTATCTATTTGTGTTAATCTACCATGAAAGTCATTTCACATCTTTGTGCTTTGCTTTGTCCACCTGTCTTATTGGGATAGTTTTTTTTTTTTTTTTTCTGGTGCTTATTTACTCTTCTAGATAGAGACAATGGTCAATCCCTATCTAAGTAGCTCCACATGGAAAAGACTGTGCTAGACCTGAGGGTCACAAACATATGCCAACCAACCTGATAGGGACATTTCCCAAGCAGTTTACCCTGTCAATCAGCATGTAATTTTGAGCACATAACAACTGTCTGTTGGATTAAGAAGATACAGGGATTTACTAGACATGTTCTCTGACTTCCTAAAGGAGGCAAGCTGACTGGGGAGATAAGACTAAAGCACACAGAAAAAAACAAGTGACAAGCAAGGCTTGTGTGGTAAAATGCCATAGTGAGAGAGATGGATTAGAAGAAGGCTGGGCTCAAGATAAAAGCAAAATCAGAACCTGGGACAAACCGGGAAAACTCCTGCTTAGTACTGAGCCAGGAAGGTGGGCAGCAAGAGGTGAGGGAGAACCCAAGGCTGTGGTTGTGACACTTCTCACTTCTCTGGCCCCAGACCACTTTGCTTTTTTATCTACATTCTTTCCCTTGGCTTTAATACTAACTAATCTGTCAAGTTAATGATTCTCAAGCCTATGACTCAAGCAAAGCTCTCCTGGAATTCCAGACTCACACTTCTATTGTTTACTTGCTATGGACAACTGGCTGTTTACTAAACATTTCCAACTTAACAACCAAAGCAGAGCTTATTTTCTTTCCAAAACTCCATTCTCCTCCCAAGTGTTTCTCATCTAAACAAAGGGTACCATCAGTCATGGGGTTTAGGATGAGAATCTGGGATTGTTTTCCATTCTTGTTGCCTCAGATCCAGATCAATTAGCCAATTAGCGAGTCCTGCTGTTCAACTTTATAAACCATTTCCCAGGCCCTGCCAGCTCCTTCCATGGCTACTGAAATGACTTTCCATTCCAGAGTAAAATGCAATTCCTTGGCATAGTGCTGTGTGATCTAATCCCTGCTTCTTTCTCTGATGTCATTTCTCATGGCTCTGCCTCAGTCTCGTGAACCTTCTTTCAATCCTTCAACCATCCCAGGCTCATTCGAGCCCTGGTTTTTATACCAGCTGTTGTTTTCATCTGGAAAGATCTTCCTGGACCCTCTGTGTGACTCCCATATCCTATTCTCTTCAGGGGAAATACCTCCCATACAAAAATAAGAATAAAATTAAAACCCCTTCCCTGCCTTTCCTTGTTCATTATCTAATTGCTGTGTTTGCATTTCTTCATGGTACTTATCGAGAATTAAACAGTGTATTTACTTGCTTCTAAGTTTATGATCCATTGCTTCACCTGTATAAACTACACGAAGACAAGTCATTTGCCAACTGCACTGCCTCTCCAGTGCCTAGTACTTAGGAGTGTGCAGTATGTGACTGTTCAGTGACCCATAATATGGAATACAGAGATTCAATGTGAATGGGGGAGTTTCAGGCCTCAAATAGAGAACGGGACTCTGTATTAGTTATTTTGTTGTTGCTATGATAAAACACCATGACCAAGGCAACTTACAGAAAGAAGTTTATTTGAGCTTACTGATTTCAGAGGGTTAGAGCCCATAATGGCAGGGGAGGCATGAGGTGCCTAGAGCAGAAAGCCAAGCGATCACATCGTCAAGCAGGCATGAGAAACAAGGCTTAAGAAAGAATTCTCAAAGCCCACCTCCAGTGATGTACTGCCTCCAGCAAGGCCATACCTCTTAAAACCTCCCAAAACAGCACCACAAGTTCAGGACAAAATGTCCAAATGCTTGGAGCCCCTGAGGGACATTCTCATTCAAGTCAAGCCACCACATTCCACTCCCTGGCCCCCATAGACTTATGACCATATAAAATGTAAAATGCATTTAGTTCACCTTCAGAAGTCCCCATAGTCTTTACCAGTCTCAATACTATTCAACAGTACAGAGTCAAAAGTCTCTTCTGAGAGTCCAGGAAAGCTCTTGATTATAAGCCCTGAAAAATCAGAAAAAAAATTACATACCTCCAACATACAAAGGAACCAAACACATATTCCCATTTCAAAAGGAAGTAATGAGGGCATAGAAAGGAAACACTGGACCAAAACATGACCAAAAACCAGTATGGTAAATACCAAATCTAGTAGCTCCATGTTGAACCTCTGGGTCTTTACCTCCAAAAGGCTTATATGGTTCAGCTTGCCTGGCTTTGCTACATGCAACATACATCTCTCTCTCTCAGGCTGGTATCACTCCCTGTATGAAACTCTCCTTGGCAGATGTCTCACGGCTTTAGCATCTTGGAGTTTATACTGCCAACGGGGCTTCACTTTGACAGTTTCGTGCAATGGCCTGACAGAGCCTCTTGGCCTGTCAGTCTTCCTTTATTCAGGGAGAGGCCTGCTGCATGCTCTCAGCACTACTTTCTTCTAGGCTCCTACAGCCTAGTAAACTCTGCTTAGCTCATTCAACTACTTTTCTAGTCCAAACTTCCAAAGTCTTCCACATTCCTCTAAAACCTCTTGTAGTCAGGTTCTTCACAGCAACAGCCCATTCTCTGGTACCAACTTCTGCCTTAGTTACTTTTCTGTTGCTGTGATAAAACACCATGACCAATGCAACTTATAGAAGGAAGAATTTATTTGACTCACAGTTCCAGAGGAAGAGTCCATAATAGTGAGAGAGACATAGTGTCCAAAGTGGCCAAAGCAGAAAGCCAAGGAATTACATCTTTTACACGGGCGCAGGAAGGAGAGAACCAGGCTGGAAATAGGCATGGGTATATACTCTCAATGTCCACCCCAGTGACATGCTTCCTGCAGCATGGCCACACTTTCTGAAGTGTGGCTCAACCACTACCAGGAACTGGGGATCAAGGGTTTAAATACTTTGAGACTTTAGGGTACATTCTCATTCAAACCACCATAGACCCTGAAGACTAAAACGAGAAGCTTATTTAACAATACAATGACCCAGAGAGAGAGAAAGAAAGATTTCTTATACATATATATATATATATATATATATATATGTGTGTGTGTGTGTGTGTGTGTGTACTTTCATGTCTCTTATAGGTAACAGTATGCATTTTGATTGATGTTTTTAAAAACACTGTAACAGAAAACAAAGTGATTAGAATGCTAGGGGAGGAGGAAGACCTTGAGGACTTGAACAGAGAATGTGCAAAAATGCACGAACACACAGACATCATTCATATGTTATGCCATTGCAGCAGTTCATAAACAGGGCATAAAGACAGAATTCAAGGATGAAGTGGACATCACAAGACACCATGTGCACAGATACTGCTGTTGTCTTCCCATTTGGGCAATTTAGATTTTGGATTTTGGGTAGGCCCTCCTAGCGAAGAATCAAATAAAAGTGCACACACTAACATTTTTACACCATTATCCCTCAGTATCTTTGAGGGACTTGGTTCAGGACTGTTGTGTGGTACTATTCCTGGGGAGATGCGAATAAATGTCTACTCACCCCCAGATGAGGAACCAATGACAGACCAAAGTAAGGATACCACCAAAGTTCAACTTGGTGAACCAATGAGTTTTATTGGTGTTACTTAGCGGATTATAAGTGAGGGGTTACTTACAGGAGCAGAAATAACTTGTAGAAAGGTAGGTACATCACAAAAAGCCTTCCCCAGCTCCAGAACGCAGAAAACCTGGAATAACTTAAAGGCAGACTGACAGAGTGTCTTCTTCCAGGCAGCTTGACTGCTCTCAGCCTCTTCTGGGCAGCTCTGCTTGTCTGAGGGAGTCTGTTATTACTTCTTACTGCTTATGTGCCCTTAAGGATGGAGGGGCATAGTGAATCTGGTCCATTTTATGGACTTTCTGAAGCTTTTAAGTTGTTTACTTCCTGAGCTTAATGGGTTTCCCTTCAGGACAGTATGTTTTCAACTCCCCTTAGAATATTATGTGTCTTAGGAAGCTTCCCTCCAAGATGCAATGTTTTTTCAGAGGAAATTGCTATACAAGGAACCCCATAGATGCCAAAATCCATGGATACTAAAGTCTCAGACAAAACAGCATAGTGTTTGCAAATAACCCAGATACGTCCTTTTGTAAACTTTATGTCATCTCTAGATTACTTATAATGCCCAATACAATGCAAAACTTATATAAATAGTTGTTAGTATATTGTTTGGTGACTAATGACAAAGAAAAAATGTATACCTGTGGGTATATATGCAAGATTTTTAAAACTTGAATTCGCAGATACGGAGACCACAGTTCTGCAGGGCTGACTGTGCACACTGAGGACCCAAGGCAGATTACCCTCTAATCATTATTTTCAGCAATTTGATAGACTCTGGTTAGCACCTGAAACAGAAGGGCTACTACTCCCTGAGCACTGACGGTGTGCCAGAATTCTCCCTAAGCACTCCACACTTGCTTCATCTCCACAACAATCATACTATAAACTAGGCATTACTCTTCCTATTTTGCAGACTGAGGCTCAGTGAAATGAGCGATGCCCAAGATGACAGAGCTGCTCAGTGGTAGAGACAGAATTAAAGCCCAGGGCAGCATTATGCCAAACCCAATGCTCCTCTAGACTGCCATATGTCTATGGGAGGAGGCAAGAGTAATGTTGCATCGGGGGCTGGCCTGTGCACTCAGAACAGAGTAGCAAGTAGCAGAGGAAAGTGTTCTGGACACAGTGCCTTCCATGGAGCCATGGGCGTCAGTAGGAGCAGGGGACTCTCTCTGTATGCTGTGTTCCTATGCTGGATAGTAGTGAAGGAAAATGGGCCACAGAAGTGTATGTACTTTATTATCAGGTGTGTCACCCCGAGTGCAACATGGCCTGACTCTTCATCCTAGATCTGGCTCCATTAGACCCTTTCCTGGAACCATGTGTGTTTCCTTCAGAGCACTTAGCTCTGTTACATTTTTTATTGTGTATAGACTTTTCTCCTGTTAAGAACAGTTCCCATTCTGCATTACTCATCATCTCACCAGATGTTATACCAGCCGTCAAAAGGAACACTGTGTCTGCTCATTCTAAGCACGGTGATGTTGAAGCTGGTTCCTGGGTTAAAGTGAGGGGTGGTGGGCCTCTTCATTGGAAGGTACATTTCTCCCTTTAGGATCAGCAAAATACAAAAGTTAAAAAAAAAAGTGAAGTGATTCTTTAGTGCGATTGACTACCAAGGTGAACAAATGTACAGCAGTTTGTCAAGCCTGGTGGTTCATTGAGAGTTACCTAGGAGCTTCCGAACATCTTGATGTTCAAAGCTCATTGATGCAGGAGAGATCCAAGACCCCTCTTGGGGTTCTTCTCATTAGTAAAAGAATTTAAGAATGAATTCAAACGGAAATTTTAGGACAATTTTATTAGAATGTCTAACTCCAGTTCCAGGGGAATCTGAAACTCTCTTCTGACCTCCGTGGCAATGCACAACATGGGTACATTCACATACATGCAGGCAATACACTCATAAATATAAAATAAAAAATAATAAAATATATTAATATATATTTTTTTAAAGAAAAATCCTCCAGGCAGGTGAGTCATAAATCTCAGCAACTGAGGGGAGGAGGATACTAGAGGAGAGGAAGAAAGAAAACCATTCCATTTAAAAGCTGGCATGGAGGTCAGACATATGGCAGACTAGTAGCCATGTGGCAGGGTAGGGGAGATTTAGAGAACGAGGGAAGAAACCCAAAATGTAGGGGCAGTCCAGAATGTTAGGGAGAGTATGCTTAGAAAAGAGATAGAAAGAAGAAAGGGAGAGGTTATGCTCTCTAGAAAATCAGGCAGACTTAAGAAGCTGCAAGTTTATGGCCAGGTGAGCAACTGTCCCAAGGGTCAGGGAAACAGGTAGGAAAAGTTCACCAAGTAATTAACACCTTAGTTTTTCTGCCCATCTCTTTTGCATGGCTTAAGGTGAGCCTGCCTTCCTAAGGCCTGAACTCTGGCCAGGTGACTGACCCAGCCCAACTGGAATGTTGGGTCTCCATTCAGGCCAGAGTTTTTATTCTCTTAACCAGGCATTTTTTTCGTAAGAAAAATTCTATGAGAATTTTTCCAGGCATTAGACAGGTGTCAAGAGCTTTCAAAGCCCTTCAAGGATCCCAACAAGCAGCCACTCTTGAGAACCACCAATTTATCTGCCCAATGTTGTTAGCAACCACTGATGAACTGGCTGTGATTTATTTATATTAAATTGGAAACTGGTGATTTGCTATCTCTGTGGTTCTTTCTCCCTGCATTAAAGAAGACATTTCCATCATCAATGGAACTTTGTGGCTATTCTGAAATACAATTCCTAAAAAGACAAGATAAATTCTGAATTCTTTTTTGCACATACCTTATTACTTTGAGAAATACGTTTACTTCTCTCAGGTGTCATAGGCTAATGTAAAGAGAGCCCAACAAGATTCTGCAGTTAAGAGGGTGTGTATGCATATAAAGATGCATGTGCACATATATGCATAGGGATAGATGGGTAAATAGCCTCAAATGCAAATATCCATTTGTGTTCCCAGTGCTTTCTCCTTCTCCTGGAGAGGAGAGAGAGCAATGCATATTTCACATATTCAAGCTGTAACAAGGGAAGGTGAGTGGAAAGCTCACAAGTGGAACCCATTTTCACTCTGTGGGCCATTCATGTTCTCCTGGGCTAGACTTCAGTGTGAATCCATCACCCCTCCTCATGAAACAATACTAAGAGCCCCAGCAAGCAAGAGTACCAGGATCCGACTCAAGAGCCTCATTCCTTCTACCTGCTGCCAACCCAGTCCAGCACTGCAGATACAGAGACATACAAGGACTCTGCCAAACATCTGTTTCTCAAGGAGATGACAACCTGCAGGCTGGGAACAGCCTACAATTTCAGCAGCATCATAGGATATAAGGAAGGCTATGCTACTTAAGCCTTCTCTGGTTAATGAGAATGCGTCAGTATCCATCCCTGGAAGATGCTGGTAGACAAAAACAGGAAAGTTCCTGTGATGGGTAAGTGTTGCCCAACACTTTAGGTGCAAAATGTTGAAAAACATCAACCACATCTCAAGAAGCCCCAGAGTATAGCTGAAGAACTTTAATGCTGGCAGTTTCAGGCCTGACTAAAAACCTGAATGTATACCTTTGGTCAGGATATGTGACCTCGCTGAGGCCCAGAAAGGGGAGAGAGAAAAGCTGAGCTGATGGCTGGTCCTGCTGCAGCTCTGTACGGCACCTGGACACTTTCTGGGACCAGGGTGGGCATCAGTTAGTGAGCAGTCAGCACTAAGTTCCAGACAGGAACAGAGTCTGGTTTAACTCATCCAGACCTATAAACTCTCAAGGGCATTAGGAACTGTTCAAAACCAGGCACCAAGTGAAGTGAAGAGTTAAGGAAAGGCTGGAAATGACCTCAGAGAGAAGAGAGACAAGTGTGGTCAGCAGTGTGAGCCACCCCCTGTTCAGCTGCACCTGTACTCAGCAGGGGCCAGCGGCTTGTATGCACCAGCCTTGATAGCAGAGCTCAAGTTGCCTTAGGACACTCACAGCCACAATCTCTTGCTTCCTGGGGTCGATGACTCTCACTCTCTTGTCTTTGGAGGCCGTGCAGATGAGACTGCCATTGCGATTCCAGCTCACGTTGTAAATCATGTCTGAGTGCATGTCGTCCAAGTTAATGAGGGCTTCCCCTGTGCCCACATTCCAGATGATGATGGCATTGTCACAGCCTGCAGCAAGCAGAGTCAATGCCAAGATTAGACATACCTGCACACCATGCTGGAGAAAGCTACAAGCCTGGTGGGAACAGGACAGGGAAGCCAGTTATGACAGAATAAAAATTTAGAATCAGATTACTCCATGCCTCTGTTTTAACATATGCTATTTAGATGCATCGTTTATGAAAGTGTATGTTTCGTGGTATATGAAAACATTTGATCCTGTGGTTCTGTGCTCTGACCAGCACACCACAATATTCTTCCAGTTTGAGGAAAATGATTCATCTCAACCCAGGGCTTGCTTTTCGCCCAGAATATTCTAGAAATTTTAGATGGAATTATTTGAAGGGCAAACAGTTTCTCTCGGCATGTAATCAGTATTATTCAAATAGGAACATATAGAGGAATGTCAGGAGAACCCTCACATCTGTGGGTATCACCTACACCTAGAAGCTCCTACAGCCTCCAGCTTTTTGAGATTATACCTTCACTATAAAAGCATTTTCCACAGCTTGGCTCATCACCCGTTTCCCATTTGCTATGAGATAACTAGCTTCCTTACAAAAAGGTGGTGCATTTGTTCTCATTAGCTCTTTTCACTTCAGTGTGGTTTCCCACTAGATCTTCTTTTCCACAGCTTGGCTCATCACCCGTTTCCCATTTGCTATGAGATAACTAGTTTCCTTACAAAAAGGTGGTGCATTTGTTCTCATTAGCTCTTAACTTCAGTGTGGTTTCCCACTAGATCTTTAGTCTGGGAGCCAAACCCTTTGTGTATCCCCAGACAAGACAGCTGCACTGTAGCTAACAATGCACACTTAAGTGAAACACTTAAATGTTGTTCCTAAATGTTCCTGGATGCTCATCCCTGGATCTTGTTTGTCTCTTAACCCTGACACTCTCACTTACTCCCAAAGTCTCCACCTCATCACAAAGGAGCGGCCTGTGCTTCTCATTTCATTGTAATTATCACACCATCATTATTCTGTTCTTTCTTCATGATGCAGGAAGCCCCAGGTGCCCTCACACTGTAGCAAAGAGTAAAACTCAAGACATTCATGAACCACAGAAGACAAAGTTGCACTCCTAGCCAGAGAAGTCGTTGTTCCTGAAACAGTGGCATAACTCACCAGGAAACCTGAAGCCACTTGTTAAAGTGGCGGCTTTGGGCAGTGGAGATGGGCACTGTCAAAACAATTTTGATAATTCCTCCCGATTGCTGCCTGTCCTCTCTCCTTTACTTTCTTGGTACTTCTACTCCAGGTAGAAGTTAACTGCCACCTGACTCCTACTCCTTTTAGCAGCCATAATTTTTGTACTATACTTTGCTTACTCAATCTTTCTTTGATGATGAGAAAGGAAATGAAGCTGAACTCAAGGCAAAAAGTGCTAAACAGAATAAATGCACATCATTCTGATGAGAGTAGTCTAAACTGTAAAAATTGTAGACTCAAACACTGGTGGAGAGCTTCATGATAATAAATTTGGCAGTGACTTCTTAGATCTCATATCAGAAATACAGGCAACTGTTTTAGTTGCTTTTCAGTTGCTGTGGTTAAACACCATGACCAAGGGAACTTATGAAAGGAAAAGTTTATTTGAGCTTTCAGTTCCAGAGGAATCAAAGTCCATCACAGCAGGGAGGCATGGTGGCAAGAGGTAGTCAGAGCAGAAAAAGGAGTACTCACATCTTCATTAGGCACAGGAAGCAGAGAGCTACCAGAAAAAAAGCTTAAGAACTCTCAAAGCTTGCCCACAGCGGTGTGCTTTCTCCAGCAAGGCCACAATTTCTACAACCTCCTAAAACAGAGCTACCAAATGGGGAGAAAATGTTCAAATACTTGGAACCTATGAGAGACATTCTCATTCAAACCACCACAGCAATAAAATGGAACATAGATAAACTCAACTTCGTCAAAGCTGAAAATTTTTGTGTATCAAAGGATATACCATCAGCAGAGCGGAGACAACCCAGAAGAATGGGAGAAAGTTATTTGTGATGGGAGATTAATATCTTGAATATATTAAAATGTGTACAAAGCAACCAAAAAGTACATAACCTGATTAAAAATGAGAAAAAGACTTAAGTAGACATTTCTTGAAAGACTTAAAACCAATAAGCACATGAAAAGATGGTTGACATCACTAGTCATTAGGGAAATGCAGATCCAACCACAATATGATATCAGTCTATACCCACTAGGATGACAAATATTAAAAATAAGAACAAACAGAGCCACACTGGAAAAAAAAAAGTGTTGTCCCAGGATGTGGAGAAATTGGATACAGAAGGGAATCGGATATGGATGCTAGAGGGAATGTAAGATGATATATTTACTGTTGAATATAGCATGGCAATTCCTCAGAATTAAATGAGGACTTGTCAGATGATTCAGCAATTCCACCTGCATAAATGCCTAAAATAATTGAAAACAGGAATCTGATGAGAAACTTCCCAGGGTATACAGCAGCCTTAGTCACAGTCGCTGAAAAGTGTAAGTAACTCAAGTGTCTGTCAATAAATGAAGGAGTGGAACAAAATTTGGTATATACATTTGATGGAATATTGTTCAACCTTAAAATAAAATGAAATTCTGAACCTTGAGAATATTATACATAAGTAAAACAGCCACTCACAAGAAAACCAACATCATATGATTTTACTTACTGATGGACCCTAACATAGTCAAACTCCAGAGACTCAAGGTAGAATGGAGGTTACCTGGGGCTAGGAAGGGGTCAAAAAGGGAGTTAGTGTTTGATAGGTAGAGTTGAAAAATTTTGGAGACCGATGACAGTATGCATTTCATAATAACATGAAAGTACTTAATGACAGAAGGCCGTGCACCAAAAATGGTTAAAATGGCAAATATTATGTTACACATATGTGTTACATTGTCATCCAACTTGAAGTCATGATGCAAGACCCCAATCATGAATTTTTATTACTCTCTAAATTAAAATACGTGAATATGTAAAATATGTGCTAGGGCGTATGTGT
Source organism: Nannospalax galili (assembly GCF_000622305.1). Taxonomy (NCBI): domain Eukaryota; kingdom Metazoa; phylum Chordata; class Mammalia; order Rodentia; family Spalacidae; genus Nannospalax; species Nannospalax galili. The sequence goes on along the minus strand of NW_008337842.1, from coordinate 4,603,115 downwards.
ACTGGTTAGTTTTTGTCAGCTTGAGGCAAACTAGAGACACATGGGAAGAGGAATCAATAATTGAAATAATGATTGAAGAATTTCTTCCATCAGATTGACTTGTGGCCATCTCTAAGGGATATTTTCTTGACTGCTGGTTGATGCATAAAGGCCCAGACCACTCTGGGCATTGCCATCCCTAGGAAGATGGGCCCGGCTGTACAAGAAAAGTGGCTTTCTGGATCTGAGCTACCTCACTTAAGGTTGTGGTCTCCAGTTTCATCCATTTACCTGTGGATTTCATAATTTCATTTTTCTTCTTTTTATTTAAAAAAAAATTCTACTTATTATTTTTATTTTATGTGTATAAGAGTATTGCCTACATGTGTGTAAGTGCAATGTTGTGCAATACCCAAGGAGGTCAGAAAAGGGTGTTGCATTCCCTGAAACTGGAGTTAGGAATGGTTGTTAGCCACCATGTGGATTCTGGGAATCAAACCCAGGTCCTCTGCAAGACCAGTCAGTGCTCTCAACCACTAAGTCACCTCTCCAGCCCCATAATTTCATTTTTCTTAACAGCTGAATAATACTCCATTGTATAAATGTACCATGCTTTCATTATCCAGTTGATGGACATCTAGGTTGTTTCCATTTCCTGGCTTCTTGAGGAGCAATGAACATGGATGAACAGGTAGGTATCTCTATAGTAGGATACAGTCTTTTGGTCATACACCCATTAATGGTATGGCTGGATCATGTGGGAGATGAATTTCAAGCTTTTTGAGGAATCTCCATACTGATTTCCATAATGGCTACACCAGTTTGCACCCCATCAGCAATGAAGAAATGTTCCCCTTTCCCCACATCCTTCCCGGCATTTGTCATTATTTGTTTTTTGGAACTTAGCCTTTCTGACTAGGATAAAATGAAATCTTAAAATAGTCTTAATTTGCATTTCCCTGATGGCTAAAGATGTTGAACATTTAAAAAAGTATCTCTCAGCCGTTTGGTTTTGTCATTTGAAAACTGTTTCATTCCTTGCCCCAATTTTTAATTAGGTTGTTTAGATTATTTTTCTGTTTAGTTTTTTGGTTCTTTCTATATTCTAGATACTAACCCTCTGTCAGAGGTACAGCTGGTACATATTTTTTCCCATTATTTAGGTTGCCTCTTCACTAAAATGATGGTAACCTTTGCTATACAGAAGCTCTTTTGTTCACTGAGGTCCTATTTGTCAATTGTTGATCTTAATGCCTATGTTATCAGGAGCCTATTTGTAAAGCATTTTCCTATTCCTGTAAGTTCCAGTGTATTCCCTACTTTCTTCTCTATCAGATTCAAGGTATCAGGTCTTATGTTGAGATCCTTAATCCATTTGGAACTGAGGTTTGTGTGGGGTGAGAGAGAGGGATCTAGTTTAATTATTCTACAAGTAGCATCCAGTTTGACCAGCACTATTTGTTAAACATGCTGTCCAATGTGTGGTTTTGGATTCTTTGTCAAAATGAGTAACTGTAAGTGTGTAGACTTATAGCTGAATCCTCAGTCCTACTCCATTGATCAATATGTCTGTTTTGTGCCAGTATAATGCTTTTTATTACTATAGCTCTGTAGTTTAATTTTAAATCAGAGATGGTGATGCCTCCAGCATTTCTAATACTATTCAGGGTTGCTTTGGATGCCCTGGATTTTTTGTGTTTCCATATGAAATTTGAGATTTTTTTTCAATTTCTGTGAAGAATTGTGTTAGAATTATAATGGGGATTATGTTGAATCTGTAGATTTCTTTTAGCAGGAAATGACAACAATCATCCTAAATGAGGTAACCCAGACCCAGAAAGACAATGTCACCTGTTCTCTTTCACAAGTGAATGTTAACTTTCAATCTTTAGATAAGTGTATTTCAATTGGAAAATCCTTAGAAAACAGGAAACTAACTAGGGACCAAGGCATGGGGGGGTCATGTTAGGGGAGATAGAATGCAGTGATATAAATGGGAGAGTAATGGAGAGTACATGTTTAATGGATTGGGGAATGGGCGGGTAGGGCAGAAAGAGAGTAAAAGGAGGGATCACTAACACTAAAGGCCTTTTGAAAGAGTCAAATGGAAACCAACTGTACAAGCTTCTTTCAGTATATGCATATACAATATGAAAAGAGTTTAAGTGAAGCTACCCTATAAACAGGGGTCCAATGTCCCTAACAGACACCTCAGGCTAGCAAATGAAAAGCCCAATGCCAGGAATCACTCCTTCTTTTGGAGTTGTTGACCAGAAATCCCATAGATCCTCAAAAAAAAAAACTGGTCTATTGCCATTTCACTCGGTTACCCACCAGGACTGAATGATAAGACCCTATTGCTGAAGACACTACTTACCTGAGTTGCAAAACAAATCAGGAAAGATCAATCTGATACTGACCTCAAAGCTATATCTCTGCTGGCAAGCTTTCATAGTACTAGAATGTATATATTCCTTATAGAGAAAGATAATCATCAACTTTACCCATCTGTGAACTCTGTGAGGTACAATCACAACTGACCTGATAAAATGTGCTCACTAGTTCAATAATGATATGAATATTATGGGAGTAACCAATCACCTTCTAAGTAGATTTAAGGCCTGCTTCACAACAGTAAGGCCATACCTGACAGGTCACAGGCCATAAGAGAAAGCCTACTACTATTGTTGCACTAAATAGACATAATATTAAACTGACTCATAAGGACTTACTGTTATAGCTGTAGATCAGTGCATCTTTCAACCCTGTCAGAAAAACTTCTTTCTGCAGAAAATGGTGATTAACACAGAGACCCATAGCTGGTCATAGTGCAGAGAATAAGAGACTATGGAGTGCTCAACCCTAAATAGGACACCTTTATCACCCCCTCTCCTCCCAAGGTATCATTGCAGAAGAGGGGGCATATGAATTCTATGAAACTGTTGTCTGGACACCACAAGGTAGTTGTACATATGAACCCACAGCACTTAAGACAGCATGCACAAGACCTGTGCAAACCCAAGCCAGACAGGGCCCTGCATGGAAGGTGGAGGTGGACAGGAAGCCCCAGCCCTAGCTGAGGATCTATTAGCGGTTGATAGATGCTGGGAAATGGAGAGGGAGTTTTCCTTACTTGTGTGATGCCTGGGAGATTGACCAGACTCCAAGGGATAGACCCGCACCCATGAGCATTTAGGAAACACAGATTAAACTCTGTAGGCCTTTTAAAAATATTTTATTATTTTTTAAATTTTTTTATGTGTATGAGTGTATTGCCTGCATGTAGGTGAGTGTACCCATGTCGTACAATGCCCACAGAGGACAGAAGAGGCTGTCAGAGCCCCTGGAACTAGAGTTATGGACAGTTGTTAGCTGCCGTGTGGGTGCTGGGATTCGAATCCGGGTCTTCTTCAAGAAAAAGACAAATAATAGAGGACATGAAGGGGGTAGTAAGGTGGGGGTAGCAAGTGGGAGAGGTCTGAATATGATCAAAATGCAGTGTCTGAAATTCTCAAATCAATAAAAATATTTAAAAAGAAAAGTAGCCGAGCAAGCCAGATGAAAGCAGGCCAGGAAGCAGTGTTTGTCCCAGGCTCTGCTTCAGTCCCCAGCACCAGGTCCCATCCTTGAGTTCCTGCCTTGGCTTCCCTCGATGGTTGACTGTAACCTGTGAACTGAGGTCAACCCTTTCCTCCCCAAGTTGCTTTTGGTCAATGTTTTATCGCAGTGATAGAAAAGCAATTAACACAACATGAAACGTTGAATTGTCCTATCTCCTACACAAAAGGTTGGAAAATAAAACTTCTAACAATATGTAAAAATTACATGTAAAGATCAACTTAATAAAAATATGCAATTTTTTTTTTTTGGTCTTTTTGAGACAGGGTCTCCCTGTATCCCCAGCTGTCCTGGAACTCACCTTGTAGACCAGGCTGACCTTGAACTCGCAGAGGTCCACCTGCCTCTGCCTCTGGGATTAAAGGCATGCGCCACCATGCTCAGTAAAAATACGAAATAGTTTTAACTAAAATTATGCAATATTTCTAACTAAAAGCTACGAAACACTTAAAAAGAAACTAGTGTGTGGGTGGAGGGATAAATGGTTATGGGCAAGTATTTGAAGACTCAGTGTTGTTAAGATGCCCATTATTTCAAATTGATTTATGAAGTCAATACAATCTCTGTTGAAATTAGTCAACTTTTAATAGAAACTGACAAGATGACTCAAACATTTATGTGAAGATGCAAAGGAATTAGAAACATCATTGAGAGTTTATTTCCTAATTTAAAGGTTTGTTATAAAGCTCCAATTATCAAGACGGTATAGGCATAAAGATGAACAGGTAAGTCAGTGGAACAGAATGGACAGTTCAATGATAAATCATTCTATGTATACTTAGTTAATTTTTTACCAAGGCACTAAGTCAATTTGATGGGTTACAAAAGCCTTTAAAAAATGCTTCTGGAATGCTAACATATATTTGTGGGAAAAAATAAATCTTTAGCTCATTTACTCTATATTCAATTAATTTTAAGTAGACCATAAACTTAACCATAAAAGCCAGAACTATAAATTTCCTAGATGAATGAGTAGAGATTAAATACACACACACACACACACACACACACACACACACACATACACACACACACAGGGACATAACACACACACACACATACACACACACAGGGACATACACACACCATGGCACACATGCACACACACAATAAACATTTTTAATAAGAATACACACACACACACACACACACCATGGCACACATGCACACACACAATAAACATTTTTAATAAGAATGGTTCATTATTTCTAGAATTCATATGTCCTTCAAAATGCCACTTCCAAAGGCAAGTGTGGGCCACATGCTAGAGATATAAAATATATAATTTAAGGACTGAGGAAATGGTTCAGAGGGTAAGAGAACTGGGGCCTCTACAGAGAACCCAGGCTCAGTTCCCAGCACCCACGTGGCAGCTAACAATCTTCAATTACTCCAGTTCCAGGGGAGGTCCTCTTTTGGCCTCTGTAGGTATTGCACATACATGGTACACTTACATATATCCAGGCAAAATATACATACACATAAAATTAAAATAAACAAATCTAAAACATTTAAAACATAATGTTTAAATTTTAATGATTGCACTTACTATAGTCTAAGGTAAAATATTATAATGGTATTAGATTATGAAAGAAATAGAGAATAAATACTTAATCAACATATAAATCAAAGATTATAAAAAGTCGTTGACAGGAGAAACATGAATGGCCACTAGAAGTGATCTAAGGTGGTGTGGCCTAGCCAGCAATCAAGCAAAAGTATTATAATTAATTATCTCATCAACTTAATAAGAACTTAATGCATTTGCAATATGTAATATAAGCAACAATACACAAAAATCAACCCCATTTGTGGATAAATTGGAAAGTCTTTTTGGAGGAAATTTGGCAATATATTATTATTTCTATTCTGTTTCTGGGAATCTTCTTTATGGAAGTTTTGTCTACATGCACAAATATATGTATAAGGATTTTTATTATAGTGTTGGCTAGTGTTAGGAATTATCAAATAAATGGTTTCATAAATCATGCAGCAATTATTTTTACCAAAAAAATAATTATTGTCAAAAGGAATTAGACCAGATTTTCTAATACACACAAAAGGTCTCACATACACAGTGGTTATAAAACAATGCAAACAGAATGACCCTACCTATACATTTTTAGTAAGTACATATGTGTGTGTGTGTGTGTGTGTGTGTGTGTGTCTGTTTATATGTCAACACATACACATTTAGAAAAAGGCTGGGTACACTTCAGAAATGTAGCAGTGCTCATTTCCAGCAATGGTAAGGAAAAGAGAATAAAATCAGCTTTAATGTTTTATTCCAGCTGTTTTCCATCATTTAAATCTTGTATTAGGCTGTACGTCTTTTACCAAAGTGGGCTCAACAGCATAGCTGCTTGGTCAACATTTTGACCCGCAAAAATGGCAGTTTCATAAGATTCATTTTAATAGGGTAAGAATCATTGTGCTCTGTTTTTGTCATTAAAATAAATTGATAAAGAAAAAAGAAGGTGCACGTAGACTATATGTGCAGTCTTCAGACCGAGTTAGCTGAGCAGCATTGGGCAGGATTTATGGTGTGCTGTCTGTCCTAAAGGAGGACGAGAGTGTCATTTCTCACTCCAGTGCTGAACATCCATCCATCATGTCTCCTCTCTGCCATTTTCTGAGTTTTACAATGTCCTCAGTCTAGAGAGACAAAACCTCCTGCCTTCTCCTTGGCCCTTGGACCCTGGCTATTGAATGTGGTGGAGGTTGCATAGCTCTGTACTCTTTTCTGAATACATTGTGACATATTTTTTTTTTGCATGCTAGAAATAAAAATTTCACATTTTCCAAGGAGCCCTAAGAAAGGTGATAGCATATTTCTCTACACATATTAGTAATTTTCCAAAATAGTCTTGATTTCTAGGGCACATTACAGTAAAAATAATGACCCGGGCATCTTTTTTCCCATTACAGGAAACCCCATTAGCAATTTTATTTCAATAGAGTGAGCTTTTTCCTGTAACCACTACAAACAGTTTGAAATCAATCCACTGTTGTTCATAATTGAATATACAGTTGTTAAAGGCTTCATTTAGTTTTTTTAAAGTCATGCTTTCATATCATTTTGCATTGGTTTACTAAGAATATATCACTTTAGTTAAAAATGCTAAAGGTTTCTTCCAGTATAAGATGGTAAGTATACTAATTCACTCATCAAAACACCCAAGTAAATTTGAATAAAATCTGTAAGATGGATGGTCATATTTGATTGACATTACTTTCTGATTTTCTTAATCATACTGTGGACTTGTAAGAGCATGTTCTTATTGGTAAGACATATATATTGAGACATTATAGTTAAATTGCCATTACATTGCAACTTATTCTCAACTATATCGGAAAAAAATATGCATACACAGAAAGAGAAAACTATAAAATGAATCATAAGGCAGATATAGTGCTCTGTCAACATTTGGCGAATATAGTGGAATGTAAGCAGAAGCTTTTCCACTGCTTTACAACTTCTTCGCGTTTCCCCTGTTTGTTTTCTTTTGTGTAGTGCTGGCAATCGGTATGCATGCTAGGCAAGCATTCTACCACTGAACTCTACTCCTAACACCGTTTTGCAACTTTTTAAAGTCTGAACTTATTTTAGAATAATTTTTAACATTTTCCCCAAAGTGATTTATTACTTTATTAAGTTGTCACTAAGTGCCTCTCTGTGCCAGAGAGCTGCCAGGCCTGTACAGAGATCGTAGCTAATTCCAGTTCCTGTAAAGCAACAGAAGCGTGTCTGCGCCAATGTCAGACCCTCATAAATTGACTTTAGAGGCCAATCTAAGCTTCTATCAATTTCTTCAAGTTCTCTTCTTTTTAAAAAATTTTATTTATTGGGGCTGGAAAGTTGGCTCAGTGGTTAAGAGCTCTGACTGCTGATGACCTGGGGTCAATTCCCAACACTTACATGGAGGCTAATAACTGTCCATAACTCCTTCACAAGTATTGCACTACAGGAGTGCACTTACACATATGCAGGCAGTACACTCATATACATAAAATAAAAATCAATCAATAAATAAATAATTTAAAATATTTATTATTTTTGCTTTATGTGTATGACTGTTTGGCCTGTATGTAAGTACACCCATGCATGAAACGCCCATGATGGCCAGAAGAGGGCATCAGATCCCCTGAAACAGGAGTAAAGGACAGTTGTTAGCTGCCATTTGGGTGTTGGGAACCAAATCCAGGCACTGAAAGAGCAGTCAGTGCTCTTAACTGCTGACTCATCTCTACAGCCCCAAACCCCCTTTTTTATCTCCTAACAGCCTACATTTCCTCAGCACATTCATTCATTTAAATACTTTGGGTTTTATCTAATAATTTCTTTTGTTTTTTAATTATTCTGATTCTCTTCCTCTCAACTGACTCACCTCAGCTTATATGTGTGGAAAAATTAGATGCAATATTTCCAAAGCCCTTTCTTTTTTTCCTTTCTTTATTATTATTTTTATTTTATGTGTATGAATATTATACCTGCACGTATGTAAGTACACCCATGTCCTGCAGTACCCACAGAGGACAGAAGAGGGCGTTGGATCCCCTGGAACTGGAGTTACAGATGGTTGTCAGCTGCCATGTGGGTGCTGGGATTTGAACCCGGTCTTCTGCAAAAGCAGCCAGTGCTCTTAACCTCTGAATCATCTCTCCAACCCCAAAGCCCTTTTTTAATTCTCTTTTACTTTGCTGTGTTCATAATCCTGTTTTTAAGATTAACCTGCCTCAGAAAACTTTGTAAAGAGAGAGACTCTTTATCCATATTATACTATAAGATTGAGATTTTGCCATGTTTTGGTTTTATACAAGTTTCTAGTAGATAAATTGAGGAAAAAGAAAGGGATGATATAAGAGACAGACTTTCTACCTGGTATAAAAAACACAGAAGGAATAAAATAGGTTGATATAGATATGTCAAACACTCAGGAAGTTATTAGCTCCTGGGTATTTAAGAGAAGATGCTTGTTCATAATCTATTTCTGGTTTCAGTTTTGTTGAACCACCAGCAACAAAAGAAATGCTTAAGACAAAGTTTATTAAAGTAATAGAAGGATTTCAAACAATCTTTCAGTTTTTTAGGTCAGATGAGGCATTAACAATGACTACAGAGCAAAAAATTCCAGATCTAGCTTCAAAGACAGCAAGTTCTAATTTTTGCATTATCAAAAGATAATCAAGTAGCATCTCCAGTTTCAAGAAGGCTTAAAACATGGGATGATCTAGGCTTTGATGATTCCATTAGTCTCAAATATTGTAGGATCAGATCAAATGGCCAGAGAAACCCCAATGTCAAGTTGAAGGAGCTCCTCCTAGTTGTCACCCCTGCAAGAAGAGATATGGATTGGTTTCTGCACCATTTCCTGAGGCCAGGTCCCCACTCCCTCATCTGGATAATTATTATTATGCAAAGAGTTGCATCAACATGGACAGCATTCAACACTGCATGAAAGGATCAATGAAGGAACTATATCTCTAGTTTCCAGCATGTAGATCGCATTTTATGAATGTTTCTGAAATGAATAAATAAGCTTACCACTCAATAGGATCCAGGGAAGAATTATTGGACCTGCAGTTGTAATCCTAAGCCTTCTCAGCTCCCTGCCCAATTTGCACACTCCTGTGTCCGTTGGCTTACGCTAACCTTTAGAAATATTTGAGGACTCAGCTAAGGCTGAAGGTCCTTATTCATGTTTCTAGCTATGATTATTTCAGAGTCAAATGTAAGTAAAAATCAAAGAACTTGAACAGATTTAGATGTGTTTAGGGGGAAGTCAATACTGGCCCATGTATAATTTATCTCAGTTTTAAATTTCTGTCTTGATTCATTTCTCCATTCATACAAGAAATAACCACTGAAAAATTATTATGAGTCAAACAGCATAGTAGGTCTGGAGCAATGGGCAAGCCAACAAGCTCCCTTTACTTATGTTTAATCATTCAAAAAGCAAGTATTAATTAAGTACTTATTGTGTCGGAGATTTTTCTGAGCATAGAGTATTCATTCTAACCTCCACCAGCTTTGCATTATAGTGGAGGAAAACCAGAAACTTATAATTTATATAGTATATTGGAAGGTGATAAATCTTGTAAGGGGTAGGGGAGAGTATAAAACAATTGAAATCAGATAGGAAGTGAGGATGAAGTGTAGGTCTCTCTCCCTCCCCGCACAGGCCGTTGGCCACCGACCCACGAGAACAAAGGGAGCAGAAGCAATGGACCGGTTCAGGACGGCCAGTGAGCACAACGGAAAAGACTTTCCAGGGAGACAGATTCAGTGATACAGCCCCAGATTCAGTGATACAGCTCCGTTTATTCAATGGGGGTTAGGGAAAATACAGTGTGGAGGCAGCAGCCAAAGCTTCAGCTGATAGGTGCTCATAGTATGCTTTATGTACATGTGGCAGGGGGATCCTATCATCTGACTATAGGGCAATGCCTAATTATCATATAGAAAAAACCTGGGGGTAGTTTTATGGCAGGTAACTATGCCAAAGGTCATGTTCCAGATAAAGGCAGGCATCTGTGCTTGGCAGCACTTTCCAGGTAAGTCAGGCAGAGAGCAGGAGGCCCCTTCTGAGAAAGGGAGTCCTTCCATATAGCGCCGAGCCCCTTAGAGCTATCAGGACATGGTGGACTGCAACCCTAGCAGCAAGGTCCCCCAACAATGAAGGTGTAATTTTATGCATAGTCAAGATAGAACTCACTGAGAAAGTGGTATAGGAGCCAAGTCCTGTAGGAGGTGAAGGGGCAGGAAAGAACATTCCAGACCAAGGTCAACAAATGGTAAGGCCATGAGGTGGGAACAGCCTTGACATCTGTTATGGTTTGGATCTGAAACGTCCTCATAGGCTCATGTGTTTAACACGTGGTTCCCAGCTGGTGGCATTGTTTTGGGGAAAGTTGTAGAACCTTCTGGATGTCGGGCCTAGCTGGCAGTTGTAAGCCAATAGGGGCAGGCCTTGAGAGTTACAACATAACTCTGCTTCTGATCCCACGCTCTGCTTCCTGATCTCCAAGATGTGGGAAACCACTCCAGAACTCACAAAGCCTCAGATTGAGTCCCTCAAACTGCTGTACTTTCCCTGGCCATGATGGGCTGGAGCCCCCCCGGAACTGTGAGCCAAAATAGACCTCTCCTCCCTTAAGTTAATTCTGTCAGGCATTTTGTCACAGCAATGAGAAAAGTGATTAATACTACATATTTAATAAATAGCAAGTGAGGAGCCTCCACGCTGATTTCCATAATGCCTTACCAGTTCTTTGTATATTCTAGATACTGTCTGTCATATGTATAGCTGGTAAAGATTTTTCCCCATTCTGTAAGTTGCCTTTTCACTCAATTATGGTATCCTTTGCTGTACAAAAACCTTTTAGTTTCATGAGGTCTCATTTACTAATTACTGGTCTTAATGTCTGCATTACTGAAGTCCTATTCAGAAAGTTCTTTCCATGCCAATAAGTTCAACTGTATTCCCTACTTTATCCTCTATCAGATTCAGGTTTTATATTAAGATCCTTGATCCATTTAGAGTTGAGTTTTGTGCAGGGAGAGAGCTAACAGTCTAGTTTCATTATTCTACATGTGTCTGGCCAGTTTACCAGCGCCATTTGCACCACACACTTGAGTCATCAAAAATGGAGAAATCCCACTGGTACTGATATGGAAGCTTCATCCCTCTTGGCTAGCTTTCATAGTGTTAAAAAGTGCTATGCACACTAGCAGAGGAGAAAAATAATCATCAATCTTACCCAGCTATTAAACCTTCAAGTTACAATAGTGATCTGCCTGGTAAAACATGCCCACCTGTGCAATAATACCACAAATGTCGTGGGAATAGTCATTCACACAAATGAATGTTCCACAGACTGAAACTTGTACTTGGCACTGTCATTGATGCCAAGAACTTATGGATAGGAGCGGGAAAGATGGCTCAGCAATAAAGAACACTGGCTGTGCTTGCAGAGGACCCAGAGGACTCAGTTTCCAACACCCACAAGTTGGCTAGAGACCATCCAGTTCCAGGGGATTTAATCCTCTCCTCTGGTCTCCATGGTCATTGCACACATGTAGTGCACTTGCATATATGTGCAGACATAACACTCATACACACAAAAATATAAATAAATTATAAATAAATAAATAAATAAATAAATAAATAAATAAATAAATAAATAAAAAGAACCCATGACTAGACAGATCATAGGCCCTGGAGGAGAGCCTACAACTATTATTCTGCTAAATGGACATAGTATTAAACTGACTTCTAATGACTTGTTATACCCATAGATTAGTGCGTTTCTCAACCCTCATCAGAAAACTTCTTTCTGCAAGTAGATGGCAATTAACACAGAGACCCACAACTGATCAAGGAACAGAGGATAAGAGACTTAGAATGCTCAGCCCTAAGGGGACATTCGCATCATACCCCATCCTCCTTAGGGCTCAGGGATCATTGCAGAAGAGGGTGCAGAAAGATTGTAAGCACCAGAGATGGTGATCGATCACAAAGAAAGCGTGTTTTCTATTCATAACAAGACAGTGGTGCATATGAACTCACAGTATTTGTGACAGCATGCACAATACCTGCACAAGGCCAACCCAGACAAAACTCCAGTATAGGGTGAGGCGCGGGGGTGGGGGGCAAGAAGCTCCAGCTAAAGGTCTATTGGCAATTGACAGCTAACGGATGGAGAGTCAGTTTTCTTTAAGGGAGTGACCCCTGATTGGTTACAATCCAGTGGATGGTCACATACCCAAATTACAATCAATGAGCACAAAATATTGAGGATATAAGGCTGGGTGGGTAGGAAAGCAGAGGTGGATCTTAGAGAAAGTAGGGGTAGGGGTGAATATGATCAAAATACACTGTATGAAATTCTCAAAGAATTCAGTTTTAAAAATAAAATAAAAATCCTTTCTCCCACAAATAAATAAATATACAAAAGCAAGCAAACAATGAAGGGGGTGAAATATATAAGGGGAAGGGAGAGGGAACTTAACCATTGTTAAGACTTTGTCCTTGATTCTGATTGTCACAGGAAGGCATTAAAAAACGTCTGTGACAGATGATAACATAATGTAATTCCATTTTTAATAGAGTTTTTCTGGCTTCTGGGTAAGAACAAGCTTGAGAAAAAATGACAGAAATGGTGTGGTGGCTTTGGAGTTTACCACAAGCAAAAGTTATGACCTCCTAGAAAGGGAAATTGAATTCTTGCATTATTAGAAAGATGTTCTTGAATGGACATGGTTCTAGTGCCCAATTGGGAGTTCAGCACACAGAATATGCACCATCAGTCGAGACAGGACTTAGGAACAAAGCATGGCAGCAGGACCTTGTACTATCTTTTACATTTAGCTCAGCAGTTCATTAAAGGAGGAAGCAAGGCAATCACTAAAGTAAGGAAGTATTGCAAATTTGTGGAGAAATTCATCCTCCCTGCATAAGACATGTCTTTAAATAATCCCATGAAAATCTCCTAACTTGGTTTTAGACAAAAGACCAGCGAACATTTTTCCACACACAGCATATGTAAAGCCATCTGAATACAACATGTACAAATGAAGTGACATGATTTGGCAAGTGTCCATGACAAATGAAAACTGTAAGTCAGTTCTCTATGTGCTGCTGAGATTTGAATCAGGCAAATACCTCTTGGTTACTGGAAGTCATTTAAATTTAGGTCACTGCATTCAAGGTGAAATACCACAGTATAAAAACGTGTCCAGGACAACATAGAGACAAGAATAAAAAAGGATTGATTGAAATAAAATTCCAGTATAAATCTAAAAAAAAAAAAAGTGTCCAGAGTTACATGTGTCAGTCATCTTTAACACTGGTAAAGGGAATAGGGTGTGACCTTTAGTTCTGGTTCATGCTTCCCACGGAATTCCAGTCACCTCTGTCCTTCTAACTGCTTTTTGTGCTACACCTCCCAAGGCTGAGAATCTGGTATTCCTAGGACTTTTTTTCCTCTCACTCTGTCTTTCTTCTGGTAACAGCTCAGCCAACAGTTTCCACTACAGGAAAACATGCTTAGGATGTGCTCACCTTCCTGACTAGATTTTGTCATCTGGGCATGATAACACTGTGATGTCACATGTAAATAGTTAATACATCATTGTATTAAACACTTTTTGAAACTGAAACCTTTAAAGTATTATACACTTTTTGATGTCATTGAGGACCTCTCTCCAGCCCAACTTTCAATAACATTGCCCAGCATTTTATGGCTGCTTTTTGTGTGCCAGACTAGGCTGTGCATAGCTACTCTCAAGGATAGGTAAACACAACTGCCCCACACCATGGACAGTACTAAACTAAGCAAGCCACATGTGGGAATCAGCCTGCCAGGTACAAAGAGAGGCCACTGTTGTTGTACTTGGCCCTTAGCTCTCTGGGAATTCACCTGTGGCCTCATCCTGGAAGCCTTAGAAATTAGTTCCTTCTTGGAGATGTTAAGCCTCAGAATTGTTTTTAATATTTTTATTGATTCTTTGAAAGTTTCATACTTGTATTTTGATCACGTCAGACTCTTACCCTATCTCCACTCCTATAATAGTGTCCCCCTCCCCCACCACTTCATGTTCTCTATTATTTTTCTTTTTTAAAAAGAACTGTTGAGCCAGACTTGGTGGCACACACCTTAATTCCAGCACTCCGGAGGCAGAGGCTGGTGAGTTCAAGGTCAGCCTGGTCTACATAGTGAGTTCCAGGCCAGCTGGGGCTACAGGGAAACTGTGTCTCAAAAAGACCAAAAAATAAATAAATAAATGTAAGTTCCAGGCCAGATAGGATGTCTCATAAATAAATAAATAAATAAATAAATAAATAAATAAATAAATAACTGTTGAGTCTAATTTGTGTTCCCAAAATTGTCTTGGGTGTGGGTCCATCTCTTGGAGTCTGGTCAACCTATCAGGTATCACACACATAGGAAGAATTGACTATTCCTCTCTCAGAATTATCAGTCAATAGCCAATAAATTTTTAGTTTTGACTGGGGGTTTTGCACACCTCCCCTCCATGCTGGATTTTTGTCCACCTTGGGCTTATACAGGTCTTATGCATATTGTCACACAATCTGTGGGGTCATATGTGCAACTACCCTATCGTGCCTAGACTACACTGATTCCTTGTATTCATCTACCACCTGTGGCTCTTACAATCTTTCTGTCCCCTCTTCCACAATGGTCCTTGAACTTTAGGAAAAGAGGGTGTGATACAGGTGTCCCATTTAGGGCTGAGCACTCTACAGTCTCTTATTCTCTGCACACTGACCAGTTGTGGGTCTCTGTGCTAATCATCTGCTGCAAAAGGAAACTTCTCTGGCGAGGGTTGAGAGATGCACTAACCAGTAACTCTTGGAATTCTTTATCTGTGTTCCACTTTGAGTTCTAATTCAGTAGATTTTTTTTAGAAGAAGCATTTCATTACAGCTTTAACATACTCAATGACAGTTTCCAGAGCAAAGATACATCTCTTTCAAAATTGACTGTAATTTTTAGGTTCACGGGTTGAATTAATAGTTATACAATATTGTACTCTGTCTAACCCCTCTAAGACATAAAATTAAATGAGGTTTTAAACTTTAAAAAAGATCTCCATTTCAATATTAAAAGTTTCATACAGAAAAATTCATTTTTAATACAAGTGACACTAAGATGCACATGTGTTTCTAATCTCTTTATATCTGATTATTACTAGTCACAGTCAGTTACTTTCTGAGCTCCTTGGCATCTGAGCATGGATATAAAGTCATCGGGTAGATTTCAATGGTAATGCTTTTCAGAAACACTCATTGGTTTTGCTACTAACACCGAGATGTTGGTGCATGCGTCTCTAATCTGTATGTATCTGATTATTCCTAGTCATAATCGGTTGCACTCGGATTCTTGGAACCTGTGTATGTCTATAAAGTCATTGGGTAGATGTCAATGATAATTTACCTCTACTAATTAACATGATGTAAATTTTTATGCTTCCTCCTCAAATATAATTCATTTTTTTAATTTGTTTTGTGTGTGTGTGTGTGTATATCACACAGAACATCCCAAACCATCTTATTCAAGTATACACCCACTTCCCAGATGGCACTCTCCCATAGCCTCCCTTCCCCCACTAGAACCCTTACACTCTGTTATCCCTGCTACTGTCCGCTGTATTGTTGGCACCCCCAGCAGTTCCCCACTACTTGTCCACCTGGTGACTCTAGTCAGCCTATCTAGAGGTCTTTGTTTTAGGAAGGTCAGCTGTTCCTTATCTAGTAGCAATCAGTTGTCAATATTCCTTTAGATAAGATTGGGGTCTGCTGTTCATTTTCCCAGTTCTATGCTGGGTTACTATCTGGGAGTCCCTTGGGACAACCTGGCCAACAACTCAAAAGAAGGTATCTCCTATCTGGCATTGTTGCTTGTTATGTAGCCTTTAGCTATACATATGGACTCTTAAAAATTATATTGGCCCCTTTAATCTTTGGTTATACTTTCCTTTGGGCTGTTTTAAGGCCATAAAGTTGGTCCAGATAATCCAATTTATTTTTACTCTTAAGGCAGCTTGAGGATCTGTTCCTCAGGGGTCACTTGGGATTGGGAGGAGCCCCTGGCTCCTTTCTTTTACCAGTTC
>NW_008337842.1:4585788-4586593 GCF_000622305.1 Nannospalax galili | reverse complement strand
ATAGTCCCCTGGAACTAGTTGACCTAGGAGGGGAAGGAGCAAAAAGTGCCCTTTATGTCCCTCTGACCAAATTATTATAGGCCTATTATAGGCTCAAAGTATGTCTATTAAACATCCAAGAAGGTTAGTTCCACCAGTCTGGTACTTTTAGTTACTGACCACTTGTTCTCAGATAAACCTTACCTAGACATATATTTCTTGATCTGCTATGTAGAACTTGTCAGTAGGTTGTAGGAGTAATATGGTTCCCTCTGGTTTTCAATGCTAGCTAGGCATTGTTTATTTCTCACATTGTCTCACCCCTCCATCATGGTTTTCCCAATTAAGGTGCCCCCATTTCCCCCCTTTCTCCCTTAATAATACCCTTCTCCTATGGTCCTACCTCTCGAGCTCCTTCTTTCCCTTTATCCCCTAGGTTCCATGTATGCCCTTCCCTCCCCACTCCCTTAAACTAACCCAATTTTTATCCATATCTCCCTTATTAATGCCTGTTTCCCACTTTTCTTCTCTTTCAGGTTCTTTCTTTTCCTTTACCTCCCTGGTTCCTTTCCATTATCCTGGTTCCTGTAGTTATGTCTGGATACATATTAACTTATCAAGATTTGGTGCTCGGATCCACATATGAGGGAGAACATACGCCGGTTTTTTGTTGTTGTTTTGTTTTGTTTTCCGAGTCTGTGTTACTTAATATAACAGTTTCTAGTTCCATCCATTTACCTGCAAATTTCATGGTTTCATCTTTATTTATTGCTGAGTAAAACTCCATCGTATAAATGAACCACATTTTCATTATCCACTTGTCAAT
>NW_008337842.1:4579173-4585043 GCF_000622305.1 Nannospalax galili | reverse complement strand
TCCTAATGGGTTTTCCTTTATATGTGACTTGTTGTTTCTCTTTTGCAGTTTTCAGTATCTTCTCTTTCTTTTGTACGTGTAGTGTTTTTACTATTGTGCCATGGAGAGTTTCTTTTCTGGTCCTTTCTGTTTGGTGTTCTATATGTCTCTTGCATTTGTATGGGCATGTCTTTCTTTAATTTGAGCACATGACGTGCTGGTCGTCTCCAGAGACCTTAGAGTAAGGGGCCCTCTACTTCTGAGGAGGGGAGCTGTTCCAGTTGTCTGGTTGCAGTGGTTTTTAGTTTGTTCGTTTTTATATAGGAAGTGTTAACCGCAAAAGCTTTAGCGTATATTGATTGCAGACATTAAAGTGCAGTTAGAAAATGCTCTCAAAACTTGTATCATGTGCGAACATCAGTACGACTATATAAATTTTTCTTTTTCAGTTGCATACTTTTGACTTTGAAATAAAGTTATTTATATTTGGAAGCAGGCTTTTGTCTTCCACGTTCAGATCCTAACCTGTATAGTTTTCCAGAGTGTATCTTTTGGGGCAGGGTAATTGCTGTTTTCCATGTGTTTGGGCTGTTTTAAGGACAAGCAGCATTGTTTTCCCCAAATCCTCAAACTCATTGCAGAAGGAAAATTCTGCATCTGTATCTCCAAGTGCCTTGTGAGATTTGTGCGTTTTTAAATGGATGCAATGTGATGGTTATATAGTTTGTTTTTGCCTTAAAACAGTGTGAACAGTATACTCTTTAGACTCATTATCTTTTTATGTTTTATTTTTTCCTTGTGATTTTGACATGTGAATTTCTTTTGTCACTTCTGATTCTTGTGTGAGACTCAAGCCTCAAGTTTAGGTCTGCTTCTTTTTGTAACCTTTATGTGCTTTTGTGGTTTACTTTTTGGGCATGAAAAGCTGGTTCGTCTAAGCTTCAGGTTCTCTTTTTTGATTTTATATTGAAATGGCCGGATTGCTTTTGTCTTCAGGAGTTCCCACAGAGGCCCAAGTCAGATGAGGATCAGATGCTCTCAGGCTTTCTCCTAAGGTTTGGCTCCCTCCAGGAAAGATGTTGTCCTCAGGAATTTGGGTGGTTGGACTGGCCTGGGAGCAGGGCTCAGGAAAGATGCTGGTCTCGGGCAGCTGGTGACCATGCCACCTAGATATGCAAAAGGAGATGGGGGTGGGAATAGGCCCCAAGGACTCCTGGGGACTGCAGGGAGGAACTGGGTTGGTCTGGATGCAAAGGATCAGGCAGCCGAGAGGTCAGCCCTGGTGTCCAGGAAAGAGGCTGGCGGGTTTCAGTAGATATTTTTTAATTTATTGAGAAAATATATTATTAATGGCATCATTTTCATATATTTCATTGATATGTGTATATCTTAAATATCTTCTTTAGATATATTTAGATTAATGATATTTATTAATATCTATTTTGTCCTTCCTTACTATTCAAATTTCACATTTTCATCATGAGTCTATATTTTATCTAGCTTTCTAGACTTCAGTCTTTTACTACTTTTTATAACCATTATAGTTCTGTTTTATCTTTTTTTCTTTAACTATTTGAGGTAAGCGTCTAGCTTTTTTACATTGTCAACTACCTGTCCTTTTCCTCTAGCTTTCCTGACTCCCATTCCTAATTCTCTGAGACAGGACCTCACTATGTACTTCAGGCTGGCCTAGAATTTACTCTGTAGCTCAGACTATCCTCCAACTTAGCAATTCTCTTCCCTCAGGTTTTTGAATGCTGAGATTACAAACATGCTCCACTATGCCCAGCTTTAATGGTTTTAACAGACATTCCATGATTTTCTCCAACTCCCAAACTCTCTACCAGAGAGAGTTCTCTAGCCCAGAGAATTCAGGAGACACAATAGCCATAGTTCCTTCCTTGCACAATAACTTTTCTATACTGTCAAGGGTAGGTTGATGTAACTGTCTCACCCTGCAGAGACTGCTTGATCAAGCAAGGCAGTATTTGGAAGAGTATTTAGAATAGCATTTGTTTCTCATGCTGTACTCTGTCATGTTCTTCTGTGGAATCGTCTACGACCCGAAGTCCATGGTCTCTCAGTATAAAACTGATGCATGCGAACTGTTTGGGAAGATCACTGGGGAAGCGCAAGGACGCCAGATTGCTTTTCTACTGTCTTCAAGTACATTTTAGCAAGGATAATCCCAAACACTACAGCAATTTTCCTAAAAAGGAGCCACATTAAAGACACAACATAAACTTCAAAATATAAATACTCTTCAGTTACTTATAACTAATATGATTATTCTACAAATTTGATATAAAAATTCCATTTCTGAGTGGATCTTCCACCTCAATTACTTTGGTTTGATTTTCAAAAAGAAGTAAGCCATGGCAAGAATCACCCCAGAAAGGATGTGGGTAGATGATAGACAGACAGATGATATAGATAGATGACAATTGAATAGATGGATGAGATGATAGATAGATAGATAGATAGATAGATGATAGAGATAGATAGATACATAGATGATACATAGATGATAAATAGATAGATGATAGATATAGATAGATAGATAGATAGATAGATAGATAGATAGATAGATAATAGACAATGATAAACTCAACTACATGTTAACAAGAAACAAGTTAATTCTTATGTGTATTCTCCTTAAAGTATGTGTAAATGTGTTGAAACCAGAGTATTTCTCTCTCCTTCTCTCTTTCTCTCCTCTCCTTCTCTCTTCCCATGCATGCATTAGCTAGCATTATCAATGTGGATTTTTTTCCATTGTAACACTGTTTCAGGGGCTTAGGCCTCAGACTGACTCTTTCCAACATGAAACTCTGATCCTCCCCACTTCTTCACAGCTAACGTTGGACAAATTCTCACCTGAGAATGTCCGTGTGGCTGTTGCATTTCTGAACAACCTTAAAAGTCTATGGAGTCTTCATTTCAATGAAGTGTTATGTCATGTTCTGAATAGGAGAATGCTCCATTCAGGCCCAGAAAGTTTCCAGGAGCATCCACCAAGCAGGCCTTTCCCCCTAGAGTGTGTGATATCAAATAGCATCTTATAGCCACATACATTTTTGTGTGCTTCAGCATATTTTTTTAAGTTTAAGAGAAATTTTATTGTGTCAAGAATTTCATACAATGAATTTTTATTATAGTCAGGCCTCCCCCTCCATCTCCACCCTCACCTTATCACCTCCCAGCCCCCACCCCTAACTTCATGACTTCTATTTGAAAATGAAAAACTCCATTCATCTTACATAACACATCTGAGCTGGGTGCTGGAGAAATCATAGCTCATTAGAGTATCAGTGATCTAACTTACACTCGGGTGTGCCAGGTAAGGACCCACTCCCTTTCTTTTGTACATAGTTTTAGATCAGAATATGCCCAGGTTTCTTGGAATGGAATTTTCACTCTTTATTTCTGTTTCTCTCACACACTGGTTAGGAATGTCAAGTAGGGATTTCTCTTTTCCTCAGCTGTCAGAAACTCTGTTTTCCTCTTCAAAGTTAGTTGTTTGCAGCCCTTGCATGCAGGTTATGCTTTAGCTATTTCCAGGCCTCACTCAGCACAATGATTCCACTATGGACCAAGGCATTCTCAATAGGTTTGTTCCCCATGGAGTTTTACTGTGTCCGGGTTTCTGTAAAAGCAGAAGCTAGGTCCTCACAGCAGGCAGCAGTTAGCTCACAGGCCTCCAACTCAAGATTCTCTGTGTGGCAGTTGGGAGGTTTCACAGCTTCACATGACAGCTTTGCACCAGTCAGTGTCCTCTAATTTAGTCTATGAAACTAAATTAAACTTCTGTAGACCTCTCAGTTTCCTAATGTTGTTGAGGACTGAAGCCAAGGCTTGACAGTCACTGGGTGATGATTATGGTCAACTGATCATGGGTGCCACTAGGGCACATGGGTAGGCAGTCTGGCTTGTCCACTGGCAAGTCCACCTTGCCAAGTGCACGTTGGCAGCCAGACCAGCTCCACCCTGCTGATGTGTGCAACTCTGCCCTCTTGGCTCCCCAGTTATTTTCTTTCTTACTTGCCAAGTCCTGAGTTCAGAATTTGTAGATCAATATAAAAGCGCCTATGGTCAGTTATTCATCTTGTGTGATAAGGTTCCTCACATGGTCCATCCAACCCGTGCCGTCTCTTGGGAGCCAGTGTGTCCTGGGCCCCAAGGCCAGCTACTCAGGGAATTCACTCTTCTGCCATCTTTTCTTCTCTGCTGTACTTCAGTATATTTTCGCTTTCAGATCCAAATTTAGAATGTCCTCACCTCCAACCATTGACGCCTATTACATTTTCTTAGAGACAAAAATAGCAAGGAGAAGTTTAGCCTATCTTGTTGAAAACTGTTAAGTGGACTGTCAGTTCCTGAGATCATAAAGTTACAACTTGTTTAGTCTTGATTCTGCTCTTTAATAAGATGCTCTTCTCAGAGTTTATTTTCCTGCCTGGATGCATGCTGATTGTTCAGATATTTTCTCTCCAGTAAACATGGTAGTCGTCTCTGAAGATTGCAATGTCCAGATTGACAATAGTCTTTCCAAAGCCTTTCCTTCTACAGGTTGGCCAAAAGAATTGTTTCAATACGGCAGGGGCCACTTCTCTACAGCTATTTAAACTAAATGAAAGAAATCCCCTCTCAAGTCTGTAAATTTCATCAAATATTGCTGAATAGAAGTTTCTGGAATGAGCCATACAAAATTCACTTATTTCTCAATTTTATTGGTTAATGTCACAGATTTTGAGTAGTTATCTCTTCCTTACTTATTACTCTTCTTAAGGTAGGTGTTTTAATTCATGTTGAAAAGGAGCATTTTAACATCCTGTACATGTAAAGATCCTTTTCAGATGAGCAGGAAAAAGAAAAATATAAAGTACTGAAACCATGGAAAGATATGAACAGATACCTCAAAGAAAAACAACCTGAGTGGTCAATAACCATGTAAAAATGTTCAGATTCACTTGGAGTTGGAAAAGCGTAAAACAGGATAATCCTAAGGTGAGCCTTTATACCCAGCAACTGAAAACCTGAGATTATAACACTGACTTTAGGGTAGAGATGAAGGGAAATTACTGAAATAGTGGAAGGGGAAATTAAGCTACGATGATCAACTAGTGGCATCTACGCACTCATTAACACTTCCACCTCACTTTCGGGACTCTGCCCTAGGGAAATGAAAGTGCTAAAATTCCAGGACACATGTAAGAGGCCAGAACTGAAAATCAAATGAAGGTCCGTCAGTGGGGATCACAAGATACCATGAAGGCATTAGGGTAGTGACTGAAAATGACCTACATGTGTTCCATGCGCTTACTTGTTTGGGAGTCGGAACAGATGCAGAGAAAAAATGTTTTGACTCTGTTCTCGTGTTTTAAGAAGTAAACTTTAAGATCTTGACATAATGACTAGATAGATGATTGATTGATAGACAGAAAGATCTATAGGATAGATTGGAAGAAAGACAAAACATTTAATAGGCTTATACACAGTTACATAAACGTGGATTAAAATATTTAAAAGGACTCAGTAGATCTTAGCATGTGTCCTGTGGAATACTGAACATTCATAAATGGGATACCAAAGTCTTGATGGGGTCAGACTGAGATCACAGGTACCCATGATAAAAAGAGAATATGTAACATTCTGCTCATGTAAAATGTATATATAAATTATTGCACACATATTATTCACAGCATATATTTTTAAATATGTATATATTTTATATACTCCTAATAATATGTATGAAAATAATGGTCACCAAAAATTAATTATGGCTGTACTAGTGGAATTTTAGACAAACTACATATTCCTTTTTATTTTATATATTGCTGAAATTATTTAAGATAATACTATTCTACTAAAATTATAGGTAAATTTACTTA
>NW_008337842.1:4550943-4579073 GCF_000622305.1 Nannospalax galili | reverse complement strand
TATATAATGATAAAGATATTTAATTGTGAAAAGGTACAAACAAAATAAATAAAATAGGCCAATGAATGACATAAAGAAAATCCTCTTTTCACTACCCTTATATCACTATAGTAGTGGTTCTCCAACCTATGTTTACAAATAGTTACACTACAAAAACTAGCAGTTCAGGGCCTGGGAGATATCCTCAGTGGGTAAAATGCTCACCCAGGACCTGTGTAAAGCTAGGCACAGTAGTGCATGTCTGTAACCTCAGCACTCCCACAGTGAAATGGACAAGGAGACGGGAGAATTCCTAAAAGTTCACAGGCTTCGTAGCCAGGTGTTAGCAGCAATGAACAGAGATGACTCAACCAGAGTGGAAGGCAAGGATCAAATACGAGATTGTCTTCTGACTTTCACATACATACCATGGCACATGCATGCCTTTCTTTATCAAAGTGCCCTAGATTACACAGATCCCTGTTTGATTTTTCATTTCTGAAGGCCACAGTCCCATGCAAAACTTATATTCAATGAACCTGTGTGCTTTCCTTTTGTTAAGATGTCTTTTGTAATGGAAGGCTCAGTCATGAAACTTGTGATGGATAAGGAATCTTTTTCTCCACAATAGACTCTAACTGGGATTGTGGTTTGGATAAGGTTTCTATGGTAGAGTTGATGAATGACAAGGTGGTAAAATATTCTGAAAGGTGGCCTCTTAGGATTTTGGGTATATTGGCATTGAACTTTAGCATAGAGATTAAAGTAATCAAATACCACCAATGACCAGCGTCAGAGAGGAAATGCTGATGTATTTAACAGGTTAGACTGTGCAAATCCTAGTTGTCTTTTTTGGTGAGCTTCATCACACCAGAATCTCTCTCTCTCTCTCTCTCTCTCTCTCTCTCTCTCTCTCTCTCTCTCTCTGCCCTCTCTCCTTCCCTCCCTTCCTGCCTCCCTCTCCCCCTCCCTCCATCATCTCTCCCTCTTTCTCTCCTCCTGTTCTCCCCATCCTCTTCCCTCCTCCGATCTCCACTTCCTAGTTGCAATGGTGAACAAGCCTCCTTTGCCACACACTCTCTCCGTGATCTGTGCAGTCATAGGCCCCAAGAATTGGCACCAAGCAACTGTGAACTGAAGCCTCTGGAACCAGGTGACAAAACTTTCCTCCTTTTAAGTTAATGATTTCAGATATTTTTTCACAATAAACAAAAGCTGACTAACACATGACAGTAAAGGGGAAGACATAGCAATACATTAAGCTTATCTGGAGACACTGTGACCAAACTCCTAGTCACTCCAAATCCTCTCATGAAGGAAGTTAAAGTGAAAAACACTAAAATGTTAGAGAAAAGAGCAAGTGGTCAGTGCTGTCTCTGGGTCAGTTAGTAAAACATGTCTTTCTTCGAACTCTTCCAGAGTCAAGTTAATATATATGGCCACTTGAGATATAGTTAAAATTTTAAAAAACATTCCATCAGCCGGGCGTGGTGGCGTACGCCTTTAGTCCCAGCACTTGGGAGGCAGAGGTAGGCAGATCTCTGTGAGTTCGAGGCCAGCCTGGTCTACATAGTGAGTTCTATTCCAGGACAGCTGGGACTACAGGGAGACCCTGCCTCAAAAAGACAAAAAAAAAAAAAGAAAGAAAAAGAAAAACATTCCATCATGTAAATGCAATGAGTCAAGGCATGGTATGTGTAACTAATGATAGATAAGTATTTCGTTTCTACTCTGTAGAGTTCACTGTAGCATATGTGGTTTATAGTTTACATTATGCAGTTTTCAGAAATAAGTTTCAGAATTAGATAACAGCATTGATATCCATAAAGCCTATTTCTATTACTGTTGTGAGTATAAATTGATAACCTATGTCTAGGATTCCTTAAGTTGAATGCTTTAAGCTGTTCTCAGATGACCTGGCCACAAACCTTATAATATTATCTGAATGTTTAAGGTGACTTTCCTTTGTCACAGAGCAATGTGTTTCCTACACTACCAGGGACTATGTTACCCACCTCATAAATCAGAAAAAGAAAGTTAAGACTGTGAACCCTTGCTTCAGAACAAAAGTTGTGTCATTCCTTTATTCTCCCCAAAAATACTTCTTAGGGATGATCAACTAGCAACTTTACATAGCTATCCTTAGACCAGAGAGGGACTGCAAGAGTTAAAAGTGGACAGACTTGAAAGGAGGCTGTAAGGACCTAGGGTAGCTACCTTTCTGCTGTGGTTTGGGTGAATGTACCCCAAAGGCCCTTGTATTAGAAGCTTGTTCCCCAGGGTGATGCTCTTAGAAAGTGGTGGGACCATTAGGTGATGGGGGAGGCTCTCAGGTCATTGGGGGTGTGCCCTCCAAGAGCATTAGATGAGCTCAGGCTATGCCTCTTTCTCCTCTGCTTCCTGGTTTATGAAGTAAGTGGTTTGCTTCCTACATTCTTACACCACGATGCAACCTCTTCAGAAGCTTAAGACACAGCCACTTAATCTTGGGCTGGAAGCTCCAAATCCATAAACCTTTACTCATCATAAATTAATTGCTTTTAATATTTCGTTAATTACCTTAGGTCTTAGTAACAGGAATCTGACTAACATACCTTCCAAGGATAACATGGGTAGTTAGGATAACCAGTCTTAGAAGGGAGGTCAGCACTCCATTATCTGGAAGGACATAGGAGACCAAGATGTAAGGATAATAGGGACAGGAAAAGACGTAGGACAGAGGTAGATGTCTCAGAAGTAGGTGCTGTTCCCTATCCCCAAGAGGATCCTAATTCAGTCTAGTGGGTACAGGAGCAGAACTACTATGAGGCACCAAGATACCCTCAGAAGTGTCTGTAGGCAGTTTTCATTCAAAGGAGTATTGAAGTTGCGTGACCTCTACCCAACTAGTATGTCAGTCCCCGCATATCAAAATATTTGGCCACATTCAGACAACACCACATTTCATTTCAGGACAGGTGTAAACTACTGGGATGGCATAGAAGATCTCATAACCAGATTTTAGAAATTGACAATGGTTCACTGGAGCCAGCAGTGGGGAGAACAGATCAGGTACCTCCATTACAACTGCTTTGGGATTTTACTGCCCTATCATTGCCCTTTCCTTCTTGAGGCAGGAAGTGGCTCTGGGCCAGGCTGCATGAGCTCACCACAGATTCTGGTTATTTATATTCACACAAAACCAGCATAAGAGCAAGTGGTCTCCTGATGTCAGAAGTTAACCCCCATAAGTCCTAGCTCCACTTTTTAGTTTATGCATTCATATTTTGAAATTATTTTATATGATCTGAAGGATATTCCTTAACATAGACAGTAAGGAGTGAGTGTCCACCTAAAGGACATTAGTATAGTTTGTTATAAATCAAGGGGTAGAGTCCATAAACAATGTATTCTCAAGTCTACTACTAGAAAATCTCTGCATTAATATACAAAAGCTCTGATAGTCCTCTAAACTAAACTGCAAAGTTTGACATGAAATAATCCCCTATTGTACATTCATTTGATTTATTACCTGGTGGCATATTTTTCTATTAACTGGTCCTGGAAAATATCCCAGGAAGCAACTGAATTGGCCATATCTGTCTCTCCTACCAAAAATTTCACTGTTCTCTTGAATGAACAATTGCAACTGTATTTTTAAAAGATTCATGCCTGTTTATCTCATACCAGCTTTTTCTGGGGGGGGACCTCATTTTACCCATCCCAATGAGATTACCCCGGTAACATACAAAACTCTGCTGCAAGTCTGACTTCCCTTCCTGGCATTGGCTCCAGCTACCTCCTGTCCCATGCCTTCCAAGCTGTTGCTCTATTCCTTTCTCTTCAGTTTTTCACTGAAGTTTTGATAGTTCCCTCTAGACAAGTTATCTCATCACCCTGCCTTTCTCCTGGACATAACCCTGACCATCCTATTCTAGCATCATACACATACTCCTTGGATAATGGATACTTCTGACCTTCCCTGCATTAGTCCTCTGTCATCCAGTATTCCACCGAGCTTCTGGTCACATCTGGTCACATCTCTTTCTACTCTGTCCTCTAAGTTAAAACCAGGTCCATCTTTCTAGAATGAAATTCTTATACTATCTCTTCATTGATTAAATTCTTCATGGTTCCTATGGCTTCCAGTATGGCAAACTATATTGGCAAACGTGGCAGAGTCTCTCCTCATGCATTTCACTCACCCTTCCCAGCCTCCTCTGTCACTCCTCCTGTATCTACCTCCATCTTAACCTTTGTGATATACTTGCATTTCCACCACCGTACCACAAAAGTACCTATAAGTGTTCCCTCTACATCAGGTACCAAATGAATTCTAAATCTTCAAAATTAAATGTCAAGTATCTTCCTGTCTAGAAAACTTTCCCTAATGTCTCTGAGTAGAGGTTTTTGTTTTGTTCTTGGTGGCCCTATAGTGCCTTTTACTAACCTTCTGAGGCCTCACTGTAATCATTCCTTTTAATGTTTGTCTTCCTGCTAACCACAGACTCCTAAGAGAGAGGACTGTCTTTTTTTAATCCTTCATTCCTCACATAGCATCTGATCCAGCGTAATAGTTTTATGAAGGAGCAAATGAATGAATGTTAGCATGAATCCAAAATATATTCCTGGGAAATTTATAATGTTACCTTTGGAAATATAACTACTGGCATTGAGTAATAACACTGACTTGTTTATGGTGGAGGACATAAAGTTCCACATCTGTTCTGCAGTTTGGGGCCCAAGCCTGCAGGAGAGGTCACTGTGGTTGTGCTTTCTTCCAATTATTCAGAAATTCTGAAATAGATGATATTTGAATAGGAAAAAAAAAAGAAGGAAAAGGAAAGAACAGTAAAGACTTAGTGGTTGATGGTTTTACCATATTGAAAATGGCAGTTTGTTTGGAAATCATTTTCAAACACAGTACATGAGGGACAGCAAAATAAACCACGGCCAACATGAATACTCAAGTTAGGAGAGAAGGAAAATTTGCATTTGATGATCAAAGGCTCACAGGCTCATGTATATCTGAATACTTGGCCTTTGGTTTGTGGGACTGTTGGAGGAGGTTATGGAACTTTTAGGACATGAAGCCATGCTTGAGTAAGTACTCCACTGGGGGCAGGCTCTGAGAGTTTACAGCCTGGTCCCACTTCCTGCTTGCTCTCTGCTTCCAGTGTGTGGCTGAGATGTGATCGGCCAGCTTCCTACTCCAGCCACCTGCTGTCAGGCTTTCCCCCATCATGGGCTCTAACCCTCTGGAGGCTTAAGCCAAAATAAACCCTTTTACCCTAAGATGCTTATGGTCAAAGTGCTTATCACAACAACAAAAGAGTAACTAATACAGCTGTGTAAGTGGGGTAATGAGATAACATCATGCTGACCAGTACACAAGACATCAGTCATGAAGAGATGATGCCAGAGAAAAGCCATTATTACTGTAGAGGTATACCAAGGTGTTCATAACTGTGTTGTTCTTTTGGTTTTCTATCATAACAAAGAGGACATAAGATTTTTGTGGGTGACATTAGAGAACTAAAAAATCTGTTTTGCAACTTATTTAACTGATATAGAAGCTATTTATGGTTCTATTGGATTTTTGTAAGACAGGAAGACAAGCTCCCTCCACCACACTTCATAGCTCATAGATGTTATACTTACAATACTCTGATCCATTTCCACGTATAGGAAGAAACGAGTATCCAAGAGTGTACTCAAAAGGTTCTTGTATATTAACAATACAATGACAGTGTGACCTCTGCTATTTTTATTTTCAAAGCAAGTATTGATCTCAACCAGCCACAAAGACCACTGAAACATCAGACCCTGGACAGAGAAGGCAATCTCAGTATTATCTACCTCCCACCAAGAGCCTTTGGTTGAAAGAGGTATTACTTAGAAATTATTTTTTGTGAGCTATAAGCCCTCCATTTTCTAGGCACTGTGTTACAGCCTTGAGTCTAAGCAAATTGTCCAATGAGTTGCTTACCAACAAAATCTGTAAGAAAGAATCATAAGAAATGTGCTATTTAATTTCCTATTTTGCATATCATTAGAGTCAATAATGAGTAACCCTGATGTAAAGTTTCATGTGTAACATTTCTTTTGTTAAAAAAGAAAAGAAAGATGAAAACCAGACTAGAAAATCTTGGTTACTCTGTAAGAAACTATATATAATCTCGCCATTCTATTCAGCTCAATAAACAGTACAGTCCAGAAGTTTGCTGATTTTTCTATGCTCACCAAGCCCTGCTCACAGTGAAAGCTTTGCCTGTCCATCATCCGTTAAAGTGTCTGTTCTAGCCCTTGCTTGCTATTTTTCAGCTTAAAAGTCTACTGTTTCCAACCTTTCTTGTTTTGGTTTTGTTTTTTCCTTAGAATTTTTCCTTTTAATGTTAGACTTGAGCTTTTTCTAGTGGTAAGTGCTCAGGCTTACTCTTTTATTTATTTGTGTAACAAAATGTATTAAGTGTATTTAGATGTATTGGGGGCTCACTGCATGCCAGGCGTCTATTTTTTTGTTACTATATTAAAATACCCGAAGTAGTCCAACTTTATGAAGAAAATAGGCTTATTTAGCTCACATTTCTGGAGATTCAAGGCAAAGCACTGCCATGCCTCCTCTCTGAAGAGGTCCTTACAGAAAATACTTTACGATGGTGATAACATGTGTGGCAGAAAGAAATCAATTATCAAAACTGGCAACCAGAAACAGAGGGTCCTGCAATTTCTTCCAAGGACCTGGCCCTACTTAAGTCAAGGATCTCTGAATAGGTCCCATCTCCTAAAGATTCTACCTCCCAGTATCACATTTCAAGACCAGCTCCCAATTCATGAACCTTCAGGGGAAAAAAAAAACATGCAAAATATAGCACCTTCTAAGCCAAGAGTCAACTCATGCCAGGCTAACTTTAGCTCTTTTGTAAACCCATAATTTCTGTCTCAAAAACTCTAGGCTTTTTCCATTTATCAGCTTCCAGCATTAATTGGTCTGGGTCATCCCTGCTACCACTACCATAGATAGGCCCAGTAGTCACTCGAACAACAGGTAATGAAAATTCTCCTTTTATTCATTTGCAACACCCTGCAAAAGGACAAATTTTCCAGAAGCTATCGAGGTTTGAGGATGTTCTAATTCCCATAATATGATCTTTGTCTGTCTCCTCACGCCCTCTGTTTCTAGAATTCTTTCCTTAGTTAATATCAAACTATCCCAGTTCTCTGACCACATGACATTTTTTAATCTCCTATGATTTTACAAATGCTGTTCCCTCTTACCTTCCTTTGCCAGCCCAGTTAGCACACTCTAATTTATCATTCAAATCATGGTTTAAAAAGGTCCCCCTCCCTGATGCACACTGGTATTGCCTTAAAATCATCCCTCCCTCTTATATGCTGGGATCGCACAGTGTAATAGTTTCTAGCTTGGTTATGGAATCCAACCTAATCTGAATTTATCTCCTGCCTCTATCACTTAGCCACTGTATCATCTTAGACAGTTTATTTAAATTTTCTGGGTATTGACTTCCCACTCTGAAAAGAGGAATAGTATCTATTTCATTAGATTGTTATAATTAAATGATACAAAAATACACCATATTTAGGACGTGTTCTGACACATAGTAAGTACTTCTACAATTGATCATATGGCCTTGGGTTATGTTTATTTACCCAGTTATTTCACGCTGCCCCACTAGACTGAGAAACCATATCACAGTGCCCAGCATCCAGTAAATGCACAATATGTGTTTTAAACTAAACCTCAGAATAAAATATGGATGGCTTAATTACCATACTGCAGTGCAATGAAATGCAAAGATTCTCAATTACTACTTGAATGGACAATTGTTCTGAGTACAGTTAGAGATCATCTTCCCCCAGTGCCTTTCTTAGCACTTCTTGCTCCTTCATGGCTTAACATCAGTCACTCAACAATTATCTATTAATTGTCTGCTATATCCCAAGAAATGTGCTATGCAGTGGAGATACATTCACAAGCACTGAAAAGAGACAAGGTGAGTCTTCTTGGATGAGGTAGATGGGTCACAATGAGATCACACGCAAAATACCATGGGAAATTTTAGGAGAAACAACCAACCCATGTTTTGAGGCAGAGGAATGAAAAGAAAACCTGTCTGAATCTAGGATATTATGTTTTGGTAATGTATTCTCTACCCACTATGATATTAACTGATCAACCAGCTGTCCAGCAGCACCCCTGCCCAAAGGCACCTTTCTCTTACTAGTATTGACATCATCATGGGATGCCTGAGTCATGCTAACAAGAGCCTCTTTGACCTCTTACAATCCACTGCAAGGAATCTTCCTAGTTCATATAACAACATGTCTGATTAGGGGATCCAGCTTTGTCTCAAAAATGCTTCTTAAAATTATGCATCCATAAATTACTGGGGTGATCTGAGCAGCCCTGAATCTGACGGCATGTAGCTTTACTTATTTGCAGTCAGTCTACTGGTTCTCTCATTAGTAAAACATTTGTTGAACATATACTGAGGCAATTCTTACTAGCCTAAGGTTTAGCAAATCTTGACTTTTTAAATTCTTTATTTCCTTTCTTTATTATTGTTCCTGTGGGTTTATTTATGTGGTGAGGCAATTTGGGGCCGGTGTGAATACACTGAAAAATACAACAGTCAACAGAAACTCACCAGTTTTAAATGTCTTCTGGCTGCACCCTGAGTAACTCCATTCTAGCAGTTCCAGGTGTGTACCGGGGATTCTGTCCTTTATCTGAACATTACACTCAAGAAGTTCTCTTTAACTTTTTCCTATGTGAAATGTAGCACTTCATTCCTGCCCACCCCCCACCCCTGTCCTAATATGTTTCTCCACTGCAGTGACAAAAGACTGACCAGTACCAACTTGGGGAGGAAAGGGTTTATTTGTCTTAAATCTCCCAGGTCACAGTTCATCAGGGAGCCCAAGGTAGGAACTCAGGGCAGGAACCTGGAGGCAGGAGCTGAAGCACAGGCCATGGAGGAACACTGCTTACTGGCTTGCTTCTCTGGCGCCTGCTCAGCCTGCCTTCTTATGCAATACAGGCTCACCTGACCAGGGGTGGCACCACCCGCAGTGGGCTGGGCCCTCCCACATCACTAAACAATCAAGAAGATGCCCCACAGACATGGCCACAGGCCAGTCTTATGGAGGCATTTCCCCAATTGAGGGTCCCACAACCCAGGTGTGTCAAGTTGACACTAAAGCTATCCAGCACACACCCCCATATAACATGATTCTAAGTGTTAAATCTGACTTTGCTGGTAAAGGTTAAGAACTTTGGATGTCAAACAGAATTGAGTTTGAATTCTGGCTCTACCACTAATGAGTAGTGTGACCCTGAGCAACTTCTTTAACATTTCTGGATGCAGTTTCCTAGTCTGAATAGAGCGGTTACAAAGAGGACACAGTAGGCCTGGGGTGTAGCTCAGTTGATAGAGTGCTTGCATAATGTGCAAGAAGCCTGGAGTTGGATCCCCAGCATCACATAAACTGAGTGTGGGGGAATACACTTGTAATCTCAGCACTCAGGAGGATCAGAAGTTTAAGATTATCCTTGGCTACATAATAAGTTCAAGGACACCCTGGACTACATGAGATCTTTTCTCAAAGAAATAAAGAGATTGCATAATACAACATTTGTAAAAATAACTTCAGTCACTCTAATAACTAAGCATTGTTCCAAATGCTTCACATAAGTCAACTCTTTTACCATATTAAACATGTCTGTTTCATAGGAGCCTTGGGCTAAACATCCTGGCACCATTTCATGGGTGGTTCTATGGCTCCTTTACATACCATGTTGTTTTTCTCCTGGGCACAGAGATAAAGGCCTGTTTTCTTACCAAGACCAGCCTTGAGGTGTTATTAGCCCCAGGCCCCCAGCCCTCAAAGCCCTCTGGGCTTGCCATTAAAAAGCCCCCGTGTCAGTGGCAAGTCCCAGGTGACTTTCACTGAAGCAGGTAGCCTGCTGCCCTCTGCACTAGCCGTGAATGTCTCTGCATTTGAGTCCAGCACAGCCGGTTGCCCACTTGAAGGATGCCGTGCACAGTGTTCCTCTTTAGTTTCCAAATGAATGAAAAGGGCATACTGAATGAAAGTGAGGCTGGCCACAGCATCTGGCTGGAAACCAATAATGACTCACAGGAAAGATGGAGATTGAGTAAGCACCAACGAAAGGCCACCCGTTCCTTCATTGCCATTGCTTGGGAAATAAGATCTCAAGAGTGAACAACAAAAACATGGATAAATTCTCCAAGGCTTTTGAGGATGGTCTAATTTCCATTCAAAATTAGAAATTATAAATGCCCTAACTTATAAATTAGCCACACAAGGAATAGGGAGAGCAGGCTGAGGGATCACAGATAATAGAAACGTTTGCACGTGTCCTGCATCTGCATCACAGCCAACATTGCTGATCAATTGTGAAATGACTATTATATTTGATGAGAGAACTTGCACTACAGTCTACATGCTGGAACACAAAGATATTCAACGAGTGGCAAAAAGGAAAAAACTGGAGTGTCTTCACGACGTGTATATTTTGTCAGAAGTCTGTACAGAAACCTAAGGAAAAAAAATCTAATACTAAATAAAAGCTCCAGTGCCCTATTCCTTCCTTCTTTGTTATTAGCATTATTACATACCACTCAGCACTACATAATCTTGCATATCTTAAGTGAAAAAGAATCCTGTAACCTATAAACTTTACTTCAAACCTATTTATTATTTTAATGGTTGCTTATTGAATATATTTTATATATTCATTGTATTAATGAGCATGCATTTTTGCAATAAAAGAAACACCTTGGTTTTTTAACTCTGTGTGTGTGTGTATGTGTGTGTGTGTGTGTGTGTGTGTGTGTGTGTGTGTGGTATAGTGTATGAAAACGCATTCAGAGGCCAGAGGAGGACCTCAGGTGTCCTGCCTTATCTGCCTTATTCCTTTGAAACACCATCTCTCGTTGAACCTAGAGGTAGGGTGGCAGTCACTTGGCCCCAGAGATCCTCCCATCTCCTGCACCCACAACTCTAGGATTACAGGCCAGCATGTAAGCCCACCTGCTGCCTGCTGTATATGTTGGTACTAGGATCCAAACTCAGGTCCTCATGCTTGCCTAGCAAGCACTCTTGCCCACTGAGCCACCTTTCCAGCCCTCGCACCTTGATTTTTGATGCTAGTAAATGTTCAAAGTTTGGGGAATTGGACCTTATGGGACTGAAACAGTTTAGAGAGATAGGGAACATTAAGAACACATGGGGAATGGAGAGTCCCTCTGCCTCAGCATTTGGCCTGCATTTCTCACTAGCTGAGAATCAAGAACTTCAACACAGCTGGCAAAAAAGAAAACGAAACCCACTTTAAAGGCTGTAAAAACAATACTTGTTTTTCTGAGACATCTCAAAAAGAAGTGTTAATACAGCAAATGAACCATGTGTGGCCTTTGACTTTAACTTCATCAGCACTGCTCTCTGACCCTAAATCTGAATAAACCATTTACAAATTTATTTACAAAAGGAAATTATTGGAGCTAAGACAAACATGTAAATCAGACTATATTTTTTTACTGGACTTTTAAACTTACTTAATTTTTAAACTTTGCTTAATCTTTAAACCCAGTTGTTAAACTGCATCCTTTAGCCAAAGTAGCTTCCAAAGCCACAAAATCATAGATGTAGTTGTAGCATGTGTGCTTAGATGTAGTGCTTAGCATGTGGTTCTTAATGCCCACACTAAAATGTGTATTATGTCTTTCTCTTATCACTTCCTTAATAAATCCAACTTCATTTCATGCTGACTCATTCTAAAATTATTTTCTTCAGTAAAAGTCAAGATCCCAGGCACACGGGAGTGGAGGTTCCAAGATAGACAGGAAACTCCTCAGGCTACAGTCAGCAGCATAGGGCTGCCTCTTTCTGCCACCGATTAGATCATTGTGGTATAAACTGCTCTACTGTTGACCAACGCAGGATGATATTAGTATTGTCTTCATTCCTTTGGAGACCTCTTTCTTTTTTTTTTGGACTTTTTGAGACAGGGTCTCCCTGTAACCCAAGCTAGCCTGTAACTCACTATGTAGGCCAGGCTGGCCTTGAACACAGAGATCTACTTGCCTCTGCTTCCTGAGTGTTGGGACTAAACACATGTGCCACCATGCCCAGCAACCCCTTGAAGACTTTTTAAGAAATGCCTCGAAGACCTGAGAAGTAAAAACAAAATGCCTAGGAAATTAGGAGTTATGTGTCAAAATATTTTGCATTAAATATGTGAGGGATTTATTCACAATCAAGCATTCTTAACAGACAAACTGTCGTGTGTGTGTGTGTGTGTGTGTGTGTGTGTGTGTTTAATATTTTAACTTCATAGCCTCTGAACCCTTTTGCTATACATGAGAAACCTTCAGAGGCAGAGGCCTCCTAGTACTGTAGAAGCTGACCATGCTAGGTATGAATTACCCAGCTTCCTTTGCATCAAGGGTGTTGGAATGTGGCCTAGACTCCTATAAGTGGATACTGTAGTCATAGGTTTTAAGCAAGAAGCTAAAGCCAGAAAGAAAAAAAAAAAAAAAAAAGAGGACTGTTAGAGTCTGCTCTGGCAAGGATAATAAAGGAAGAAACTATGTTCACTTTTCAGAGGATGAAGATGCAGAGATCCATGTGGCCTTCCCCAGTGGTAACTTCAAGCTGGAGGTTAGACTGCTTGTCAACAGAGGATTGTATCTGTCTGGGGTATTTGTGCCTTGTGATGTTGGACATGGTGGATATCTCCAGAGTCTTTAAGATTGATTCTCTAATGTTTCTAGAGACAAGGTAAGATAACCAATATTCTTTAACTGTATGAGACAGAACTCCTGATTTACTTTATTATAGTTTCTTTAAAAATATATTGGATATGTTACTCCAACTATGTATTAGAGCTTGAGAAATAAAGTTTTCTATGCTTGAGAGTGGAGAGGGATGAAAACCCACAAGTTTGGCCATATCTAAGCAATTCAGCCTTGCAACTGCAGAAGCACTTGCTTCAGTTAGGGCATCCTCACTTCGAATTTCAACCATGTACTTCCCAGGATGCAATGACTGACATGCCACACACGTCAGTGCTTACATGTTTCCTTTTAGCCTGGAGTCTTCACACTGTCCTGTGGGAAACCACCCCGCCTGGCCATTCAGGGAGCTTGGTCTGAGGAGTGATTCCCATCCCCTGAGATCTTTTGGACTCCTAGGCCAACATTCTCATTCTGTTGGACTTTCCCACATTTTATTATTTTATTTATTCTTTTTTCTATTGTCTTGTCCAAGTTCCTTACCAGACTGCTTTGCTTCTTTAAAAGGGAGTTTAAAAAATAATGTGTGCTTGAGAATTGCTGAGAATAAATGTTCTCACCACACACAAAAGAAGTGATAGAGATGTTAATAAGCTATATGCAACAGTGTGTAGGTACATCCAAGCATCATGTTATGTACCGTATACATATATACTTTTTGCAAATGAAGCTTTTTGTGGTGCTGAGGATGAAACCCAAGGCCTTGGGTTTATGATATACCACTGAATTACATCCCTTATCATTAGTTTTTTGAGACAGGGTCTCATTATGTAGCCTAGGCTGGTCTACAATTCACTATGTAACCCAGGTTGGCCTTGAACTCAGGAGCCTCCTGACTTTGCTCCCGTAATTAATTCATTTCTTTAAAAAGAGGAATCTTAGCTTGTATATTTCATCTTACTTCTTTGGTAGTGAACATCTTAGCAGTAAATTGTGCAGATTATATCAGGAAACAGAGCAGTGTAGACTCCTCTTGCTGAGGTGGTCTGCATTATCTGTCACTGGCATGAAGAAATGTTTCTCTCCATACCCCAGAAGGAAGAGAAAACCTTTGGTGAGAATTATATCTTTCTCCTGCTCCCAGAGAGTAGTGTCCCTTTAAGCAGTATCTTAAAGAGTTTTGGCAATTAACTTAAATAATTCAGTTATAGCTGTTTCACCTACTAGGCAAAAAAAAAAAGATTATTTGGGACCCATAGGATCTGGGATACTTATACTTAACCATGAAATATAACTCCTGTAAAAATATGAGCATGCCCACTTAACAGAGAAAAGGCCAGGCATGAACAAAACTCACTGGCTTGCTCAACCACATAGCTTATCACAACTGAAACCAGATTGCTCAGACTCAAAACCAGCCATTAGACTTAATACCTTCTGTTTTTCCTCAACAACTGTAGCTCTCAACTGTTAGATGTTAGCCATGGTACCTTCCACCCACAGAGTTCAAAGCCACTGTAAGAGTTTGGATCAGGACATGGTAGAGGGGAAGAGGCCTACTGTGATCTTAAATGTCTCCTCAAAGTTTATGCGCTGAAGGTTTTGTCCCCACAGGGCAGCAGTGCTCTGTGTTTGTGGAGGATTTGGTCACACCTCTCTGGTGTTTGAACTGGAGTAGGCAACGAACTCCCAAGGACTCAGCAGCCTGGCTTAGTTTTGACTCAACAGGGGTGACTTATGTCAACCAGATTCCAGCTCAGTCTTGTTCTTTCTAAAAAGAGACTCCAGTTGACTCAACCTTTCTGCAGATAATGGCTTTATGCACTATTTTGATTAACTGACTGAGGAAAATGACCCAGATCAACTTTTTTCTTTCTTCACTCTGTGTAAGCATGTCCTAACAGAACAAAATATCACATGTTTAGAAGTTCCCGATCTTAACATCTCACAGCTACTTTTCTTCTAGAGACGTTTGCTCCTTGAACTCCACACCCCATGAAATCTTGGTTCTTTATTTTTTGCTCTTTCCTTGGTCTATGTGTTAAACAACATTCTGAGTACTTTACATAAATTATCTTAAGGCACACAGCAACCCTATAGGTAAATACTACTAGTATATCCATTGACAGATGAAGAATGTGAGGCATGGAGACACAGTGATGGTAGATGAGAAGAGGGAATGTGTTGATGTCTCAATGTCTTCCTGAAGTTCATGCACTAATGGCATGGTCCCTAGAACAGCAGTACCCTTAGGTAGGGTTTTTGTGTGTGACTGGATCATGAGGGCTCTGACCTTTCCAAAGCGGTAATCTGTTGATGGATTTGTGACTTAATTAATAGGCTATCGGGAAGTGGTGAAAATTGCAGGCAGTGGATGCCTACTCAGAAGAAGTTGGTCATTGGGGGAGCATGCTCGAAGGGTATATTGGAGCCCTAGCCTCTTCTCTCTCACCTTACTTTCTAGTTGCCATGAAGTGAGTGGTTTTGCTGGATCACATGCTCTTTGACATGGTAGTCTACTTTGTCATAGGTCCGAAAGCAATGGACCCAGGTAGCCATGGACTGAAACAGCCAATATCATAAAGCACAATAGACCTTTCCTTATGAGAGTCTCAGATACTTTGTCCAAGCAATGGAAAGCTGACTAACACAGCCTGTCATAGAGATAATTTGAAGACTGGAACAATTAAGGTTTGACTCATGTATTCAAATGGAAATGAAGACAGAATCAAAGGTGATGCTCACATAGTTGAATGAATTCTACTTGCTATGTATGTAGCCTGCTGCTGATCTCTTACCAAACATTCTAGAAACACCTCAAATTCAACCTGTCTAAAACTGAATTTATTACTTTTTCTATAGCCTTTTAATATTTTGTCACTGTCACTATTTTAACTATCAGATTATGGGAGACAGGCTTGAGCTTAGGGTGAAAGTCTTATTGACGGCCATACAGCAGGCCCGAGGCAACAGCCAGGCCACTGGAGCCACAAGGAATGCTTTGTGACATTTGCTCCCATTGGTAGATCATGAGACTGATGCCTAGAGCTTGCCACTCCCTAATCATCACCCTTGGAATCCAAAATTGCAACACTTAGATATTGCAACAGTAAGGGTCATGGGGTTTCCAGAAATCTAGGCTCTGTAATCTGAAACCCAGTATGCTAATGAGGCATCCTACCCACTGTTCTGTGATAGGACGTTAAGTCTGTTATGCTAATAGGACACTGTCTGTTATGCTAATAAGGTATCCTACTTGCTGTACTGTGATAGGACGCTAAACCTCTTATGCTAATGAGGTGTCCTACTTGCTGTGCTATGATTGGACCACTACCCCTATATAAGCTTGTGCCTTCCTACAATAAAGCAGACCTGTGTCACTGAACCTGGTCTCCTGTGTTTGAATGCGGCTTTGCTTTGCTGACACAGTCTCCTCACCAGCCGTGGGGTCCTGGAACAGGCAGAAGCGGCGATGACAGGAGGCAGCACAGGGCAAGCAGAAGAGCTGCCTCAGCACCAGGTGAGCAGATGAGTGGCCTCAGCCCAGGGCGAGCAGAGGAGCAGCCTCAATGCCCGTGAGAATGAAGGAGTGGCACCCACGAGAACAGAGGAGCAGCCGCCTCTGGCGGTGACCATATCAGATACTTTACCAAAATGAACAAAGTATGTGAAATAGACCTAAGTGAAGATCCTTCCAGAGAGTCAGTTTATTTTCTCCAACTTACTCATTTGCTAAACTTTTCTTGCCTTCCTTCAACTATACCCTTCTGAGGCAGATATTCTGTCTGTCATTAAATTTAACATTTATCAAATATTTTCCAAAGGTCAAGCTTTGAGCTAAGCTCTTTTTTTTAAGATAAGCAAGGTTACAAACTTATTTGAAAAGCACAAACCACTGCAACTACATCTACCTATGAGGACAATGCTTTTCAGGTTTTTAAAAATATTTTATTAACTCTTTGAGAATTTCATAAAATGTATTTTGATCAAACTCAGCCCCCTCCCCCATATGCTTTCAGATCAACCCCCACCTCCCTATGTTGCCCCAACTTCATGACATCTTTTAAATATATTTATTTGAGTTTATTTATTTATTTATTTATTTATTTATTCAATGTGTATGAGTGTTTTGCCTGCATGTATGTAAGTGCACCATATGTGTGCAATGCCCCTGGAAATCAGAAGAGGGCCTTGTAACCCCTGGAACTGGAGTTATAAGGATAGTTGTTAGCTATCATATGGGAGCTGGGAACTGAACCCAGGTCCTCTGCAAGAACAGCCAGAGCTCTTAACCATGGAACCATCTCTCTAGCACCACCTCCTCTTTTGTTTAGACCATAGAGTATAATTTGTGTTGTCCAAATACTCTTGGGTGTGGGTCCATTCCCCTGGAGCCTGGTTGACCCACCATGGAACATATCCTTAAAGAAAACTGACTGTCCCTCTCCCAGCAGTTATCA
This sequence comes from Nannospalax galili, assembly GCF_000622305.1. Lineage (NCBI taxonomy): Eukaryota > Metazoa > Chordata > Mammalia > Rodentia > Spalacidae > Nannospalax > Nannospalax galili. The sequence goes on along the minus strand of NW_008337842.1, from coordinate 4,561,873 downwards.
CTTGCTAGTTCCTCAGCTAGGGGTGGGGCTTCGTGCCCGTTTCTCAGCTCCATGTTAGGATTTTGTCTGGCTTTAGCCCGTGCAGGTCTTGTGCATGCTGTCACAACCACTGTGAGTTCATATGTGTAACTGTCCTGTCGTGTCTGGAGAGAAGACAGTTTCATTCTAATGATCTGCACCTTTGGCTCTTATCTTTCCACACTCTCTTTCACTCTTTACCTGCATCATCCCATGCAGTTCTCCCTACAGTTTTATGAGGCATGATAGTTACAAACATCCATTTAAATCCCAGTTTGTTGTATGATTTGAGTCAAAAGACTGAACTTTCCTGTGCTTTAGTTATCACATGGGACTCTGAAAGACTATAAGAGGGACATGGAATGAAATGCTGAGATAAATCTTTCCTCACAAGGTTATTAGGGGAAAGATGTTGGGAGGAGGGAGGGAGAGAGAGAGAGAGAGGAGAGAGAGAGAGAGAGAGAACATGTGACCTGTATACATGAACAAGGGTACAGAACCTTTTGATAACAGCCAGTGAAGTTTTACCAAGAGCATAAAAAGGATACAAACTCAAATGTCTGCAAGAGCCAGGCAGGTCAGATAAAGAAGGGAGGCTGTGGGTAAGGTAAGGCAAGAATATGAAGTCCAAGGAGAGAAAACGACCCAGCCAAAGGGGCCACCGTACTTTGATCAAGAGCCTTCCCTCCCTTACCACGCATCAATACATGGCTCTCATCCTCTTTGAGTTCTCTGTCCAGCCAAGTTCCTTGCTATAATTTTCTACTTCTTTAAAAAGAAGCCTCAACAGCTTTTCATTATCTGGAACCTCCTTTACTAGCTCTTTGCTCTACCTCAATGTTATTGTGTGACTAGCTCTTTATCATTATGTCAGTTCAAACAGGATTTGATGGGACTGTCTCTCACACCAGCTGAGCTAGTCCCCAGACCTGCTGGTACTCTACTTTGTTTCTTCAGAGTATTTAACTGTTACGTGAAATTATTTTTGTTCATTTGTTTATTTGAATATTTCATGTGTTTGTTTCATAGTACATTGAGTCTATAACGTAAGCTATATTAGAGCGGGAAACTTTATCATCCCCTACAGAGATAATTGGCACACAATAGGCATTTAATAAACCTCATTTATATACCTTTTATAAATCAATGATGCTTTTATTGTACACCTATTTAATGTCAGATCCATGGCTGCAGGGACAGATTTGGCAACTATCAGTCAGAATTTAGGTAATAACAATTGCCACAAGAATGGGGAAGAAAACCCACTACTTGCTGGAGCTAAAAGATAATGGGTCATGGCTGGGGAGAAAGCTCAGATGATAATGCACTTGCCTACAAGCTTGTAAACATGAAGTGGTGGTGGTAGGATGATGTATGTATTTGTAATCCCAGTCTGGGGGAGGTAAAGTCAGGAGGATCTCTGGGGCTTTTGGCTAACCAGTCTAGTCTAATTGGTGGGGACTGGTAAAGAAGTGATGTCACAGAAGCCAAAGAAAAGGCAAATTCACAATACAAATTGAGACTTCAGCAGACAGCCTACTTCTTAGTGTGTATGAGCACTTGACACCTGATTGGTCTGTCTGGTGTCTCACTTTTAAAGCTTATCTCATTCCTTTGTCTCACTCTCACACCCATGGAGGACCTTGCTCAAGTTTTTCCTGTCTATCTACATCTGTCTGGGTTTTCTGTGCTATATCCTAATAATAATATCATGTCTGTTTTCTTACTACTCTAGTCAAATAAACTTTCCTTCATTTTTACCTACAGATAAACACATTTCTATTCAAACCATCTCTCAGTTTCTACAAAATTATTTCTTCATTATCAAGACAGAATCTACCATTATATTCTGATCTTCCTGTTCCACAGCTCTGAAATCCTGATCATATCACATTCCTGTAGTTTTCATCTTGTGCTGTCAGGGGACGGAGAGTGATGACAATGCACTTAAAGGGAGGCTATGTGATATTCTAAATAGGGTGCTAGGGAATAACTTCTCTAATAAGGTGATATTTGAACAGAGATAGAATATTAAGGCAAACATATTGCAGACATTTGAGAAAGAGTATTCCAGAGAGAGGAATAGCAGTAACATAGAGGCCCAGGGGGGCTGTAGAAAACAAGCAGAGAATGAAGAGGGGTGGTGTCAGAATGCACTGAAGCACCTCCCTTCAGCTTAGAAGGTTTCCAAGTAGGCCTCAGGAAGTGCTGCCATATAAACAGTGCTTGGGATGTAATAGGGACTCAATACACATTTATTGACTGAATGGATCCCCCAAATGTACAGATTATTTTGAAACCTGAGTCCTGAGATTCCAGATAACTGAATGGGGCATTGATTCAGACAACTTTGGCACTTGATTTTATAATCAAGTGTTTGGAAATCTAGATTTTTTTTCAATTGTGCCTATTTCAAAAATAGAGTTTAAGATATGGACTGTTTTTTATTTTATGATCCTATGTCCAGTACTGATGCTCAAGACTTGACTGAATTAAAGACAGCAGTGGGATATGTGATATAAATATGAGGGTGAAAAATTGGCAGAGTGATTGATTAGTTGTCTGGGTGATGGGTTTAGACATGATCTGTGTTTCTGAAACTTTATATACTTCAAAACTTTCTACAAGGAGTATGTATCCCTGTTAGAATTTTAAAGCACATTGGAATACTAAATGGTTCCAGATTTTTTAAGCCAATGAGAGCCTCCTCTGCTAACTTTTCCAAATCCATACAGCTAAAGTACACTCAGTTTCACTATAGAAAGATCTCAGAAAATGCCAGCTCTTGCTTTTGTATGTAAAGAGCTAACCACTAAGAATATAGAAATGATTGTAAAGACCCCTTCAAATATACATACTCATCCAAACATATGGTTAGCAAAGCACACCACTGAGACAGGTATTAACACATTTCAGCAGATCAGTGTTTTCTTGTAAACATCCTTGTCAAGTTGTACTTATCCAAACTAAGATGACAGGTTCCTCAAACTCTCTATGGAGATCTCCATTAGAAAACAGACATTTCCCAATACAGATAAGGCTCAGTTTAAAAAACAGATCTTGTAGGGATGGACGGTGTCTCAGTAGGTAATGTGCCTGCCTACAAGCATAAGGTCCTGAGTTCAGATCCCTAATACCCAGGTAAAAAGTTGGGCACAGCAGCATGTAATTCCAGTTCTGAGAAGGCAGAGATAAGAGGATCCTTGGGTCTCACTGAGCAGTCAGTCCAGCTGAATCAGTGAGCTCCAGGTTCAGTGAAGTAGACTGGTCTCCTGAAAGTAAGATAAAAAGACAGGAGTGGTGGTGCGTGCCTTTAATCCCAGCACTCTGGAGGCAGAGGCAGATCTCTGTGAGATGGAGGCCAGCATGGTTTACATAGCGAGTTCCAGACCAGCTGGGGCTACAAGGAGACCCCATCTCAAAACAAAACAAATTTAAAGAGTAAGAGAAGCAATTGAGGGAGACCCTTAACATTGATCTTTGGGCTCCATACACATGTGCCCATATACAGAGAGAGAGAGAGAGAGAGAGAGAGAGAGAGAGAATAATTCAGTAGAACTAGCCTTTCCCAATAAACCTTCAGGATTCTGTGTATAAAACTCATAAAAGACAGAGGAAGTTGCATGCTGACCACCAAGATTGTTTCAAATACTAGAAGGCTGGAGGGATGGTGCAGCTGTTAAAGGCTAAGGTTAACAACCAAAATGTCAAATACTAGGAGAAAAGTGAAGGCCCATGAGACCCAGAAATAGGTAGAAGGCTCTACCTGTACCTTTAACACTGTATGCGCTATACTTAATACAGAAAACAGAACACAAAGCTCTTCTAGACTCATAGGCACCTAATCCCTAATCTGTGACTAAAACCATGAAAATAAAAACGTATCAGATGCCTCTAACATATTCATCCCTTTGGCTTTAAGCATTTCCAACCTGGGGTCTGGCATTTGCTTATGGAACTCATAAAGATGTGCTGAGCACCTCCTGCCTGGAGTTCTCATTTCTGACTCCTAGATACTTTTTTCCAGACAGTCCACACTATATAGCCCAGGCTGGCATTGAACTCCAAAATCCTCTTGCCTCAGTTTCCTGAGTGCTAGGATGACAGGATTGCAAGTTTTTAGACACTTTTCCTGCGTAAAGCAGTTCCTAGAATTTCAGTGTTTAGACAAAAGTAATGGACAGTGTAAAATTTCCGCTGACTCCTACTCAAAGATTAGAAGAGGGAACCTGGAGCTACCTAGAGTAGTTGTTTCCCCGATATCTGCCTGGCACTAGCACTAGGCTTATTCACCTTCCCCTTTTCCTCCACTCTACCTCTGAACCTGATCTAGACCCAACCACCCTCAACCACCCAAGTCTCTGGCCCCACAGTGACTCAGCAGCAGGTCTGCTGTGCTGATAATCCTGCACTTCCTGTCACTGCAGCTCTTATTACAGGGCTCTGTCTTTTATTTTATTGTTGTGCCCTTTGTTGCTTATTTGTGAGACTGTTTTGTTTTCATTGTGTGCTGTCTGGTTGACTTCCTTGTTCATTTCTTCTTTTTATTAACTATGTCCTTACTGACCCTTAGTAATTAACTCCTTCCCTATTCCCCATGTTTGAGTATTTTTCTGATTCTCTGATTCCTTTAGGATTTAAATTCTACCCTGGCTACTCTTTCAGGGGCTTGAGATCTGAGTCCTAGTTCCTATAGACATGTTTTTACTCCTTCCTAACAGATCAATGTGAAATGAACACTCTTGGAGAGTCAAGAGGTGTTCCAATTATCTAGAGCCAACCCGAGTTATCTACCCAACCAGGTACAGAAGCCCTGAGGACATTTTAAGAAGACAAACAGAGCCCTGGCCTCCATAGAACTAAAATTCTGATCTAGAAAGACAAACAAAACAGATAAGCAAATAGGACTCAAGTTATGAGCATTATGAGAAAACCCACATGTTGAGATCAGCTCCAGCCTATGCTGACCTGCCATGATGCCTTCAGTCCTTGTATAATCACTTCCTTCCTGTGTCCATGAGAACATTCCCCAAATGTTCCCCTTGACTAGAACAGTTCCCCTCAAAAGTCTAAGTTTTCAGCTTTGACAACTAACTTGTAAGAACAGTGACTAATCCCATTAATTCTGGCTGGGAATCCTTGAGCAATTATGGGATCTCCCCTTCCATACAATCATGGGTATCTTTCCCTTGCTTGGGAAGCCCCGTTCTCCACATGCGCAACTCACAGGACTCCCTTCACTTCCTCTTCCTTGTCACTGGGAGGAATTTCTTTTTTTGCATATGAGAGATCCATTTATTAATAATATAATTAGGCAAGGGACATGAGTAGATTCTGTATAAGAAAAAAAGTGTAAAAATAAGTTATTGTTTTTCTTAGGTCTTTTTTTGGAATTTCTTTTTTTTATTATGTAGTCTAATTGTTCAGAATACTGGGCTTCATTATGATGTACTCATACATGCATATGATGTAGTTTGACCCTAGTCCGGTGATCTCTTGTCACCCTCGTGCCTGTCCCTATTCGATTGGAATGCCTTTACTTTAAAATCTTGATTCTTCATATGAGAGAAAATACGCAATTCTTGTCTTTTGTATTTATTTTTGTATGTGTAGGGGTGTTCTGTTTGCATGCATGCAAGTGCATTCATGTCATGCAATACCACAGAGGCCAGAAGAGAGCATTGGATCCCCTGGAACTGGAGATGGTTGTGATCCATCATGTGAGTGCTGGGAACTGAACCCAGATCCTCTGTAAGAGCAGCTGATGCTCTTAACTACTGAGCCACCTCTCCAACCCCTGATTCTATTTTTTTATCTTTGCAAATAATGGCACAATTAATATTCTTACAATATGACCTTTTAACTCTAAACTGATAACTCTGCTCTCTACTCAGTTTTCCACTATCTCAACTTTGTATATTTACGGTTCGAAGTACCAGTTTCCTTTTCAAACAGTGGGTGATTATAGGAGGTGAAGAGGATGTTTTAGCTTACTTAAAATCCCATCCTGTAAACTTCTGGCCAAGTGAACTGACATGGAATGGCAAGGGTTCCTCCTCAGGATGGTGGCAATGTTGTGCTCATTGTTCTCCAAATCCCTGGATTTGCCCAAGGTGATGAAAGTACTATGGCCATCCTCTCTGGTTCAGGTAGAAAGTCAACACATGACTAGGACACTGGTACTGAAAACTTAGCCCTTTTGAAGCGTGACTCTGGTGGCTTTATCTGAGGGCCTCCCACAAGGCTGGAGGAAGTAAAGAGTCACGCTGCTGGTATGGAATCTTGTGGTTACCCATCAGAAGAAAGAAGTCCTGAGATTGGTCAACAGCACATATCTCATGTCCTCTAGTTTCCTTCCCTAAGAATGCAGCGTTAATAAGCAACTGTCGTGTGGCACTGAGCCTCAGGGGCACGAGTGTGCTGTAGCTCTGTGTATCCGCCTCATACAGAGCATGTACTCAGTGAGTAGTTTTTGTGGACTAAGGATGATGAAAGAAGCTAGACATTTTACAGGTTGTTGGAACTATGGGACTTTTCTAAAAGACACAGAAGAAGCTGTGACTGAGGTTCTTCAACTGGAGCAAGTTGTCATTGCCGGCTAAAGCACTGAGGGTGAAGGTACCTCAAAAGGGACTGCTGATATTGTTTCAACTAAGGTAAGCGTTTGCTAGAAGGTGGTGGCAGGAGGCACGAGATTCCAGAGCAGCAGTAACTCTTGTAAGCCTATGTGTAGCTACTGGTCCACAAATATCCCATAAGAAAAATGCCAAGGACACCATTAGGAAACCTTTGGGTAGAAGTGGACACCTTTGCCAGGAGTGTGTGATGATGGTTCTGAATCAGAGGATAACTTTTTTATCTAAGACCCTGGGGGTCTTAGATAAGGGAGAGGGGTAAGTGGAAGTTCCTGACTAAGGCAAGCCACTATGAAATGGGCCTGGCATCTAAAATTCCACTTTTGCAATTCAAACATGAACCTAGCTGTGTGGTAGTTGACCCGGAGCATGTTTGAGAAGTATTGCCATCACAACCACCTCCCCAACCAGTTCCTTCCAAAAGCATCATTGTTAACAGGGAGGCTGCTCCAAGATTTTGTCTGCTACACAGTCATGGACATTTGAGTTCTTTAATCATGTTCAATTCCAAGTTGCACTTCAAGGTCCAGACTTAAATGTGTAACTAGAATACAGTTTTGATATCCAGAACTGTTAGCAAGAGTGCCATGTTTACCTGATGCCTGCTGAAGTGTTACTATCAAAACATCGGAATTTGATTTCCAGTCTCACTGTCAGCAAAATGACAAGTGGGTTCAGATTAAATGTTTCTTTTCATCCTTCTAACATTCTCTGAACTCATGAAAATACTTCTGTATATAGTTTCTTTTCCTTACAAGGAAATATAACTGGGGGTAAAGAAAAAGATAAGTGAAATTGTCTAAAGTCTATTTAACTCAGTCACAGACACAACTTGGTTTTATTTAGATATTTCCTTTCAACACGGGTGTACAAAAATGAACAGCGTACACAATGACTATTGTAGGGGAGACCCATGTCAAATATTCATACTTATTCTCTCATTGGCGGTACTTGCCTTAGCTTCTTATCTGCCGTTTTCAGATGACACTAAAACATTTCCACATGCATATCCTGATATTACATCAAATGCATACGTCAAACTAAACAATTCTGAATTTGAAAAAGTAGCTCTTCCCTCCTACAGGTCTCCTTTTCTTCTGGCCACTAATGCTTCAGGTTTCACATTCAACCAATGTGACTGCTCCCTTTTAAAAAAAAAAATGGGGGGGGAGGGAATTTCTTTCTTTTCACTGTTATGTATATGAATGTTTTGCCTGCATGTATGTAAGTGAACCACATGCATGAAAACACATAGGGGCCATATTAGACCCCTGAAACTGGAGTTATGGATTGCTGTTGGCCATCATGTGGGTACTGAGAACTGAACCTATATCCTCTGCCAAAGCAACCAATGCTTTTAACTGCTGAGCCATCTCTTCAGGCCTGTGCTTCCTTTGTTAACTCCATCTCTCTATTGAGTCTATCGATTCATTCATAAAGCCTCTGACTGTTTTTAAGTTACATTTTCTCAGTAAGCTGTCTCTTCCTTTCATCCCTTACCTCGCCATCTACATTATTATTCATCAGGGCTGCCATGTGAGCCTTAAAACTAACTTCCCACCCCTTTCCAAACCATCCAATAGACATCATAGTCTTGTCTTCCTAAAATAAGTCATTTTCCACATGATCTTCTGAAATCTGTCACAGATTCTCCGCTGGTATATAGGCCAATTAACTGAAATAATCAGGACTGAGAGTGCACACTTACCACACGACCTAGAATGTGTCTAAAAGTCCTATAAGCAGTGTTAAAAGTGTCTGTAATCTCAAAACTACAAAAGCTGAGGCAGGTGTATCAGGCCTTCAAAGTCAGCCTCAGCTACCTAGCAAGTTCAAGGCCATCCTGGGCAACTTGATATATGGAGCCAAATCAATCAATCAATCAATCAATCAATCAATCAATCTCTCTCCTCCACTCCTCCTTCTTGTTTTTATAAATCTCTAGAAATAATCTTACCCTTCTTTTCCTTTCTAACTTTATTGAAAAATACCTGTTCCCTAGACTTCCCTCTCTTTATGTTGTCTGTAAAAGGATACAATCTTATCTCCCACTTATCAAAATACTATTCCTCCATCACAATTCACCTCAGATTCCCCTTTTCAAAGCCCAGCTTTACCCTGTGTGCAAGCCTTCCCAACTTCTGCAACCTGAAGTGACCCACTCAGTGTTGTGTACTTTGCAGCATTTATCATTCATCACTTGGATTTGAGACTTCTGCTTTTGTCTTCTCAGTTTTCTTTTCACCCCAACCCCACGTGTTCTTATCTTCCCCATTAAAAAGTAATGTGATTAAGGTCAGCTGTTGCATCATATTCATAGAACTGGTCTTAACTCTGGAGTCAGACTACCTAAATTATAGTCTTTGCATTCTTGGTTATTTACTCACTATAATCCTGGTCTCAGTTTCTCATCTGCAAAAGGGAAGTTGTGGCAGGTATTCCCTTATATGGATTTTGTGGTCATTAGGTAAGATAGCACAAGCAAAAACTAGTGTGTTGAAGTTTGTAATCATCTGACAAATGCTGTTACAACTACTATTCATCTCATCTCCAAAGGCCTCAGCCAAGAGCCCTGATCCTATGATGCTCAACTATGTTGACTACAACAATTGCAGGGCACAGGGCAAAAAGAGGCTGTGTGGACAGGGCATTTCAGAATGAAGGCACTTTAGTCATTCGATGGCGGCGGTGACTTGTTGTCTGCCAGTCAAACCACCCTCTTAATCCTGTTTCAGAGACTTCTGAAAGTTTGGCCCAGTATATGGAGGCTGCTTCCCAGAGCATCTAACTTTCCTTCCAGTAAAATCTGACCTGCTGCAGAGAGACTGTCTTCCTAGGGTCTCCAATGTGATACTAAAATTGTGGAGCACAGAAGCCAACCTCCTGTCTGCAATTCTGTTAAACTGTCTGCAAGACTGACATGCTGAAAGTGGAAAATGGGCTAAGACACTTTGCTTCCCTCTCATAGGTTGAGTGTCCATGGGCATCATATGAAGGATGCTCTCAAGTAGGACCTCATCAATACCTACAGATCAGTAGATGCAAGGAGGGAGGGGAGTATCTACACAACTCAACTGAACCATTAAACTGGAAACTATCCAGTTTGTGCTTAAATAAACATAATGAATATTACTATAATAACATTAAGTAGCTCAAGGGCCAGGCTCATTTAAACTGAAAGCAATTCTGAAAGGCAAGGCAATTCTGTTAAAGTGAAAGCTGTGACCAAAGGCATGATTTCTAGTCCAGCAAAAGAAGCATGTGCTTTGGATACAACAGATGGGGGGGGGGATCTTTCTTCCCATTCAAGCTGTGTTAAATAAATGTTATAACTTTTTTCAATTGATGTATAAACTGGATTCCAATACCTGGCTCGCCTGGCTGTAGTGGCAATTTCCTGAGATAAAGCAAACTACTGGTGGTGGCACAGTGAAGGCACCATCCATTAGAGCCTTTCCCTCTTGTTCCAAAGTTAGATAACTACTTCCAGGTCTAGAAGTGAGGCTTCTGGTAACAATTCCACAGGCAGGTGAGTAAGAAGGTAGGAGCATTTCTGAGAAATTGACCTAGATTGCACTAGGTGTTGTTCAGTTCTCAGAAATAAGAATGCTTTACGCTCAGAGTTATTCATAGTTGTCCACCTCCGTGCACAGGGCTGTTTGCTACCAACCTCCTGAAAGAGATTTGGGTTTATCTTGAGTTCAACGTCAATTCCAACACGATTGCCATTTCCAGCAAGGCCGGTTTCCTAGCTTAAAGGTGTCCTTCCCCAGAGTGAAATCCCTACAGCTTCATTTGTTTAAGTTCCCTTATTGCTTTTCTTTATGCAGGGGTGTGATGGTTTTATTTTTCCTCATTTCAGAGTATTAACAATAAGGCAAGAAACTCGGGAACATGCCCAGAGAAAGCCACCCTCGATTTCCTGGGCTGCGCCGGGCACGACCCCACCGGGTGCTGGATGGAGATGGAGGGCCCAGGCCGAGGGGCGCCGTCCGGGGCAAGGCTGGGGACCAGCGAGGAGAGATGCGGGACCCCTGGGTCGGGCCGGGGAAGGGGATGGGCGGGAGGGGAGGAGGCTCGGGTAGAGCCCGACCGGTTCCAGCCGCTCCCCTCACCCCCCTCTACGCCTCCCGGGTTTTCCCCCTGGCTTGGGGTTTCCTGTTTCAGTTCTCCGCACTCTCCAGCAGCAGGTGCTGGTTTGCCAACCTCGGCTCCAGGGGAAGGAGAGGAAGAGAGCGCGGAGGGGAGGAGGACGCGGCGCGGCGGCTGCGGCGGCT
>NW_008337842.1:4497712-4550225 GCF_000622305.1 Nannospalax galili | reverse complement strand
GGCCCGAGCGACCGCACCGCGCGAACTCGGGCCCCGGCGGCTGCGACTCCACGAGGTCGAGTCGCCCGGCTCCGGCCGTTCCGGTGGCGCGGAGCTGGAGAGCCGAGCGCATCCTGCGGGCCGCCCGGCAGCGCCGCCCCCCCTCGCCACGGGCATTCGGGCCGGGGCCCTCGGCCTAAGAAGCTGGTCCGCTTGCACCCGCCGGCCCGAGGGTCGCGGCCGCGGAACATGGAGGCAGGCTCGGGAGCCGCTGGTGGAAACGGACCCACGGCTGTGATCTGGCCGCTCCGACCCTCGGGCGCCGGTGGGGTGAGGCATCTTCCCGTATCACGGTCAGCCTCCGCGGTTCCCATTTATTACCCACCCTTCCATCTCCCTGCTGGCCGCTCCTAGCGAAAACCCCTCACCCTGTCTTCTCCCTCTTCCCCTCACTCCTCAGCCTCCAGCCCAAAGCCCCACATCCTTTCACTTGGGCTTCACAGCTGTAACTCAGACATAACTTGAAGAAATGAATCCCGCGTTTCTTCCCTTCATTATCCCTTAAAGTCCTTAGAAACAGTGGTTACTTCCGAGCACTCACTCTAACTGGGTTTCTTGTCGCTTGGATATCCGTTAACACTCTGGGTTTGAGCTCTTGAGTTTTGTGATCAAGAGATGGAACCGTAATCCACATTTTGGGGAAGTTTCTATTGGTTTCTATTGGTTGCAAGACTGTGTTGGAGTATCTCCAGCCCCATAAGGCGCTTATTGATTCGGGTTTTTTAAAAAAAACATCTTAGAATATAGGTGACGAGATATTTGGGCCTGAGCATTGCATATTTAGAAATTTTGGAAAATCCTACAGTCTTCACTTTGTTTCCATTTCGAGATTATCGTTTTCTAATGCTAATATAACCAGACAACAGAAGACATGCCTAGATAGGAAGACCCTGTCTAAAACAAACAAAAATCATGAGTATAAAGGGTATGAATACTCTGCCATATATAATGAATTCATTTTGGCTGCAATTTCTTCTTTTTAAAAAATATTTTAGTATTTTTATGTGTATGAATGTATTGCCTGCATGTAGGTAAGGTGCACCCGTGTCCTGCAATGCCGGTGTAGGTCAGAAGAAGGCCCCAGGTCCCCCTGGAACTGGAGTTAAGGTGTTAGTGGCCATGTGGGCATTGGGAATTGAACCTGGGTCCTCTGCAAGAGCAGTCAGTGTGCTTAACTGCTGAGCCATCTCTCCAGCCCCCTGCAGTTTCTTTCTCTAAAAAAATTATTTTTATTTTATGTGTTTGAATATATTGCCTGCATGTATATAAGTGCACCTGTGTTGTGCAGTGCCCGAGGGGGTCAGAAGAGGGCATCAGATCCCCTGGTACTAGGGTTATATATAGATAGTAGTTAGACCCCATGTGGGTGCTGAGCATAGAACCCAGGTACTCTGTAAGAGGAGCCAGTGCTCTTAACCACTGAGCCATCTCTCCAGCCCCTGGTTGCAGTTTCTTTATCTGGTCTCTGACGTTTGAATACATAGATTGCATCATTAAAGATTTGTAAAATCAATCTTATTGCTGGTACAAGCCCAGGACTGTGCCTCTTTTTGACATTCCATTCTGTTCACTTATTTTTCTTCCAATTCAGCATTCTTTTTTTTGATTGAATTTTTTGTGTATTTCATTACAGAACAGCTCAAACAATCTTGATCATCTTTATACACCCATCCTCACTGGCGCCCTCCCATATCCCCACCCACCCTCACTGGAGCCCATATACTCCCAGTGGTCATCCCTGTTAAGGCCCACTGAGTTGTCAGTGTCCCCAGCTGTTTATGTTACCTGAATATGTCTACTTGGAGGTATTATGAAAATGAAAACATTCAAAGTGGTCTGTCTTGTTTACTCTGAAACCATAATTTAAAATATTTGAGTATTTTTCTTGAAAGAATGGTTTTAACTTTCAAAGTAAGTTGCAATTCTTTCAGCATCTGATCCTTAAAAAGAAAACAAGCCTGGCTGGTAGCCCATGCCTTTAACCAGCATGAGGGAGACAGGCAGATCTCTGTGAATTCCAGGCCCTCTTAGTCTACAAATCATTATAAACAAAATAAAATGAGCTTTTTCTTTTCTTTTTAATATTAGAGGTTAAACTTAGGACCTCCTTCCTGCGACGTACTCTGCCTTTGATCTGTACCCCTCAACCTGAAGTGAACTTAACAAAACAACAAAAAAGAATTTTTTAACCTCCATTTAATAATGAAAGTCTGATGGAACTATTTGAGTATAATGGAAAGTATTAAAGGATAGGAAGCAGAAACTTGGAATGTTTGTGCTGATGGGATCCTTTATTAGTCACTTCCTGATACCGTTTTTTTAAAGGATTGCAATTTTAAAAATATCCCATTTTATATTGTGGGGTTTTCTGAAGCTGTTTTAATGGCTTACAACTGCCAAATTGAACCGTAAGTGATTAATAGAAAATATATCTTTGAAACATTTTTCTCATCCACAATTGGGTTACCTTACCTTCTTTCTAGCAAATCTTGGGTTCCTGCATTTAGCTTCTATAAATGTGTAAAGGTGTTGCTATCATTTCTGTTTAGTAGTTTTTATTTCATGTAAACCTAGAAGAATTCTTTCATTCTAATTTGATGGAGTTTTAAAGAAAAAGATATTGAGAGAATTTTTTAAATCGTTTTAATGTTAGCTGTAAAATTATAAACACCTGCCAGTTGTTGCTCTTTTGAAGTTGGTATACTTCTAATTTGATTGACAGATGATTAGTATTAATTTAGGTGCAGGATAACCTCTAGAGAATAACGTATTAAACATAATGCTTAATACAATCTTCCAAGTACCATGAGTGAAGAAGTAAAAAATTCAGTTTCTCTGTAAGGCCTCAAAGTCAGAATCCAGGTAGCTAGAGTTGGATGTGAGTCATATCCTAGGGAGTCGGGGAACTATGGCAGGACAGCAGAGTGGGTGGTCCAGTGTCTAAGGCATGTAGTACAGTCATGTGGTATTGTTTATATGAGGAAGTCATGAATGACACGGAATAATGAACATTGAAGCAGGATTCCAGATTTAACATTAAACTACTGAGACTCTAGAGTTGGACTTCCAGTCTACTAAATACTCTCAAAAAGCATATTGTGTTTTAATACCAATATGCATCAGGCCAACAGCATTCACCCACAGTTAAAAGTGAGGGTTCTGAACTTAGCATGTTGTGTTCTTGCTAAAATAGTATTAAGGTCTCTGTAACCTAACGTAGATTGACCTGTCACAGTAAAGTTTAAACAATACTATAGCATCATAGTTCTTGGGAATTTATCTCTAAAAAGACAGAACACTTTAAAATAGACCTGGAATTGTATTGTTTATAGGCTTAAATCTCACCTTTCAGTTACAATATAACATGTACCAGAGATTAACTCATTACATTAAAAACACTTCAAATATTTTCTTCCTAACAATGTTATTTTATCAATCCTATTTTCAGCTAGGCATTTTTATTTTCTGACATTTTAATGTCATAGTGCTTTTATCGAACTTCTCAGTAGAACTTTTTGTTTTCAGTGTTTTTAGGTTGTATTTCGAGATATAATGATCAAAGATAATAAGTTTTTGACCAGAAACATTGTATTAATATATGCACCCATTGGCAAAGAGTCAGAGAGCTAATTTCACAACACTTGAATTAAATATTAGCTTTTAAAATCTTTGGCAACCGGGCTGGTGAGATGGTGAGATGGTACAGTGAGTGGAGCTGCTTGTTGCCAAGTTCTACAGGTTGTCCTGTGACCACCACATGAACACTGTAGCACAGCACAGGCATGCACGCACACACACACACACACACACACACACACACATATTGCAATAAATAAATGAATAAATAAATAAATAGGACTTAAGTTTTTTTGTGTTAAGGTTTTGTTTAGTGTTAGGGCTATGAATGACATTAGGATTGTGATAAGGTTTAAGGTTAGGGATAGGGTTAGTATTATGGTTAAGATTAGGGTTAGGGTTATTAGGCCCTAATATTAGTGTTATGTTTGGGTTAGGGTTAAGGCATAGGTTTAAGGTTAGGTTTAGGGTTAGGATTAGAGTTAGGTTTAGGGGTGGATTTAAGTTTTTGGTTAAGGTTAGGTCTAGGTCTAGAGCTAGGACTATGACTTAGTTTAGGGTTTGGGTCAGGGTGATGGTTATGGCTAGGGTTAAGATGAAGCTTAGGATGAGGGATGGGGTTAGGTTTCTGGGTAAATGTTAAAGGTTAGGCTTATTAAGGTTAGGTTTATTTTTAGGGTTGGATATAAGGTTAGGATTAGGATTAACATTAGGGTTAGTGTTATGGTTAGGGATAGGTTTAGGATTATGGCTGGGGTTAATGTTGGGTTTAGGGTTATAGTTAGGGCTAGGGTTCAATTTTAGTTTAGGGTTAGGGCTAACAGGGCTTTTTAGGGTTAGTTAGGGTTATGGTTAGGTTAGGGTAAGAGTTAAGTTTAGGGTTGGGCTAGAGTTGGAGCTTGACTAGTACTAGAGCTATGGCATGGCTAGGGTTAGCATTAGAACTAGGGTTAGGGGAAGGGCTAGGATTATGTTAAGCATTAGGGTTAGGACTACTGTTAGTAGTTTAGGGCTATGTTTATAGAAGGGTTAGGGTGAGGTTTAATTAAGGATAGGGTAGGTACTAGGGTTAGGTTAGGTTAGGGTATGTTTAGAGTTAAGGTTAAATGTAGGGTAGAACTGGGCTAGGGTTAGTGCTAGGTCTAGGACTTGGCTACGGTTATGAGTTTAAGTCAGAGTTAGGTTTATGGTTTTAATTGGGGTTAGTGCGGAGTTGGGGTTGGAGTTAGCATCAGGGTTAGGTTTAATGTTAGGTTTACTTTTAAATTTAGGGTTAGAGCTAGAGTTAGGACTAAGGTAAGGGCTAGTGATAGAGTAGGACTAGGGTAAGTGTGGGGCTAGGTTAAGTTTTACTTTAGTATTAGGGCTACAGTTAGGGGCTAAGGTTAAGAGAAGATTGAGGGTTATTGCTAGAGATAGGGTCAGTATTAGGTTTAGGGTAGGGTTAGTGTTGGGGGTTCAGATACTTTTAGGTTCATTGTTAGGTTTAGGCTACTGTTAGGTTTAGGGTTAAAATTAGGGTTAGGATTAGGGATGGGAATGGGTTTAGGGTTAGAGTTAGGCCTAGAGCTAGGACTACTGCAATGGCGTGAGCTAGGGTTAAGGCTAGGTCTAGGTAAGTGCTAGGATAGGATTAAATCTAGGGTTAGGGTGAGGACTATGACTGTGACTAGGATTAGGGTTAACATTAGGGTTAGGATTAGAGTTGGGCAAAGTATTAGGGTTAGGGTGGGTGTTAGGGTTTGGGTTTGGGGTTATGGATAGGATTAGGTTTAGTTTGTGGGCTTAGGATTAGTGCTGGGGCTAAGGCAAGTGAGAGGTGTCAGGAGTTATTTCTATTGATTAATCTGTGCTATGACGTCTTCTTCACTCGACAGTAGCAACTCCTTGGTGGCATTGGCTCTTGCTTTCTTTAATTTTCAATTGATATCTACCCTGGACTGTGAAACTGAGTGATAACAAGCTGATCTTATACCTAAAACAAAAGTCCACCACCCACATGAGACCCAGGATGGCTATGAATGAGGTTCAACACAAAATCACAGACTTTCTTAAACTATGAGATTGGGGGAAAGGGAGGCTGGCAGTGTGTTTGTTAACTACTGTGTCATTCTCCAGCATGAACTCTTAAGTGGTAGTGCCATTTGGCAATATTGGACACTTCTGATAAAGAATGCTCAGTCTAGGTTGAAGAATGATAATGTGTGTTCTATAGAGAGAGAGCAGGAACTCCTAGCCTTAGCATTTTCTGGCTGTGATCCTAAGTAAGTCTCTTAATTTCAGTTTGATTTCTCACCCATCCAACACTGTCTACTTTGTAGAATTGATTTTTACTGATGCCAAGTATTGAATGAAGGCCAGTGAGATGGCTCTGGGGGTAGGGGCACTTGTCACCAAGTCTGGTGACCTGAGTTCAAAACCCGGAACCCACATGGTGGAAGGAGAGAACTAACTCTTGCAGGTTGTCTTCTGACCTCCACAAGCATTCCATAGTACATGCATGTGTGTGACTGAGACACACACACACACACACACACACCCCACACACAATTTAATAATACATTTAAAATGAGTGAAAAGGTGCAGGACACAAATAAGGCATTAAACTACTAGGAAAAAAGATTTAAACAGTATCATTGATTTGATTGGACAGAGGTTTTATTTATTTACTTTGCTTTTCTACTTAATCCCTGGCTCTTAGTTGAGTAATTGAAGTTTCCAGATGTAAAACTGGAAAATCGAGCATTTATAGTTACAAATATGAAAGTTTATATTTTGAGGTTTTCAAAGGCCTTTTTTAAACCTATTACTTTGTCTTTTGGGATGGAGCTAAAATTAGTTTTTCTTCTTTGTTCTTAGTCATCTGTACTCATTTCTTATTCAGAATTATGTGGGCTTAATTTTATCCTATTCTGTGATTGTTCCAGATCTTGGCTTTTACTTTATAATTTATTTTTATTTTTTTATATACTTCCAGAAAATAGTTTGCTCATATGGCTTAAACCATCCCATTGTCTCCTTGCCCCTTTTAAGTGCTTATGTCATTTTCTTTAGCCTCTTTGAGTTAATAATCTTAGGTGTTACTTTCTGGAATTTTGCTATAATCTTAATTAGATGACTAGTAAGGATTTATAAAAGCTTGAAATATGTGGTCAGTGATCTATTTTAGGTTCAGTATATTATTTTTGTTTTTGCTAATATATAAAAAGTACATTGAGTAACAAAACTCAGGAATATAAAGTGAATTAAAATTAGCATCATCATACATGGGAGAGACAGTTTCATACAACTGGGTGGGGGTGGGTGTCTTCTAAACCCCATTTATTAGGTTGACTACTTGGACCTAGCTTTTAAAGTTAGCTTTTGGGTTTAATATTTTGGCATATTTGATCACACTTGTGAAACATAGAAATGGTATAAAATGATAATGAAAATCACCTATAATTCCCATCTAAACTTAAATGTTTAGGAGATAATTTAAAATGTTAGCTTAGCATCCTTGTTTTAATTTTTAAAAATCTTTTAATATAAATACATTCTTTAAAAATGTGTAGATAGAGCTGGGTGTGGTGGCGCACGCCTTTAGTCCCAGCATTAGGAAGGAAGATGCTGGTGGATCTCTGAGTTGAAGGGGCCAGCCTGGTCTACATAGTGAGTTCCAGGCCACTGAGGCTACAGGGAGACCCAGTCTCAAAAAGATTAAAAAAAAAAATGTGTAGACATTGTAGTTTTGCTCTTCATACAAGTTTTCCTGTGTCATTAAATAATCAAATATTCCTTTAAGGGATTTATTTTTACTGACTGATTGGTATTAAACATATTCAAGTATTTGTAATTTAATTAAATCCATAATGAATATTTAAATAGTGACCAAACTATTTGATTACTAAGAAAGATTTGATAAGATTAGAAATGAGAGAGAAATCATAAAACACATACCACAGACACAGCAAGGGACCAGGGGGGCACAATATGAACAGCTACATGCTACCAGTTTGAACAGCCTGAAAGAAATGGATGCATTTCTGGACACATAGATTCTGACCAGTTTTTCCTCCCCTATAATAAGGAATAAATATCTTCATAGAGATTAGTGCCCACAGTGGTTAATATATTTTTAACACATTTTCACGTGATCGTGACAGCTGACCTCTAAAAAATTTACACTAATTTGTATTCCAATTAGCCACACATGTGTGTCCATTTCTGTGTACCCATCATTGTTTCTCCGCACAGCCTTTTGTTGTTGTTGTTCATTTGATGGATCTAAATGGGCATAGTGTGCTAAGAAGCTTATTTTGTAGTCAGAGAGACCCAGTTTGAGTTCTTGTGATGTTTCATGGTTATGTGTGTGATTTGGGGCAAGCTTCTTTTCCATTTCCCTAACTCTCAGTTTCCTTGGTGACAGCAATAGCTGTTACAGCAAGATGATTCAATATCGTCGTTGTGGGGAGTGAAGCACTGACCTTCTCAGCTGCCATTGTTGTTATGAGCAGTTTCTCATCATATACAAGATGGGATCCTGTGACTTGAAATCAGAAATGTTCAAAGATCCAAAACTTTTTGAGTGTCAACATGATGCCACAAGTAAAATATTCTAAGATATCAAACTATATTTGATAAAGTAATTAGAATATTACATAAGTTAATATATGAAACAAGAAAAGTTGATAGTTAGACTTGCATCCCATCTTCAAGATACTTCATTATATAAGTGAAAGTGTTCCAGAACCCTAAAGCATACAACATCTGGTCCCTGCACTTGGAGTAAGGAACATGTGGTTTGTACCGTGTTTTACACCTAATAGTGGCTAAAGACACTTGTTCTTTCCACGTACTCTTGCTATCTTACTAAATTTTCTTCATGTTAAATAAATTGTGAGATCTTGTTCCATTGCTTTTTCATTTGCGTCTCAATTTTCAGGATATCTAATGACCTGCGAACACAGGGCTTTAACAAAGTATTTCAGGGCTGGAGAGATGGCTCAGTGTTTAAGAGCACTGACTGCTCTTACAGAGGACCCGGGTTCGATTCCCAACACCCACATGGTGGCTACAAAGCATCCTTAACTCCAGTTCCAGGGGAATCCAAAGCCCTCTCTGACCTCCGCTGGCATTGCACAACACGGGTGCACTCACATACATGCAAGCAATACACTCACATACATAAAATAAAAAATAATAAAATATTTTTTAAAATAAAGTATTTCAATTATACAAATTTTTCTTGTTTTATTGCATTGGCTGAAATCATAAAATAGTATTGGTTAATAGTTGGCAGTTAGGGGCTATTTCTGACTTTAGTAGACTTTTAGTTAGCATTTTCACTTTTTAAAATGCCACTGGCAGTTGTTTTTAACATAGATATTCTTTACTGATATACACATGTTCTGAAAGTAATGATAATAGCTAAGTAGGAAACTTACAATGGATTTGCATGTTCTAGCAGAATTCCTTTAAATTATTAAATCCCTAAGTATCTATTTAAAAGCATCTTCAAATGTATGTATTTTTAGTATTTAGTGTATAGTCTCTCTTTTTTAGTTGAACATATAGTTAATGTATGTATAAATCCAGTAAGGCTGAAATTTTGACATTTTTATCTTGCTTCTGTCCTCGTCTCAGTGGTATAAATTTTGAGACTCTTTTTTCAAAATTGTCCTTAAAGCATGAATGAAAAAATATAATAGTCTGTATTCTCTGATCAAGTACTCTGTGCTCTCCTTATTAATTACCTTAGGCGTCTTTTCAGAATGATTTCTGGAAACTCCAGTCCCCCACCCTTCATTCAGAGAATGTACAGACCCTGCCAATGGCAGTGAAGCTGAAACTGCAGGCAAACCTCACTATCATGAGAGTCTTGTTAAATTTTTTTTTGTCCCAAAGTCCTAATTTAGCATGTTAAAATTATTGAATATAAGAAATACATTAAATATAACAAATATATACTATATAAAAACACAATCTCCAAAAGCCCAGGTAGTGTTTTCTTTCCTTGGGATACCAAATTTTGCTCCTAGAGTCTTCTTTTTCCATGCTCCTCTAGAATAAATCCATCCAAAATTAAAATTAAAAAAATCCCATCTGTGTGCTGGTGATCAGATGCTTAAAACAAAAATCCAGACATTGTTGATATGTCATCTTTCATGCTCAATTCAACACAAGAGCCTTTTTGTTTGGATTTTGAGATAGAGTCTCACTGTGTAGTCCTTGCTGGCCCAGAACTCAGTATGTAGTCCAGGCTGGCCTCAAACAGAGATGTGCCTGCGCCTGCCTCCAGAATGCTGGGATTTAAGGTGGCTGCCACCATGTCCAGCCTAACACGAGAACATTTTACCAATGCATGTATGAGCTGAATTAACAAAGTTGTTTAATGTTAGAAAATCTGCCACTATAGAATAAAACTTGCCTGGCCAGTGTGTACTAAAATAATTTGATTATACTGTATGATTTGCTTTTGTTACATGTAGGACTTTTACATATAGGTAAGATTAATCTATACATCATTTGCTTAGTTTGGATGTCACCTATTGGGTAGTGTCATCAGAATCTCTTTTTGTGTCCTAGAATAATCTAAATAAAAAAGAAGTTGCTAATTTCTTTGAAGTTTTGCTACAACATGCCATGCCAGTAATAGAACAGAGTATATAAATCTTTAACAAAGTTTTTATTTCTTCCATGGTTCTTAACTGAAACTTTTAAGGGCAGTCTTGATTATAAATGTTTAACTTTATTGGTATAAGGATTTATATAGAAATGTTGCATTTAATGAATTCCTTTCATTTCATGGTTAATGCTACTGAAATGTTATACATTTGTAATGTTTCTCTGACTTCTTGGTTAGGCTTTTCAAAGGTTATACACTACTTTTATTTTGGTTACTTTTTTAACCCTTCAAATTTGATGGTTGAATTCCTTTGTTTCTTATTTTCTACTAACTGCATGTGGAAGATCATTTCGGGCACAACTCTTGAATTATCACTTGGTTGTCATTCATTTCTAAATAGTCTATAATTTTATTTTTAATTGTTTTTAACAGAAGTTATTTGGAAGAGTTTAAACTTCACATACTACCTTGTTTTGGATTATCTGTCTACTTCTAACATTTTTGTGTATCATGGTCAGAATGTTTTTATTCCCAAGTTTGAATTTTCCTCAAGACCTTGAAAAAGTTCATTTAGCACATATGTGTATGACTGTATGTCAACTCTGAAGTCAATCAGCCTGTGGCTAATTACTGCATTAGTGCTTGAGAGCAGGGTCATTTTTGTTGTTTAAATACCTTTGTACCTTAGAGTTTAATACCATTATGTCACAGACTGTGAATAAGAAAAATAAATCTTATTCTTCAGATTGTAAAGGTTTTTTGTCTTTTTATGTAAGGATAGGATTTTGTAATTTTCAAAATGAGTTGATTTCATAACTTGTTTTCTAAGTGTTTGAGTTAGTCAGTGGATTTCCTGTGTATACATCTGCACACCTCTTGGCCCGGTGTACCCCCTTTTATGAGTTTTCTAGGATTTCTGAGGGTTGGAAGTTGAGCTGGTACCTGAGTCTTTGCTGTGATGCCCACTATGCTTGCTGTACTGTTTACCAGTACACCAGGGATCACCTTCCCAGAACTCTTCACTCTTATCCACAAGACAATTAAGCCTTGGAAGTAAAAGTTACCAGCTTGGTTCCTTCATGTCCCATTTATGAATGAGATGAATAAACTTACACAATGTTAAGTCAAATTCACTGCTGGAAGGTGTATGTGATGTCTGGTTCCCTCTTCTCACTGTCCTTAGACAACCCGAGGCAAGATTTCTCCAAAATCAGTTTGGAAAATCCTAACCAGTTTGTTGGACTTACTAACTGAGTTTGGGGTGCTGATTTACTTAGAGAAGAATGGGTGCCCCCCCCCATTCATGGCTGTGCTGGAAAGTCCACACCCAAACATAAATCCTGTGGCTTCCTGACAGCCACACAAAATGGTGAGAGACAGGCCTAGTGGCTTTCTCAGCTTCTATGTCCTTAGCCCCTCCCCCTCATGCAGCTATGGTCAACTGATTGGGTGGGAGAAGTAATGGGCTCTCCCACCCCCTGCTTGACTCCTGCAGAGTGTGGGAAGGAGGTGGGACTATAGCTTGCCATCATAGTGGTCAGAGGAACTTCCAGGTTACACACAATAATAGCATAATTAGAGGAATTATTCCTTATTCTTGAGAACAGAGGGTGGTGACAATTATAACTCACAGTTATTGCTGTGAGTAACACAAACTCCTGATGCACCAAACCACCACCTTTCGTTTCCTCTGCTTTTCAGTGCTCCCAGAGAGTTCCTCGTTACATTAATGAGAGAATCTGTCCAATTGTAAGCTCTCTAAAACCACTCTTTTGAGTTAGAACATCAGAAGGGAACATAAGATAACTAATGTTTGAAGTCAGATTGGGACCCATGAATCAGAACGATTTCTTTATAGTGAAGCTAGGTATGCTTAAAGTATGTTTGGAAAAAAAAAATCAAGAATCAGCCTGTAAGAAAAAACATCACAAAATTGATTTTGTGAATTTGATTGAGGTAGGAAATTCACCACTGGCCTGGGTGACTGGGAAGCGTGTACCCGGTTGGAAGCTTAGCTTAGCTCTAAGACCCACCCATGCTGGGATAGCACCTGAGTGAAGAGATGGCAGGTGGAGAAAGCTCTTTGGAATTCCAGAATGACAGCCAGAAAGCCACAATGTGAATTTGGCAAGTGTGCTACTGGACACTGAGTCTTAGACCTAAGCAGGCCTCAGAATAGCAGGTAGATCATAAATGTTTATTTTCTACTTAATTGGTGAAGTAGTATTTAACTTTTAATAGACTGAGTACTTATTTGAAGGCATGTACCTTGGATTACAGGACAGTTCAACATGAAGTTACATACAGTCAAAATCCTGAAATAATTTTCATTTGTAAACCTGTGTTGTATAGGGTTCTTATACTGCTCAATATGTAATACCTCAACTTATCATGTTATCTTTTAAAAAGACAATCAAAATTAGAAAGTAGTTCAGGAGTGGTAGTGCACGCTTTTACTCCCAGAACTCAGGAGGCAGAGGCAGGCAGATCTCTGAGAGATGGAAGTCAGCCTGGTCTACATAACAAGTTCCAGGCCAGCTGGGGTGGGACAACAGGGAGATCCATTCTCAAAAACAACAGAGTTACAAAGTAAAATAAAATGCTCAACTACTTCATTTACAAATAATGGTTC
Organism: Nannospalax galili; assembly: GCF_000622305.1. NCBI lineage: Eukaryota > Metazoa > Chordata > Mammalia > Rodentia > Spalacidae > Nannospalax > Nannospalax galili. The sequence continues at coordinate 4,537,371 of NW_008337842.1, read as the reverse complement.
TGAACACAGGCACATTCATTTGCCAAATCATTGCTTCCTCAGTAGCCTTTGTTCACCAAACTCAATGGGTTAAATAGTCCTAAGTGGCAGAAGTGGGGAACATTAACCCTAAACCTCTACCCTAATAATGCCCCTTCATTTTTAACAGAGTGGGCTATTTCTCCTAAGGGAGAATAACCTAAGCTAATTCTCACCTCCTCCGCATACTACCGTAGGCACCCAGGAAAGGAGGTACAAGGAATCGAGGAGGAGGCCCAGAGACCACAGGACCATGAGACTGGTTTTGTAAGCTATCCTTACTGTGTCCACAGGCTGTTCTGTATCTCAAGAGTCCATCACATTTAGATGCCTAATTCTTTTTGAAAGGGTCAGTCCTGCCCACTGGGTTTTGCTGTGGAATTGAGGAGAGAAAGCTGATTTTAGCAAAGAATTCCCACCATAGCCGAGTCTTTTTTTCCCTTTCCTGCTGTTCCCATGCCAGCCTTCCTCTTTTCATGCACAGACGTGCCTGTGCTCGCCCTTCAGCTCTCCTGCCCACTGAAGCATTCTCTTCGTTTAGAGTTCTTGTCTCCACCTCAAAAGAAGGGGAAATGTCTCCTTATTTTGAAACCATTCTTATCACGTCTCATGATCCCCTAAAAACTCTTTTTTTTTTTTGTTTTTTTGGTGTTTTTGAGACAGGGTCTCCCTGTAGCCCCAGCTGTCCTGAAACTCACTATGTAGACCAGGCTGGCCTTGAACTCACAGAGATCCGCCTGCTTCTGCCTCCCAAGTGCTGGAACTACAGGCGTGCGCCACCACGCCCGGTTCCTAAAAACTATTTTTGTTTTTTAATCTTTTCCTGACAAACACATGGCATCTCTTCCCCCGTGCTAGGAATTGTATCCAGAGCTTCATACATACTAGGCAAGCACTGTATCAGGGAGCTGTAGCCCCAGCCCGATTTCTTAGCAGCTGTGCTCACATCTGTAACCAGTCTTCATGTTCATAGCTCTGTCTCATGAGGCATGCAAATACGTTTCTGTTAAAAAAGATTTTTAGGGGCTGGAGAGATGGCTCAGCAGTTAAGAGCACTGACTGCTCTTGCAGAGCACCCAAGTTCGATTCCCAGCACCCACATCGTGGCTGTGAACCGTCCTTAACTCCAGTTCCAGCAGAATCCGAAGCCCTTTTCTGACCTCCATGGCATTGTACGACACTGGTGCACTCACATACATGCAGGCAATACACTGGTACACATAAAATAAAAATAATAAAATATTTTTAAAAAGATTTTTAGTTTATACATGAGTATTTTGCCTGCGTTTATGTACATACACCACATGCATGCCTGATGCCCTTGGAGGCCAGAAGGTGTTGGATTCCCAGGAACTGGACTTATGGACAGTGTTAGCTGCGCTTTGGGTGCTGGGAGCCTAACCTGGGTCTTCTGCAAGAGCAGCTAGTACTGTTAACCACTGAGCCATCTCTCTAGCCTGGGGAATTTTAGGTAAATGATTTTATCAAGAAGTAGTATCTGGGGGGATTATTATGGCTTTCACTTTTCAATAATTATTTTGTTGGTCCGTGAAGAAAGCTAACTGAAAAATACAATTAGGAATTTATTACTTTGGGACATTTCTGTGACTGAATATTAAAACGTTAATAAAATGATATTATGGGATAGATGATAGGAGAGGGTGACTGTTCTTGGTCTGTTTACAGCCATGAGTTTCAAAGTAAATTTTGACACCAGGTGTGGTGGCACATGTTTTTATTCCTAGCACTTGGGAGGCAGAAGCAGATAGATCTCTGAAAGTTCAAAGGCTATCCTGGTCTACAAGATAAGTTCCAGGCTATCCTGGGCTACATGAGACCCTTCCTCAATAAATAAATACATTTATTTATTTTTACTCTACACTCTCTGTATTGTTAAACTGAAATGAATGGTTTTGGGTTTTTTGGTTTTGCTTTGGTTTTTTTTTTTCCCCTAAAAAACACTTATTTCCTTTCAGGCACTTGTATCTTCTAATTATATTTCTACTTTCTGTCTCTTCCCTTCACTCCTGCCCAGCAATAACTCAACGTATTTCTCCTAAATCACTGGTCGCCATCCATTTTTATACACATACTCTTTACCAGTTACTAATATTTTTTCTTAAATATTTTATTTATTGTTTTTATTTTACGTGTATGAGTGTTATGCCTGCATGTATGTAAGTGCACCTGTGTTGTGCAATGCCCTTAGAGGTCAGAAGGGCATCAGATCCCCTGGAACTAGAGTTACCGGTGGTTGTTAGCAGCCATGTGGGTGTTGGGAAGTGTACCAGGGTCTTCTGCAAGAGCAGCCCATGCTCTCAACTGCTGAGTCATCTCTCCAGCACTCCACAGTTACTATCATTTTTGATTATCCTCGGTAGCTGAAGTATTCTATGGCAGTTTGGGGTTTTTCTTACAAAACATTGCACTGTTATCTTTGGCTTTTCTGAACTAAGCTTTGTGTCCCTTTTCTTTTGGAAACATTGTTCTGAATGATTTTGTTTTAGAAGTTCATGTGATACTGTATCAGAACAAAGAACACAGTAGGGCATGAGAACTCTCAAGTCATTTGAGTTCTTGATTCTGTAAACATGTGGTAAGAACAGCAGGTGGGACACAATAACAGACTCTACCTGAATGTTCTTCTATATTAAAGAAAACTTTAGAATGGCATCAATGAGAATATAGAGTAAATGGTATAAGTCATTTGATTTCTTGGTTCTGTAAACATTGGTAAGAATGGCTAGTGGGACACAATCAGAGCCTTCACCTGCACAATAGTCTTCTGTATTGATGGAAAGATCCTTTAGAATTATACTACTGAAAATATAAATAGTGTAAATCAAGTTTTCTACTTTTTGTATTGTTGTTTCACTTACAAACATTTTATTATTGTTGTTGGTCTTTTTGAGACAGGGTCTCCCTGTAGCCCCAGTTGGGCTAGAACTTGCTTTGTGGACCAGGCTGATTTCTGTCTCACAGAGTTCTGAGATCTGCCTGCCTCTGCTGGGATTAAAGGCATGCACCACCATATCTGGCACAAACATTTTTAAACATAAATTTCTGCTTATTATGTGTGACAGGGCACTGTTACAAGTCTGTCTATCTATCTGTCTATCTATCTATCTATCTATCTATCTATCTATCTATCTATCTACCTACCTACCTACCTATCTACCTACCTATCTATCTATCATCTATCTACCTACCTACCTATCTACCTATCATCTATCTATCTATCTATCTATCTATCATCTGTCAATCATCTACCTATCTATCTTTCTTCATATAGGGCCTAGTAATAACCCTATTCTAGTAATGGTGTTGAAGAACAGAGAGAGGATAAGTCATCTAGGATACTAGGTTAGATTTGGGCAGAGCATGTGACATTGGTTCCTACAGTCATAAAATGCAAAACCCTCTGCTTGTTCTTCATCTTCTCTTTAGATTCCTTGCTAGAAGTAACTGTACTCTAGAACTTATAGTAAGCATTCAGGGACGAGCTTCGGGTACCAGTGAACTGGGTCTCTAGAAATATGCTACCTAAATAGGAACAGGTCTTATATTTACTTATTTATTTATTTATTATTTATTTATTTATTTTGGCATTGGCATTGGGGAATACTTTAAATGAAATAATCATAACCTTTTTAAGTCAACAAAATACCAGGGCCCTATGTAGCAGATAAATACAGAAAATGACAAGTCAGTCTTGATGGTTAGAAACACAAAAATCCTTAGGGACATCTTAGCATATAATCCTTACCCAAATCCTCCCCTCATGTTTCTATATTAGATAGCCTATCAACATACTGTCTTACTGAGTGAAAGAAAAAAACACATGGAAATGTTGTTGAGGGTCTCGCTGTGTAGCCTAGGTTGTGATCCTCTGATCTCATATGCTTAGTTTAATTGAGTCATTTTAATGCAGTCCACGTTACTGATTTTTTTCCTTAAACCTTTGTTATAAGAGAGAATATATTTCTATAAATAATTCTTGCAGGACTATACATAGTGTGGTACATATATGATGTGAACATACAGCTATACTTGTTGAATGGTTTCTGTGTATCTAACACTGTTTTAAGGTTTTGTTTATTAACTCATTAATTTTCAAAATAACCATATGTCCTAGTTTGCTGTCTGTTGATGTGATTAAACACCATGACCGAAAACAACCTAAGGAGAAAAGGGTTTATTTTAGCTCACAGTCCTTCATTAAGAGAAGGCAGGTGTTTCACTAATTTTTTTTTTTCCCACTGGAGGAGACCCACCCCCACTCAGGGTCTCCAGGTCCTAACCAGGATTGACAAACTGGCATAAGACATTGTATTCAGATTTTGCATAGTTTCTACGACATTTGAGAGGGGGTGTGTTACAAAAACATGAATCCTTATGGGTTTTTTCTTTTCCATATTTGAAATGCACACGCCATCATCCCACCCCAGATCTCCTCTCTCTCAGCGATCACCCGTTCTCAATATGGCTGTGGCTCCATCCACAAGTGCAGGAACCCCCCCCCCCATGTGCTCCCGGTTGCATTCCCACCCAGTCTCGCCTGGCAAGGAGCCCCCAAGACTGGCAGGGCATCCGCCCTGGCCTGCCCCTCACCCCGCTCTATTCCAAAAATGGCGACTACCGCGTTCATGGCTGTGCTAGAAAATCCTCACCCAAACATAAGTCCAGTGGCGTCCCAACAGCCACAGGAAATGGCGAGAGTGCGGCCTCACTGTTTTCCTGACTTGTATCTTCATAGCCCCGCCCCTTAATGGGCTTGACTCCTTCCACAGAGCACGGGAAGGAGGTGGGACCATGGTTTGTCAGACGAACTTCCCTGGCACAGGAGTGCAGGAGCTCCAGCAGGACCTTGGGGGCAGAAGCTGAAGCACAAACCAGGGAGGAGCTGCTTATTGGCTTGTTCCTCTGGCCTGTGCTCAGACCAGGGGTGGCACTATCCCCAGTGGCCTGGGCCCTCCCACATCATTCAGCATCAAGAAAATGCCCCAGGCCAGTCCAATGAAGGAAATTCTTCAGTTAAGTTTTCCTCCACCTAAGTGTATAAATTGTGGACACTCAGGCATGGAAAGGTGAATTACCCAATGTCTCATATGGGTGTGTGTTTATATATATATATATATATTCATTCATACATATATACACACATTTTTAGTGAAATACTAGGAAATATTATCTGGAGTCTAGTCGGCCTATCTAGACTAGACTTAAAGAAGATCACCTCTCCCTCACCCAACAGTAATCAGTTGCCAGTAGTTCTTTGGCTAAAATTGGGGTCTATGCCCATTTCCTAGTTCTGTGTTGGGTTTTTGTCTGATTGAGTCTGCACGGGTCTTGTGCATGTTGTCACCATTGCTGCAAGTTCATATGAACAAGTTCCCAGAGGCCTGGAAGACTGTTTATGTTTATGCACCAACCCTGGCTCTTGCAATCTTTCACCCCCTCTTCCAAAATGGTCCCTGAGCCATGGGATGGTAAGGTTTAATATAAAAGTCCCATCCAGGAACACGAGCTCTGCAGTCTCTTATTCTTTATACCTTGGCCAGTTGTGGCCTTCTATGTGCATTACACTCTGTTATATGAGGAAGCTTTACTGGTAAGAGTTGAGGGATGTATGAGTATTCTCTCTACCCCCTATTCTGCTCTGTTCCATGAGCCTTAGGTATAGAGCTTCCATTGTAGATGTGTCATTTAGACGTGGGCATCTCTCAGGCACATATTGTCTGTGTGTAACCAGTTGTGGAGCTCCGTAATAGAGTCCATCTGTTGCAGAAAGAAGCTTCTTTGATGAGTGGTGAATGGTATGCTTGTCTGTAAATATAAGGATCCATATTTAGCATACAGTAAGAAATTTGTCTAGAGATATGAAAGAGATTGGGTTTTCTCTAGGAAACCATGTGTATTTGGCTATGTATATAGTGCCACCCATGAGTTTCCCTCCCATTGAGAGGGCTTTAAGTCCAATTAGATAGCTGTTGATTACCCCCAAGATAAAAGAGCCACTGCTGCAACATTGTAGTTTGTTGTGCTCATTGTTGTGGTTATTATATTAGACTTTAAAGCTGGGATTGGATCTTTGATTGATTTTTCTCCCTTAGTAGCTTGCATAGTATCCTCCAGAACTCTGAGAGCTAGTCTTCAGGTCAGTCCCAGCTCCATTGCTCCAAGTCCTGTGTCTGAAGTATGTCCTGCCTTCAGCAATAGGGTCTTACCTTCAGTTTCTTGGAGGTAATCAAGGGCTGGGGCAGTAGCCCATGTTATTTTGGGATTCTCTTGGACTACCCTGACCAACAACTCGAAGAGAGGTTTCTACTGTGTGGCACTGTGTTTCTTGTTATGTAGCCTTCAGGTATATACATGCACTCGTGTTCAGATACTATATGTGTTTTTTTCAGTGGTTTTTGAGCTAATACATTTCCCTCTTTTTTTTTCACACCTCCTAAGCTTTATTTATCTCTCTCTTCCTGTCAAACCCTTCCTCCTCCCTCCCCAGCTAAAGTACCCATACATTTCCCATTTTTCCCTTGATAATACCTGTCTCTTATTATCTTCCCTCTCTTGAGCTCCCTTTTCCCCTTTACCCCCCCCCCCCATGGTTCCTTGGATAGCCTTCCCTTCCTCTTCCCAGTTAAATACTCACATTTTCCCCATTTCTTCCTTGGTGACATCTGTCTCTTACTATCTCTGCCTCTTGGACTCTTCTCTTTACTTCCACTTGTCTGAAACCAGTACTGTACAGTTATTTAAAATTAGGAATACAAAGCCATTGGAAGCATCATCAAATGCTTCTTAAAAGAACGAACAATACAGGTGGCTAATTTCTGTATTGACTCTTAAGAACTGATATTTATCTCAGACATGCAGTTAGCAAAGAGCTTTCATTGGGTTGTGGGTTTGCAGTTCTTTTTGGATTATTTACTGTAAAATGTATTTTTCTTGAGTCCTTTATAGCATTTGTTATATTATGTGTACTTCTATCTTCTAAACTGTAAGGACAGACCTAATGATAGAGCCTTCTTTAATTATTGATGATTATCCTTTGTAGCCTGTCAATTTCATCAAGCAATTTTAATTAGTTTGCCGTATAGAATTAACACTAGCGAATAGCAGACATGCATGCATGCAGCATAGGGGCCTGGGCTGGGCCTGCACAAGTCCTCAACCTAGACTTATCTATCCGGTAAGCCGCACTCCAGGGAAGAGGCAGCGGCTGCAGTGTTAGGGTGTGGTGCTGTGAATACAGAGGAGTGAGTGTGCAGGACTGGGAAGCCTGGGGTTCCTGGGGTGGTAGCAATGTCAGGACTCACAGGAACCCTACTTTAAATTGAGTGCTCTTTGACAAGCTCACCCTGTCACGTAGAAACAAAATCTAGCAGGATAGATTTCACTCGTTCACTTAAGAGGGATGTCGTTGGAGAGTACTTTGTCAGGAAGGCATCTAGGGGTTGTTGAAGGAAGGAGATAAATTAAGAAACAATCTAAGCCTGAGAGATTGCATAAAATGATCATGAATTGATTAACTGGAACTTAAGCAGTTGAGAAATAGAAGTGAATGATGTTTCAAGACTACTGTGGCAGGAATGAAGGGCCCTTCAGGGAAACCAGGAGGGAGTCCTGACATAGGTCAGGTGTGAAAACAAACCACGCCTGTGTGCTCCAGTCTGGAAGTTGGTTGCATATTTATTTTTGTTTTATAAACATAAAATTAATCAGAAACATAGATTTTCATTTTGATTTAGTGCTATTCCATCATTTTTTCACCTTTAATGTTTTTATTAATAATTTCTTCCCTACTTCCAGTTCTTTCTAAAAGTCATTTTGATGGGTTTCGTGGAACCTGTGTAGATTCTCCCTGTAAGGTATATAATGCTTCTTTGAACCTGTGATTTTCTTCCTTTCTGCTTTTGTTAATATCCCCTTGTCAAAGCAACCCTCAAGCCCCTCTCAGTATGGTTCTGAGGGAACTGCCAATCTCAATCACGGTCCCACATATCTCTGGCCATATTAATTGGACAAAAGGATGTGTGTATGACATAAACTGTACTGCTTTGACTCTCTCGGAAATTTGAATCTTGACTAGGTCAGAGAATAGGCACTGTTGAATGTCCGGTAGAAGTATTCTAGAAACCCTGCATGTGAACTCCTGAGTTCGGTCCTGCTCTTTGGCTTTCCAAAGGCTTCAGTGCTGAGTTGTCTTTGATCCTTTGAGCTCTTTTTTTTAAGTCCTTATTTAAAGCCCCCCTTTTTAGACCCTGTTTTTCTTGCTGATAAAGAGAATAATGACATAATATACATCCATTATTTCTTTGCTGTTCGTTTGTTGAGACAAGGTCTCATTCTGAAGCCCAGTCTGGCCTTGAACTAAGCATCTTGCCTGCCTCCACCTCCCAAGTGCTGGGATTACAGATGGGAGTCACTACACCTTGCTTTGTACTTTTTTTTCTTTTCTACTTTTATTTACTGTTGATTTGTATGGTATTTTTAGAAGCAAATAAGTCTAACAAAATAGGGGTTTTGGTATTTCATTCTTGGTCTGGATAGGAAAAGAAGTTTTTATTATTAAAAGAGTACTGATGTATTTTATGGCTACAGAGGCAGGTGTATCTTTGGGATAATTTTAACCTACTTCCCCATCAACCAACAGAGTGTAATGTTAGCAGTGAGAAATGCCAGTGAACATTGAAGGCAGTGCTAGCAGAACACGTTTGGAGTTTTTAAATTTTGTACTGCGTGTTCTGGCAGTGGCATTCTCATGGGTTCTTTATCGCCCTTGTTAGTATCCTTTCCGTTTGCTTGCTTGGTTTTTGAGGTCTCTAGGGTATATGTAGATCAAGCTTGCTTCCAGCTTGAGATTCCCCCACCTCTGCCTCCTGATGCTGGGATTATGGGCATGTGCTACCACATTAGGCCTCATAGTGTACTTTTTGCTAGCCAATATGAATATATTTCATACACGAACTTTAATATGAAATCATTTATATTTGATGGTTTGCTTTAGATATAAGGGCCTGATTACTGTTCAGATCTCTTTTTTCATGGTTGGTTTTGAATACAGAGATACACTTTACATTATCTTCAAGGCCAGATCCAAATATGTACTAATGTTGGAACTGTCATGGTATGCTTCTTGGTTTTCGTTGAGCCAAGGGAATTAGGAGAATGTGTATTTCTTCAGAAAGTTCTAGAAGTGGCATGTCAAAAGAGATATTTATCAGGGACTAGAGAGATGGCTAAGAGCCATCAGTGGTTGAGAGCACTGTCTGCTCTTGCAGAAGACCTGGGTTTGATTCCCAGCACCCACATGGTACCTAACAACCTACCTAACAACCATCTATAACTCCAGGTCCAGGGGAATTTGATACCATCTTCTGGCCTCTGTGGGCATTGCATGACACAGGTGAGCTTACATACATTCAGAGAAAGCACTTATAAAATAAAAATAATAAAATATTTTTTAAAGTGATATATATCAGGTCTTGACATAGTTGACCCTGTGATTTTTTAAACCTGCTACTGTACAGACCTATAGTGATTTGTCTTTAGTTCATAGAATCAATATTCTCAGCCTTGTTTTGTGGTTCAGAGTTTCAGGTAACACTTAGAAGAGTAGTTTGCATATGGAAGATCTCGTGCCTTTCTAATATAAAAACTCAAATATGGATATTAGAGTTAGTTCCCAGTTGATTTGCTCCATATTTTATACTGTGAATATAGATTAACTTTTATTGTTGGTTGATTGGTTGATTCCTTTTTTTTTTTTAACCCTTGGAAATAGTAACAAATTTTAATTAAAAATTTAGTCTTTTAAACTTTAGAGGGACTATTGAGAAACTTTGATACAATAATCTTACTTCCATGGTACAGTTGTCAGGATCAAGTGCTCATGTATTAAAGATAAGTCCATATTAAGAGAGAAGCACCGGAAGATTAACTTGAGTCACTACTGGCCAAGAGAATTGCTTCCAAACCCAGCCTCAAAGCTCACTTCTTTCACTTTCATGCCTCAGAAAATATATGTGCGAGGCCTAATTCTCAGATGTTAGATCCACCCTTTGCACTGACAAATTTTAGTAGATGCCAAAAGATATATTGGCTCCTTTTTCTTTCGTTTTCTGTTGCTTTTGTTGTGTGCCTGTCCTATGTGTTCACTGTGCTCAGTCATTTTTTGCAGTGACCCACAAAGAGCTCTGTACAGCTGTTTGTGTTTGCCCCACAGTGAGAAGTGGATGAGGCCTCTGTGACTAAAACAGCCAGATGGGGGCCCTCTTTTCACCCACAGATGTTTTAATGTGCTTAACATTATCCAGTACTAGCAGTGGAGATGGTCTAAATAACACAGCGGGGTCTGATTAGCTTTTTCAGATCACTGCCTTTATTTGCAGTTTGCAAAAAAGCTTAATCCAGTGCTATAGATGGGGATTCCTGCTGAGCGCTCTGGTAGTTTTCTCCCCTGCTTTGTGTTCACAGTAGCGGGGTGAGGACATGCTGTCTTTTCCTCCTGAATTAAAGCTCTAAAGGGTAGACTAGTAGTGAGTGATAAACAGAGGGAAGAAGCCCAAGAAAGAGATTGTCCATTTGTACGAGGTAGTTTCCTTTTACAAACAAAAGAAAAAGACTTTAATATAAATTCATTTTATATAATTTCTAAGCGCTGACCTCACAGTCTTTTCTAGTCAGGACATTGCTGTTTGGGTTGTAGTTGTGATCACTTTGTGTGGATGGATGCTGTGGTCTTCATTTTTATCTGACTTAGGACTTAATCCTTTTAGAGTTGATAACTTTTACTGTTTAGAAGAATTCTAGGGATAAGGTCAAGAGGGCAGGGGTAAATTCCAATTTTCTGCATTTCTATGATATCATATGCTTAACAGTGAGTCTTTGAATTCTGTGTACTAATTTGCAGTAAACTATGCTAGAGATACTTTATCTTGATCTTCAATGGGCTTATGAAATCAGACTAGAGGGCTGACTATTTCAATATGTTTGGCAGAAAAAGAATAGATCTCACTTTACAAATTAATATGATACCCAGAACCTAGCAGTTGTATTTAGTTAAAAAATACTGTCGGGGCTGGAGAGATGGCTCAGTAGTTAAGAACACTGATTGTTCTTGCAGAAGACCCAGATTCAAATCCTAGCACCCACATGGCAACTAACAACTGTCTGTAACTCCAGTTCCAGGGGACCTGACAGCCTCTTCTGTCATCCGCGGGCATTGCATGACATGGGTGCACACACTTATCTACATGCAGGCAATACAAGCATACACATAAAATAAGAATAATAAAGTATTTTTTAAAAAATTTAAAAATACTGTCATAAGGCCTGCAAGATGGTTCAGTGAGTAAAGGTGCTTGCCACTAAGCCTGATGACCTGAGTTCCATCCCTGGGACCTATATGGTGGAAGGAAAGAGCCAACTTGGTGCAAGTTGTCCTCTCATCTCCCACTTATGCAGTGATGGATGCACGTGCATGTGCACACCCACACCCACCCACCCACACACACACACACACACACACACAATGACTTAATGAATCCGTTAATTAAAATATAGAATATATATTGTCACACACAAATGTTTTCTAACATTTTGGAATGACAAGCCACTAAAATGTGAAGTTCTTTTTAGGGAAACCATCTAGAGACATGGTGACCCAAAATACCATTCCTTCTGCCTTTTCTTTTTAGAAACAAGAAAGGTTTTTCAGGTTTTTTAGTAAATATGAGGAATGTTTCTGGTGAAATAACTGAAAACGTTAAGCATATAGACTAGATCTTCCCTTGTTAACAGAGAAGATCTGATCTGCATTTGAGTGAACATACAAATACAAGGCAAGTCCAAACTGGTGCTCCTTGTCCCCAAGTTCTCACAGAGGGTCTAGTTGTAACTGCTTTATGTGTGAAAAAGAGAAATCGATTTAGATTGTTTGGGATATTTTATCCAAGTTTTATGTCTTTAGAATTTAAGATTATGTGATTTTTTTTTGAAATCTAAGCTTTGCATAAATCAATCTGTATCAGAAAAAATGTATGTTAAGAGCAGCACTTGGCTCCACTAGAATTTACTTTGCACTGCAGAGGAAAGTGAGTGTGTGTGTCCATCTATTGATTCTACATCTCACAGGCCGTAGAGCAGCTGGACATACTTGTCTTTAGTATGGAACTTTCACAATGCCTAATGCTGTTCCCATTTGGATTGAACTTTTCCATTATCATAGCTCACTCACTCATAACTGTATAGCTTTCAACAGCAAGTAGCCCATAGGATTGGAAATGCTAAAACCTGTAACAAAGAAGTAAATCAAGGCACTTATTTGCATATTTTAAATGTTCTTCAAGATTATCACAATATTTTTTTCAGTACTAACATAGTCTGAACTGAAATTTGAATATAACAACTTACAAATTCTATGAAATACAAGTACCTTTAACAGGTTTATTATGTATTAAAACAAAGATTTGCTTTGATTACATGGCCAGCAAGTCTCCAAAATAAAAGAATTTTACATTGCAATTTAACATAGGCCTATGGGCTGTTCTGATGATTTTACATTGAAGTTAGTTTTGTTTGAATGTACAGTCTATACTTATTTGCACAATGTTAGACTAAATTAATATTTTATCTTATGACAGTTCTAGTTAATTTTTAAGATAATTCTCTTTGTAAGCTCATAAGCCTTTCATTTTGCAATGTTCATTGCCTCTTTTCAAGTTTTGTTATCCTGAACCACATTAAAAAGTGCTTAAAAGTACACATTTCCCACTATTGCCAGTAAAATAGGTTAATTCTAACCTTCTGTCTCGTTTTACCAGTAACTCATTTTTTAAAGAAAAGGGATTACTGTAATAATTAATTGCTACTTTGATGCACCTCATGTTCTTGATTTTTCAAGTAAAACAACAGGCTAATGGACTAGTATATAGCCTCCACTTTTTTGGAAACATGCAACTTTTACTACTTTAAAATATAATTAGTTTCTTTGTTTTCATGCATTATAAAATCAAGGAGGAAAAGCTGAAGTCTGCCCAAGCCAGGTGTTTCTTGTTGGCAGCCTGCTCCCTAATGACTCTGCTCTCGTAGAGCAGCTGCCTACTAGTCAGCTTTGTATGGCCTATTGTTGCTGCACACCCCTTGTTAATACACATGCTGCCCGGGGCAGACCCAAGAATGACATCAACTTGCTTATCTTAGAAACCTCCAAACCTGATGCAGGGTGCTGAAGTTGTCTTACATCTGCCTGACCAACTAATTGTGAGCTTCCTAGCCTATGATTGGCTGTTGTTCCACTCAGTAATAGGTTAAGCAACGACATTGCCATTCCATCTGTTCAACCACTCATTGTTCTTCTTGCCTGCCTGGAAGTCTGCAGCTAAAATTGTGTTAAGGAGTTACTGCTGAGGCTGCTACAGAAACCAATGTCTTTGTATATTCCAGCTAACGTGAGTATCTGTGCCACTTAATGCTTTTTGGAAGTTAAACTTTGCTAAACAGAGTATTAAGCTCTGTAAAAGATAGGAAGCACCTCAAATGAAAGCAGCAAGTGTATCAGTGCCAGTAAAGCAAAACTCTCGTTCTTTCTGTAAAATGTGTCTGTAAAGCAGATTTTTACATATTTATGTTCTGAGATTTTGTAGATGATTACTGGTGGACTTCATGAGTGTTTGTAAGCATTGGACATTGCAAACAATCATCAGAAGCTTAAAGACAAGTTATACAAAAGTTCTGATATTTTACTAAACAACAAATTTAGATTTTTATCTTTCCAAATTTTATGATTCTGAAGGTATCACTGCCATAGTAGTTACTGTAAGTGATTGTCAGATTCAGTAGGTTTTTCTATTGTGCCAGAAGTCTAGATGACAGAGATGAGTTGATACTGGTAGATGTTTCCAACAGCTAGTTTTAAATGTGATGGTCAAGCATTCCGTTGTGTTGTCAACAATTTCAGCATTCACAGGCAATGTCTTCTACCTCTTCTCCTTGTATTAATTTCAGATATTAGATTGAAGATGACATTCCAGTTGCTTTCAAGGGTCCTGTAAGGGGGGGAAGTAAAGAGTAGACAAAAATGTTCCTCTATCAGTTGGGAGGGAAAGAAAGAATATAAAGAGTTAAAAAGAGGTTTTCATTTCTACCACATGCCCTATTGTGTGAACATATGCATAAGTCTATTGAAAGTTTTCAGAAGATGGGCAGGCCACCAGTTGCTGGTCTCCTGCAGTTCCAGTAGACATCTGTTGCCCCAGAGCATTAGCCAGTCTGTTCAAAGAGACATCCTTCCTTTGTTAGCCAGGGGGTGCAGACAACAGCACTCACTCAGATACAATGGTAATTAAATACTCAGAGACCATAGCAGGAGGAATTTATTACATATTCATTATTTTATTTTCATTGTTCTCATAGTATCGCCTTTTGGATAGCAACCAGAGCCACTTTCATGACATTGTAACTTTATAAACAAATAATTTGATGTAACAAGTTTATGGTCTAATATTCCTGATTAATATGATGCTCATTAGAATGCTGAAGATAAGCTTTGCCTGGTTGGAGGCGAATTGTCCAAGTTTTCTAGTGAGAACTTTCAAGTAATAGTTTCCCTAAATGGAGAAATTTCAGTATATGCAATAAATTTCTGACCAGTAGCCTGCATATCTAAACCTGTGTTTAGCTACTGCAGAGTTACTTTTTGACAATTAAAAGAATTAGTTATGTTTCATCGTCATCCACAAAATTAGCATAATTAGTTATTTTTCAGCAAATACTATTATTTAATTTTTAGATAGTCTCTAATAAGAAAAAATGAATTTCTAGTGCAATATCTAGATATTTAAAATCTATAGAAATAGATCTGCAGAAGTCTTTTATCTTTTTGTTCAGAGTTACTTTTTGACAATTAAAAGAATTAGTTATGTTTCATCGTCATCCACAAAATTAGCATAATTAGTTATTTTTCAGCAAATACTATTATTTAATTTTTAGATAGTCTCTAATAAGAAAAAATGAATTTCTAGTACAATATCTAGATATTTAAAATCTATAGAAATAGATCTGCAGAAGTCTTTTATCTTTTTGTTTTTTTTGGTTTGGGGGGGGGTTGCCCAGTAACTTTTGTTTTCAAGCCTATAGTATGTAAACACCACTTATAATGACTCTCCATATAAAGTTTGCATTTTTTCTTAGAGTTTTACAATAGCTCTGGGAGTACACACTGGTCTACTTTGTGTGTGAAACTTTCGCCTATGGTTCTTCAGGCACTGATGAAAGTAAGTTACCCTTATTAGTTGAGATGTTTAGTTAAATTTTATGAATATTTATATAAGGTTGGATAATTTTAAGTAAATACAGAACTTAAAAGTCTTAACCATTCATAATTTAGAAATAAAAAATTTTGCTTTGCCATAATAAATATTCAGTAATGTTGCTGAAGCCTTTTTCTTTTGCAAGCATATTAGTCATTTTTAAGGCATAAACAAAAGTAAAGATCATGTACCATTCTTTATAAAGTTGGTGTGTTAAATACTTGTAAGTTTACACATTCCACTACATTAACACATACTGTAGGCTATGAAAATATTTGTATCTGTTTTTAAATCTTTAGGCTAACATTTAATTTTTTTTGATTCAAAGAGAGTGTCAAATTCTGGATTGTTTTTAAATACCATATTAAATCAGGGCAATTATTTTACAAATTACAAGTTGATAAGACACATTCTAGAGATTGAAGTTTTGAAAATCAGATCTTTACCATTTGGGTCACTACCAAGCAGGTTATTTTGAATGTTAATTTAAAACCTAGACCATGTTTGCATTTATCCTTAACATTAAAAAATATCCTAATTATTGTAAACTTTTATTTAACTGTTTTGTACAAATGACATGAATTGTCATAGGCTGAAAGTATGCAGTGTTCACTAATTGTATTGATATAGAAAAGTTTTAAGTGGAGTCATATTTTAAAAGAAAAGAATAAATCCAATTTTCTCCCTCTCTTCCCATTATAGCCATATTATAAAGTACATAGTAGAACAGAATCAGGTGCCACCATCAACTGGTACTTTAAAAATACTACTGAAGGTGAAGTAGAAGGATTGATTTAAATACTTTTTTTAAGTGGTTGCCTTTCAGTTTTATAACTTTACAGTGTATGGGTTTATTTCTTTGAAAAGTGAAAAATTAAGAAAATCTACAAAGCATTCAGTCAAAAATGTTCATTCTAATCTTCACTGTCTGTATTTTCCATAAGGTATTCATCATGTTTAATACAGGCTACTGTCTGATACTGACTGAAAAAAAAAATCCAGCAACAAAACTGCTCAATATTAAATAATATTCCCTAGTTCAATTCAGCAATTTAGTCAGCAAGTCATTATCTTGAAGAATTATCTCACAACAGCACTTATGCAAAACCCAAACTTTTCAGGGGAGATCAAAAATGTTTCCCATTAAATGCACTTCCTACAGTCAGAGCAGATTGTGGGGTTTACAGAACAATGATGTCCGAGCTTCCAGATTGGTTTGGCAGCTGTATTGTTCTCCAAGGGTAAACCAGACGCACTTAAGTCTCAGTCTCTTTTATAGGCTTTTGTTCATACCAAATTATTCTTTCACTGTGCTAGCATTCATGATGGCATGTTAAAGGAGTGCAGCTTAGCAACCATCTTCTGGTTGCCAGGCAGCCCAGCTTCCAATAGGTTTTCCTTATTTAAGATACTTTTGGTGGAGCTCTATGGAGGCCACAGTGTGGATTCTTCTTTTAACTGTATCCCATTATTAGGATGCTGTTGTGATTTGTTACTTGCATTATGGTGTTAGTATATTACAGTACTTAATAAATCATGAGGTGTACAGATTTATTTTCAAAATCCCTTCCTTAATTCAAAATAGTTGAGCCCATGCATAGCCATAGTAATAGAAAAATTGAAATGGATACAGCTTCATAATGAAGCAGATGTACACGAACTCTGTTATAAGATGCTTCCTTTTATCAATGTGCGGCATTCAGGAACTAGAGAAGTTTGAAGTTTCTTTAATGGATGCTGTATTAGTAGAATAATGTTAATAGAGTTATTCTCAAAGAATAAACCCTGAAGCAACTCCTATAGAAATGTGTGGGAGTTCAATGCCAAGGGACTTTTAAGTCTGTTCCTAAAGATTGCATGTTCTCCAGTATTTATCATAATTAATATTCATTGCAGTATGTAAAAATATCAGATTTTTAATTCGTTTATCAGATATACTTTCAAACCTTTCATAAAATCAAGTGTTTTCTTTCATCATTTATATAATACCTCTTTTCTAGTGTGTATATTATGTTGAAGAGCTTTACTTTAGAAGAAAATGTTTCCCCAATTTTCTTCGTTAAAATATTGAAATAGGTGTATTATGACAGCCCCACATTGAGCTGCCGCTGGTCTGCAGATGTTACAGGTGGGGAAGCACTAGCATTGCCTAACCAGCACATTGCTGCTTTGGGAGAGTCCTTCAAGTGAAGCACAGGAGAAAACTACTTTACTTTTCTAACCTATCCCTGGTAGAGAAATAGCAGTTATTTCCCATAGGCTTTAAGGGAAAACAGTATAACAGCAAAAGCATTTTAGATCATAAAAATAATCCTATAGGGGAAAATAGGAGGAAAGACAACTTTTTAATGAAATGCCGATATACTGTTAATTAATCTGAAGCAATACAAAAATATTTCCTACCACAAAAGTCAAGAAACTGATAAAACATTTAGTGTACTTCTAATTTTATGTGAAATACTTAATTTCTTTGCTCTCAATAAATGCATATAGACAAAAAGGACTTTTTTTTCCTTGACTGAAATAGACTACAGTTTCCCTGCCTCTTAATAAAGCAACATATTAAAGATTATATTCTGTTAACATGTTCACAATTCACAAAGTCATGACCATTAAAGAAAAAAAAATTGTTTTCATTTCTAAAGGGGAAGTAACTAGCTTTTTCTTAAAATGGGATCACCTCCATGCTGGACTCCAGCTTGTTATATAACCCAGGCTGGCCTGGAACTCACTGTGTGGATGCTGCAAAAGTCAGTCTCAAACTTAGTATCTTCTTGCCTCAGTGTCCTAAGTGCTGGATCGTAGGCAAGCATCAGTGTGTTTGGTCAAAGGGTATAATTAGCTGTGTGGTTATTTATTTCCTTGTTGGCACATGTTAGAATATGTACCGTTCATTTAAATACCTACATTATTTTGATACTTCCTTTTTTTTTTTTTTTTTTTTTTTTTGGTCTTTTTCAGACAGGGTTTCCCTGTAGCCCCAGCTGTCCTAGAACTCACTGTGTTGAACCAAGTTGGCCTTGAACTCACAGAGATCCCCCTGCCTCTGCCTCCCGAGTGCTGGGATTAAAGGCGTGTGCCACCACACTTAGCTTGATACTTTTTTAAAAAGAATAATTCTTATGAGACTTCATATTGTTTGTTTTGATCACATCACACACACACACACACACACACACACACACACACACACACACATACACACACCTTTCCAGTTCATGCTCTTGTGTGGGGAACCCTGCCCTGGAGTGTAGTTGGTCTACCAGGGGTAGACCCTTCAAGAAAATGGACTCTTCTCTCCCACTAGCATTCAGATACCAACAACAGCTCCTCAGCTAGGACTTCATGCCCATCTCCCTGTTTTGATACTTTAGATTGTTGCTGAATTTCATCCAAATTGATGATTTTTCCTGTATGATAAGCTGATTTTTTTTCATATGGCTTTCACATTAAAATGATTTGGATAGATTAAAAAAATAAATCAATCCTGTTAGAGCAAATGCATGTTACTGGCCAATGCTTATGTAAGCATCTTTTCAATGATGTTCCAGGTGTTACTCTAGGACATAAATGGGGAAGCCCCTTGCACCAAGGTTAGGACGCTGCATGGTGTGATGGGAAAAGCGTGAGTTTGGGAATCAGACAAAAGCCTGAGTAAAAACTCCAGTTTCATTTCTTATTTACTTTGTTGCCTTGGAGGAATTCATTTGAAGGAGTCTTGGCAAGGGCGCTGTGAGTGATGAGAGGCTGCAGACAAAATACAAAGCAGGCATTCAGTAGTGTAGCAATTCCGTCTTACCACTGAAGCAAGAATCAAACAGTAAGCTTGATACATTAAATATTTTGCATTTTTCTTTAGGAATACGGGGTGCTTTGCATTCAAGAATACAGGAAAAGCAGCAAAGTGGAGTCAAGTACGCGGAACAGCTTCATGGGCTTGAAGGATCACCTGGGGCATGACCTGGGCCACCTTTATGTGGAGAGCACTGACCCACAGATAAGTGCAGCTGTACCTTGGCCAGTGGTAGAGAAGCCAACAATGGATGCAGTTAATGCAGAGAAAGAAGAAAAAGAGGTATCTGAAGAGAATGTGAGCTCTGGGGACTCTGAAGAAAGCACAAGTTCTGATCACGAGTCAGAGCAACTGAGTAGCATTGCAGCAGAGCCGTGCTTATTAGCCAAGACTCATAGACGACTATGTAGGTCCCCCTGCTTAGAGCCTCACCTACTCAAACACAATGAAATTTTGCAAGACTTTAAACCAGAAGAGTCCCACACTCCACCCAAGGAAGTGAAAAAACCCCCTGATGTGGTACGAGAGTACCAAACAAAGCTGGAGTTTGCACTTAAGTTAGGTTATTCCGAAGAACAAGTTCAGCTTGTGCTAAACAAACTTGGTACTGATGCTTTAATCAATGATATCTTGGGAGAACTTGTCAAACTTGGAAATAAAAGTGAAGATGTTCAAACAGTTAGTGCTGTTAACAGTATAATGCGGGAAACCTCATCCCTAGAATCTCAGAGGTCTGAATCTCCAATGCAAGAGATTGTCACAGATGATGGTGAGAATCTGAGACCCATCGTTATCGATGGCAGCAATGTGGCAATGAGGTAAGTTAAAAATTCTGTGTTGAAAATATTGCTAAATATTCTTTGAAAGTTATTTTCAGTTTTGAGGCTCTTTAGCTATTCATAGTCATTACAGTCAGCATCATTCTGCATTGCAACATCAGCTTCAGAAAACTAGTTTTCTATCCCTGAGTAGAGAGAGAGACTCTTTTCAGATGTTTCTCTTTTTTTCCTTTCTCCCTTTGACTAAATTACTATAGCTTAAAACTTAGTTGTATTGCTGGTTTTGTGTTATTAGTTGTTAAAAAAAACTCCTGCATGGTGATGTTCACCAATTTTGGAATCTTACTCAAATGACCTATTTTTACATAAAAAAAAAAACTATCAGGAAAACTCTTATTCTTCTAGAAAATAAAATTTATTTTTTGAGAACAAATGTAGGATAGTTTTCAGTTTGTGTTTGATTCAGTAAATGCAGTTCAAAAATAATTCTTTGGGAACTGGGAAAAAGAAAAATGAAAACAAAGCATTTTTTTCAAAACTATTTAATGGCCTAAGCTTTATAATGTAACTAAATTCAGTCAATGTGTAGTTAACTGCCCACAATGTTACATGCATTTGAGGATAAAAAGAGTTTAGGAGTTCACTGTATATCAAAAAGAGATCTTGGAGAGAGATACCTTACCAGAGTGCTTGTTGAAAATGTGTTATTTTCTCACTGTTGTTCAGTGTAATACAATGTAAACCACATGTGTCATTTTAAATGTCTTAGAATTTACAGCAAAAACTAACAGGTAAAATTAATGTATAATGTTTTATGTTTATGATAATACATGTAAAATATCACTCCAGCATTTAACCAGTTTTTAAAGTTAATGAGATATTTAGCATTGTTCTTGTGATATTGTCTATTGAATGTGGTACAGTGCATCTCAATTTGTAACAGTTATATTTTAAGTACTTTAAGCACATGTGGCTGTTGACTACCATATTAGGTAATAATTCTTGACTCCCACAGAGATGTACCAACTGAAGTTCAGGACATAGCTCAGACATTCATTTGTAAGAACTATTCCTTTTGATAATAATATGTACTGAAATTTGAGAGCAACTGTTTTTTGTAGATAATAGCATGCCCTTCCACATAAAGCATGTACTCTTCTAGACAGTCTTTTTAGGTGGAAGCAGTATTACCTTTCTTCTATTTTGAAGCAAACTAGACTTGCAGGATCTAAATTACTTGCCATGCAACAGATGATTGCTAGGAAGGGGAGATTCAGTTTCATTTATGGGTAAGACTCTTGCAGTGGATGAACCCACACTTAAGGACATTTGGGGACACACACCTGACTCCGTAGACCTTAATACACATACACACACACACACGCACACACACACACACAAATGTGTATATAATATGTGTATATATTAGAGAAATTTGATGGGGGTGTAGAGAGGTTACATATATGGGAGGGTATCTAAATATGATAAAAAATGTACCGTATGAAATTTGCAAAAATTAAAAAATAAAAATTTAAAAATAATGAAAATAATAAGTGATACAATGGGAATTTTCCTAAATAAATAAAGAAAAATAAGGGAAGACATGAAGTCAGGGGTGGTAGAGTGGGGGTGGACACGGAGGGGTTTGAATGTGATCTAAATACATTATGTAAAATTCTCAAAGAGTCAATAAAATATTTTTTAAAGTAATTACTTGCCATGGCTAAACATTATTGAAACCTAAATATACCTGGCTTGAGAGGCCATACTCTGCATCAGACAGTAAGAGGGAATGTAGCAAAGGTTCTGTCCAGATCTTATAAGGCCATCAATGTGATGGGGATGTAGCTCATCAGTAGAGCACTTGCCTAGTATTCGTAAGAAGGTCTTAAGTGCTTTGCAATCCAAAGATAATTGAAGGATTTTAAGTAGAGAAATGTCAAGAGCAGTGCCTTATACTGGCTTGCTAGTACCGTGTAGAAATTAGCAGATAATTTGAATGTAAACAACACATTTTAACGGGGTGAAGAGAACTTTGACACGTGCCATAGAGGTATGAGGCATGCATGTGACTTTGAGAAGTTTTTCAGTAAGAATCTCGCTATTGTTGATCTTTCCCAAATCTGGTGACAGAATTATTTTTTACAATAATTGAGACTTACTGATTGATGACCTTAGTGATAATAGGTCCAGAAGCTGTGAAATTGTTAAGAAGAGAGTAGTCAGGACTGTCATAGATCTCCATGAATACCTGTAGTCCTGGCTGTCAGCATCATAAGAGTTCTTTAACGATACATCTTCTGCCATTCTCTCCCTGAGGAGTGATTCAGTGGAGTGATAGGAAAGCCCCAGACCGAAATATTTGAGGCGCTCTTATTTCTCCTGCCTCATCAATGTTGAGAACCATCTAATGTTAAAAAGTATTGACTGTAACTCCAGTTCCAGGGGAACCTACCGTCTCTTCTATCCTCTGCGGGCAGTGCACGACACAGGTGCACTTACCTACATGCAGGCAATACAGACATACAAATAAAATAAAAATAATAAATAAAATTTCTTAAGTATTGATATCTAGATAGCAGCACAGAGAAAAATGA
This sequence comes from Nannospalax galili, assembly GCF_000622305.1. Taxonomy (NCBI): domain Eukaryota; kingdom Metazoa; phylum Chordata; class Mammalia; order Rodentia; family Spalacidae; genus Nannospalax; species Nannospalax galili. The sequence continues at coordinate 4,514,867 of NW_008337842.1, read as the reverse complement.
AATTATCCAGAAGAATGAAGTGTGAAAGGCACTAATGTTAGAGAAAACTCATAATGCTAGAAGAAACAGGATACATAAAAATGTCATTAAACCTAGAGACGAGGAGGGCTTTAGGGAGGGAATATCCTGTGTTATTCTAAAAAAGTCGCAGGACATGACAGCCAGGAAATCTCTGTCTTCAAGAATTCCATATGGCATTGAAGACAGAAGCCCAGATGCTGGATTCTAAGAGATGAATGGAGAGCTCTAGACCATTACTCTGTAAAGATGGACAGAGGAGGTGAGGCCAAGGAAGGAGACTTGGGGAAGAATTGTGTTAAGCTTTATTTTTAGGAATGAAACTAAACTGAGCTGAAGAGGGAGGGGAATGAAGACAGTATTGTAAGAGAAGCTTAATTTGTCAAGGAAAATTATGGAAGAAATAAGAAAGGCACAAATGAAGAATTTGGCACTGAAGGGAAATAATCTTGGGATAGTCAGCAGCATGAGTCTTACAAAAATTATTTTTAGGATGAATATCATTGAAAATAAATGATGAAACAGTTGGCCGAGCCTCCTAGTAACTCATGTAATTGAAACCTTGTTTCTTTTTCTAAATTTTTTTTTTTTTTGGTCTTTTTTGAGACAGGGTCTCCTTGTAGCCCCAGCTGTCCTGGAATTCACTATGTAGACCAGGCTGGCCTTGAACTCACAGAGATCCACCTACCTCTGCCTCCCAAGTACTGGGATTAAAGGCATGTGCTACCACGCCCGGCTTTTTAAATATTTTTATTTATTATTTTTATTTTATGTGTATGAGTGTATTGCCTGAATGTATGTGAGTGTACCCAAGTCATGCAATGCCACGGAGGTCAGAAGAGGCTGTTGGATTCCCCTGGAACTGGAGTTAAGGATGGTTCATAACTGCCACGTGGGTGCTGGGAATCGAACCTGGGTCTTCTGCAAGAGCAGTCAGGCCTCTTAACCACTGAGCCATCTCTCCAGCCCTGAAACCTAATTTCTAATAGAAATCTATGAATAACTGGTAATTCATAAACAGTTCTGTTATTCAATTGAGAATTATCTAACCTTTAATGCAAAACACATGGCATAATTAAAACATTTCAGACAACTGCCTTTATGCAATTATATAAACAAACTTCTACCCACACATAATTTTGTACTGTTCTGTAACCCTTATTATAAAGATAGGACTATCAGGTTCCTTTCTTTTCTGTGTTATGTTCTATATCTGACACTTAAACTGAAGTGTTTCAGGTCTTTCAGGAGAGAACAAATGACAGCAAACTTTTATTTCAGCAGCATTATTCTGTCAGTCACAATAAAATGTTATACCTTATCCGTAATTTGAAAGCACCAGAACTCTATTTTTGTAGGGAACATCTACATTTGGCCATTTATAAGTTCTATCTGCAGGTATAAAGTCATTCAAAACTACATATCTATATATCTATGTTAGGTCCAGAATCTGACTGTACCAACAATACAGAGAAATTTCACCTGATCCGTGTTGCATGTTTTTTCTTTTGAAATTAATTTTCTACGCATTCTAAGCTTGGCATTCTAATTCTAGCAATGGCAAGGTAAGCTAGTGTATATCTAATGTATTTGCACATATAATAATAGATCCTATATAAGTAAATGTCGAGTGAGTTTAGAATAAACCCTATCACCTTTCTTGTCTCCAGATAAATTCCATAAATAAGATAAATAAAATTAAATCCTGAGCATAGAGATGATACACACAGTCATTAGATGGAAATTAAAAGTGGAAATCAATAGCATTTTTATTAAAATTACAAAATGACCTGAGGTATTTTTTTCATATTCAGGATTGAAAACAGGACCTGATGCATGATAGGCAAGTATTCTATCACTGAATTATATCCTCAACCTGCCTATGGGCAGTTTCTGTAGTCCAAACTTGTCCCCAGAATATGTGTAACACAGTTGTAGAGGTTTATGTTGCCTTAGGGAACATTCTGTTTCTTTGAGCTTGATTAATGCTTTGTTTTTTAATATGCTGCGATAATGGGCATTGAAAAAGTCTGTTGAACAGGCAGTTGGCCAAAATTTGACAAGGGCCTAGAATTTAGTCTTCCATAATTTATGATTGCTACTTTACTACTAGGTTAAGATCATCAAGGACATGGTATGCAAAACTAGAAAAAGAGAGTGAACTTAAGTGTGAGAAATCCCTAAACTTGTCCATAAAGTGATAAGAATTGAAGAAGTCCATGATTTTTGAATATGGAACAGAATAGAGTTTATATTTAGTAGAGCTCATCTGAAAAATTCAGACAAGTGGCTATAGCTAATAGAAATTCTTTTTAAAAATTACCTAAGTGATTTAATATATTAGTCATCAAATACGCCTCTATCCTTAGTTGTAGTACTTCATAGGAATATTTCGTAGCCATGAAGTTTATACTTCAGATACAAATATGGAAGCAAAATTGTATTGTAATCACTTAAATGAAAGTCTTATTCTATGATACCTATTTCCTCAAAATCTGTATTCCATTAAACTCAAGATGGCTCAGCAGTTCCTATCCACATGTACCCATTAGTTTAAATTCATGCATTTTCTTAAATAAATCCAATATTTTTGAATTTTCAGGTTTTGATGACTTGCCGTGTGTTAAGAAAGTCCCAACTTCTGAGCTGTCATGAGTGAGGATGAGTTGCTATTAAAGCCCCTTAATTTCTTCAGTATGCCTCTATGACCTTGTCATATGAAATCATTAAAATGAATTACATCTCACATTATATATATATATAATATATTCTATCTATATATTCTATACATAGTCTATGTAGTCTCTATATATTCTATCTATAAAATAAGAATGAGGAATAAGAAAAAACCCAGAGCTTTGTCCCTATGTCCACACCACTCTGTAGCTCAGTCTCTTGCTCTATTGGGACGGAAGCTGACATACTAGTCTTCTCGCTGCTGTGACCAATGCATTGAGCCCCACCTGACCCCGTTGCTGCATATCTTCTCTCTTTGACAGTGCACCCAGGTTTCTGGGTTGAGTTAAATCTCCTAACTAGGAGGTAAAGCAGAAATTCTTGGTGCACGTTTGAGCACAGTGTTAGGATTAATTTTTTGTTGACTGATAATTTCACGTGAACTTCTTTTGGCCAGTAGTATCTGTGCTTATATTACCTTTGCTAGTATTAGAGAGCCAACAGATGAATTCAGTCAAGGGAAGAGGGTTATAGTAAATTTGTCTTTAAGAAAGATCTATAGAGAAAGGTCATCATATGGAGATGTACTAAGAATATAGATACTTTTATATGCCAATCAAATGGCACAGAACAGAAAAATAGCCAGCTATTTGCTTAACAGTTTATATTCCACCTCCCAGAAAGATTCCTGTTGAAAGCAGCTGGTGTTAGTACAGATCGGAATGTCAGCTGGCTTATAGAAAAGTACTCCAGGTGAATCATCAAAGTAATTTTCTTAAGGTTTGAACAGATGTCATTTTTAAAGTCAGAATACGAACACAGAATAGCAGCATGCAGAAGTGTGATGACTCCCCTTGATATGAAAAGTGCTGATCTGGGCCCACTGATTATAAAACTCATGCAGAGTTTAGCAGTGTTCAGCCAGGATTGAAGCTTCTTATTAATCTTTTAAAAAATACAAAGCTTTTCATGTATCTAATATACAAGCTTGAGAACTCTTCTGAATTTCAATACTGAAAGCTCTCTTTCCTACGTTCTAAATTTTACCATCAGTTGGTCGGTTGGTTTGTTCTGTTGCTTGTTTCCATTTAAATTCAGCGCTGACTTACAGCTATTAAAATCATGCTGGCTCCTATGATGCTTTGTTTAGACTGCAGGAGAAACTTAAAATGGCTAGCCTTGTTTTGGATCCCTCAACAAACCTTTATCAAAATCATGTGTAGTAGATCAGCGTGACCCAGTATGATGACCGTTCGCTCCTTGGCGCTACTGAACTCAAAGTATGCATAGGTCAAATTGAGACTCCAAAGTGTGGAGCACATACAGATTTTCAAAGTGCATTACAAATAATATGGATATTACTTCAGTAACTTTTATTTTGATTACATGTTAAAGCAATTATATATTAATACATAATAAAATTAATTTCAACTGATTTTTACTTTTTGTAATACGTTGTGCTAGGTTACTTAAAATTATATATGTGATTCTTATATTTCTACTGGACAGCCTCAAAATTTCATTCAGAGTATCCTGAGCTATAAGTTCTAGTACGAACTGGGCTACCAAGTAAGAACCTAATATAAACAGCAACAAAACAAAATGAAAGTAAAGAATGTATTGTAAAATATGTAATTCTAGAAAAAATCCTTTTTTTTAAAAAATACTTTAGTTTTATCTGTATGAGTGTTTTGCCTGCATATATGTAAATATACCTGTGTTATGATATGCCAGTGGAGGTCAGAAGAAGGCATTGGCTCCCCTGGAACTGGAGTTAAGTACAGTTGTTGGTATCCATGTGGCTACTAGTAATCCAACCAGAGTCCTCTGTGAGAGCAGCCAGTGCCCTTAACTGCTGAGCCATCTCTCCAACCCCTCAATGTAATGTCTTTTTTTTTTAAGCTCCAACTTACTACATTAATTAAAAGACAGCTTAGTTTCCCTCAGGTGAATGTCACTGGTATTACCTGCAAGTTAGTAGTGCCCCATTTCTATTTTTAAGAAAAATCTGTAGAGACCATGAAAAGAATCAAGAGGAGAATTTTGGTTGTTTAATTATTAACCAGTGTAGAGTCTGCAAAGACAAATACTAGTTCTCCTCCATAGCATCTCTGTATCTGTAAGTACATGATCCTAATTGTACTCATATATCACCAGTGACCTTTTCCTATTATCCTAAATGTGTTTATTTAAACCATAACCTAAAAATAGCAACCTTAGAAACAAAGTTAGCCACAGATCTTCACTTACCTAGTGTTACTGATTGTAGCAACTGTGAAAACCCAGTTAGAGTTCACATTTTCTACTTTTATTGAGACTTTTTTGTATTTAGCAGATATGTTTTAGACCCACTCAGATTGAGATTACCAAGATGTACTTCCTGTATTAACGTTGCCTCAAATCATAGACTCTCTAAGTCTCAGCACTACCTCTCTTGCCATGTTCACAATCAGTTTTGGTGTTGAATATTTTTATTGTCCTAAGTCAGTGATTTTTTTTCAGGCCTTCATTTTCCCTGAAAGCAATAGAATCTTGCAAAGCTTGCTTGGAAGTCTAGTCCGTCAAAGAGGCAAAGTAGAACTCTGAGTTGGGCCATGTTTGTGGGACTTGGTTGTTCACTGTAAAACTTTCCTTGTCCCACTCTCAAAAGAGCAGTAAACAGTGTTTTAAATGGCCTGTAACAACACTGATGTCCTGACCTGGTGATGGTGGTTGTTAGCAGCCTGCACACTACATAGAGCGTCACAGTGCTGCCATGGAAAAAAGATCAAAGACAGGAAAGTTGAGTGACTGTAAGAGTGTCAAAGCAGGCCTGCCTGAGAAAGTGAGCTCATGGCTAAGAAACTCCATTCCCACAGAACAAACTAGAGGTGCTTGCGACAACATGGAATTAATTATAGGTTCTCAAGTACAATGTGAAATTTAATTGAACTGCAAAAATAGAAAGGAAAATGTTTTCTTCTGTGCTTTGAGGTTGAAGATGCTAGTTATCTGTGCTTTTCTCTGCTTAAGATACATAGTATAGCTGTAAGATCATTTCCTCCAATGATAACTAAACACTGAAGGATGACTTAGTGAAGGCCTCTAAGACATTTTTTCAGAGTACTTTAAAATTAAAATCTAGGGACTGGAAAGATTGCTCAGTAAGAGCACTGATTGTTCTTGCAGAGGACCTGGGTTCAAATCCCATTACCTACATGACTCCTAACAACCATCATAACTCTAGTTCCAGGGGATCCAGTGCCCTCTTTTGTCCTTTGCGGGTACTGCACAACACAGGTTCACTTAAATACATACAGGTGTAACACACGGAGAAAATAAAAATAAATAAATTTTAAAAATTTAAATTAAAATATATTTTTGTATGCTCATGTATAAGGCCTAAAAATTGAAGAAAAAATAAATATTTGCAGAGCATCTAGGCTTAGAGAAAAAGTTGTTTTCTTTTTGAGTCCTCTAATTACCTTGATCTTTGTTTGTTTTAGAATCTAAAACTATGTAATGATGTCCTCATACCAGACATGTTGCTCTAAGAATCATTTTATTCTCTGGTGAGATTAAAACTGTTAAAGGATTCCCCATCCCCAATTCCAAACCAAGTGCTTATCCATTTTCTAAATATTAGAACTCAAAGCACATAAGAAAATGAACTCGTATTCCTGGAAGCTTTCTATTTGCTGCACTTAGACTTTTTCATGTTTATTACTTGTTTTGATTCTTACAGTCACTTAAGATCTATAGTTCTAAACATCAGAAATTGAGGTTCAGAATAAGAATTTTTCCAAAATCACAAAAAAAATGTGGTCAAGAAAAAGACATCTCTAATTCCAGAGACCATAATTAGTTTCACCATGTTAGCTTACTCTTGAAAAGCTACCTCTACTTTATTAAAATCTGCCATTCTAGGTACAATTTTTAAAATTAGATTGTAGATATTATGCAGAATATTTTTAAGGATAGTGTTCCTTTGATCATATTACTAATATATTCATGGTATAAATACATTACATAAAATCAAAGTCAGCTATAATTTTCAAGGTCTTTACAAGCATTATATGCAGACTGTAGTGAAGTGAAATTTCCAGGAAATAAAAAGGTAATAGAAAAGTAATGCCTGTGCTTTTTATTTTTGTGGCTGCCATATAGATCATTAAGAGTTGGTCTTCCTTAGTGGGCATCTTTACTCCCGTTTTAGGTTCTCTGTGTCTTTTATTTCCTTGCTCTGGAAGATGACGGTTACAATCCTAAAGTAAGCTTCCTGTTCTTGGGCTAGCCTAGTTACTACTGTAACAAGATGAGGTGATAGGAGGTACGTGTACCAGATAAGGCAGGCAGGGTCGGCAGTCAGCCCCCTCTTCTGAATGACACAAATTGTGTTAAAATAAGTAGTCCCCTGAATTTTTCTTTGTGTTAAAATATGTGCCTTTGGGCTGGAGAAATGGCTTAGCAGATAAGAACACTTGACTGTTCTTGCAGAAGACCTGGGTTCAAATCCCAGCACCCACATGGCAGCTAACAACTGTCCTTAACTCCAGTCCCAAGGGATCCGACAGCCTCTTCTGTACTCCACAGGCATTGCATGACATGGGTGCACTTACCTACATGCAGGCAATACAAGCATACATATAAAAACAAAATATTTTTTAAAATGTACTTTTATGATCTATTAAACCTCATAAGTGGCTAGTTTAATGGCATTAAAAAACAAGTATGCTTGGGCTGGAGAGATGGCTCAGCAGTTAAGAGCACTGAGGCTGCTCTTGTAGAGGACCTGGGTTCAATTCCCAGCACCCACATGGTGGCTATGAACCATCCTTAACTCCAGTTCCAGGGGAATCCGAAGCCCTCTTCTGACGTCCATGGCTCTGCACTACACAGGTGCACTCACATACATGCAGGCAATGCACTTATACACATAAAATAAAAATAGTAAAAGTATACTTTAATTCTCCACTGGCAGTTATTTATAGTATAAAAAAGTCACAAATACTAGATTTTGACTTCTTATAGAACTGCCTTTCTGTTGAGGACAGAAAAGTAGAATTTACGTGTTTAGGTCTATGAGAAAAAGTAAACTTAGAAAATAATTAAAAAGTAGTGAGAGTCCTATGAAGAATACATGAATTACTCAAGATAATTTGTATCTCTGTTGCGTCCTGCTGATTTCCAGTATACTATGTCATAGGGAGTTGCATGTCTGAAACTGATCTGCTGCACCTCCTACTCCAGTTAACCAATCCAACACGCAGTAGTCATTGTAACAGCTTTGTCTGCAAAGTAATTTCACCTTACTGCCTTGCACAAGCTCCTCAGCAAATTATAGCTTAGGAAGTTGCAATGACCCCAATAAAGTAGTGTTTAATTTCTCATGTGAAATTTTTGTTACCCCTAATGTAGAAAAGCCCCTATTCTTCAGAATCTGCCCCATAGCATGGAGGATTATCAATAAACTGTCAATATAAATGAGCACATATTCACCAGCTCAGTCGCCTTGTGTCCCAGAAGCTTCATGCTCTACCTGGAGCACAGGGTATGGAAGCCCTCACTTGGCAACAGCAGTTCTGCTTCCCATAGATTAATGGCACTGAGAGACAAGAGAGAAGCATGCCCCTCTACCAGAGGCCCTGTCCACTCAGGAGCCTCAGGAAAAACAGTGGACAGAACGCTGTCAAGAAAAATTTACCAGCTGCTTCTCTGGGAATTGCAAAATGTATACCTTCAGTATTCACCAGAAAGACAAGGGAAGATGAATGCGTAAAGCACCAGTAGACACATAGCTGCTTCCTTCCCTTCCCAGCCTTGAGGCGATTCCATTACACCAGTTTTGTTTCTTTGCTCCTTGCCAGTTGCTTCTGTCCTGTTTCCTGAGGGTAAGAGTCTCCCAGAGGCAGTAAAGCTTCAGAGTGGGGTTGCAGCCTTGAGTCCTCAGTTTCCCCGGCATTCCTTCTTCCAGTGCCTTGGCTTCTTGCCATCATGTTACTCTGTGTAGACCAGGCTGGCCTTGAGCTCATAGATTGCCTGCCTCTGCCTCTCAAGTGCTGGAATCAAAGGTGTGTGCCACCTCACCCAACCCTACTGACTTTTTAAAAAAATATTTATTTATTTTATGTGTATGAGTGTATTGCCTGCATGTATGGGAGTGCACCCGTGTCGTGCAGTGCCGCAGAGGTCAGAAGAGGGCTTTGGATTCCCCTGGAACTGGAGTTAAGGATGGTTTGTAGCCACCATGTGGGTGCTGGGAATGGAACCCGGGTCCTCTGCAAGAGCAGTCAGTGCTCTTAACTACTGAGCCATCTCTCCAGCCCCCCTACTGACTTTTTAATTAAGAAGTCTTCTCTTATTTGCGGGTGGCCCTAGGTAAAGGTTTCATTCTTTGGTTTTGAGGGGGTGGGATGGGGGTGAGGGTGGGTGCTAGGAATCAGCACTTCATGTATGCTAAGCAAGTACACTACCAACTAAGCTACATCCACATCCCCTGTGTCTCCCTGTGCATAATTTTAACTGATTAGGTAGGGTTATATCTTTTTTTTTTTTTTTGTCTTTTTGAGACAGGGTCCTCCTGCAGCCCCAGCTGGCCTGGACTAACTGTGTAGACCAGGCTGGCTTCAAACTCAAAGATCCACCTACCTCTGCCTCCCAAGTGCTGGATTAAAGGTGTGTACCACTGTGCTTGGCATAAGGTTGTACCTTAAGTTTCTTTTTACCTTATTTATTTTTTTTCATTCCTCCCCACAATGGACTGCTGTTACCCATAGTAGAGAAACACATCTGTCTCCCTTTTCTTTCCAAATACTTCTCTTTCTTATGTTTGAACCACCAGTGACAAGTTTGTCACAAAGAGAATAATAAGAATCTGTTCCAGTTTGCTCCTAATCCATCCTTACTAATTTAAAACAATGCCCCCAGTGGACCTCTGATGGAATTCATTGAGAGACTCAACAGTACTGCAGCTTCACCCAAATCTTGGATTGCTGTTCACACAAGGAGCAGCCAGAGTTGTTGGAGAAGGTAGCTGTGGCACAGCACACTTTAGGAGAGGGATTATCCTTTACCCCTGCCTTCCCTGTTCTGCTGGAAAGGCAGAGTCACTGCATACGGCATCCCCTATGATGAGTAATACCAACTAAGCAATAAGACCCATGAATTCTTAACAAGCCTGGTGTTCTGTTAGTCCTAGATCTCTTATAAAAGGCATTTGAGTCACTAGAACTGGGGATGGGGCACATAGGGCTGATTTCTACACATCGAGATACAAAAAAAGACATTGGTTTGTATAGCGCTGTGGTTTTGCTGTTTGTTGTGCTGACTCCTCTGGGTCCTCTTCTATCCAAGTTTCCAGGAAACCACATACCTACCTAAAGCATTAATTCTAGAACAATCTCTTATCCACAGTCTCAACTCCTCATTCTTTCCTCTTCATTTCTTATTTCCTAGCTGTGTCTTGAAAGTTCAGTTTAGGGGAGTCTTAGAGATTAAGTCCATGTTAGAGCATTTTAAATAGGCTACATTTCTATCATTTTGAAGGGGTTGTTATCCCCAGGCCTTTTAGCCATGCACACCTCTTCTTGGTTCCAGGCTGAGACAAACAAAGGGTAATGGAAAGTAGAAGCAGGAGGACCAATAGCAGAAGTCAGAACCTTTGTCCTTCTCCATTTCCTTAATTCATTCTCTGTGGCTATCCAGTTCATTCTTTTATTTCCTAAGAAATAAAATCATATCTAGAGATACAGTCATTTTATTTTGAATGGGGATTTTCTAAAAATCTTTGTAAAAATATAATTTGTTTACTTCAAACAGGGTTTGTACCAATTCTAAACACAAGAGAGTAGAAGAGGCCTCCTTTGGGAGGATGAAGCCTGCTGACAGCATTCTAGGCTTATCATGCCCTTTACTCTCAGCAAGTCCCACAGAACCTTCAAGCTCTTATTAGCCATTTTGCTTCACAGAACCTCAAAATTTATAGCAAGTATTTGGAATTTCCCCTGGAAACCTAATCTTAATAAACCAAAAAAAAAAAAAAAAAATTGGGGGGGGGCTTTTAACAAATAATTGGGGGTTCTCTGGGCATGGTAGCACATGCCTTTAATCCCAGCACCTTGGAGGCAGAGTCAGGCAGATCTCTGTGAGATGGAGGCCAGCCCGGTCTACATAGTGAATTCTAGGAAAGTTGGGGCTACAACGAAACCCTGCCTCAAAAAAAAAAAAAAAAAAAAAATTGGGGGGGTGCTTTTAGCAAATACTCGGGGCTCTTATGTATTCCAAGGTGACTACAAATCCTCCAACATATTAGCCCAACATAAGGACTCAGGTAAGAGATGCCAGCCATAATTATTAAAGGTACTAAAATAAAATTTTTTAAAAATACCTAAAGGAAGGTAGTAAATCATCAGTAGAGAGTCAGCTATTACTAAGCAGGAAGATGCTCTGAACATATACATAGGGCCCAGACATGTCTTCAGAGCTAATTTTCTGCTCTCTATATGTGGAATTAGAAATGCACATCTTTTTTAGTAAATAGCAAATAGTTTGTACCAGTAGCTATAGTCACTTTCAAATCCTGTTTTTCATAATTCCTTATCTGACCTACTGTTTCATTCTTTATCAAAAGTATCTTCTAAGGTTGCTCCTTATAGTGTATGTTGCACATGTGATGAGTCAGTCAACATGCCAAGATAGATCAAGGTCTGTTGCTCGCCACTACCCCAGATCTGCCTCCAAACCTTACCGCCTCCTAACTTAATATCCTCTCTCTTTTTTTTTTTTTTTATAACCGGAGTCCAATTTGTGCTGTCCATGCACTTTTGGGTTTGGAGCATCCACTGGATTGAGGGCAACTATCAGACCACACCCTTAAAGAAAACTGATTCTCTGCAGAAGCCATCAACTGTCAGTAGTTCCTCAGTTAGGGGGCGGAGTCTCAGAAGCCCTTCCCCACTCTGCTGGAGTGATTTTGACTTGATTTTGATGAGGTGCCATGCAGGCCACCAGAGCTGTGGTGAGTAAATGAGTGCAGTGGTCCTATCATGTCCAGAAGACACTATTTTGCTTGGGTCCTCCCCAGCCTCTGGCTCTTACAATGTTTCCACCTCTTTTTCCATGATGGTCCTAAGCCTTGGAGCGGGGAGTGATGTAGATGTCCCATGTGTGGCTGAGCACTCCAGTGACAGCTTTTTTTTTTTTAACCTGATCAGAGGAATTGGACTAGAAAACCTTAGAGGGACTTAATCTGCACAACCCCACTTGCCTTTTTTTGGTGACCCCCTACAAAGATCATTTTGTTTTTTATGATCCCTACAAAGGCATTATTAGCCTATCTGTACTTAAAATCTAAGGCTGGGCAGGGGATGAAAGCCAATGACGAACTACATTAAATTCAGTTTCACGTTGCTTCAGTTACAGGATTTTACTGTACCTGGATGTAGAATTACTATGTTTTAGAGAAAGCATGGCTTCAAGATTCTAAGTATTGCCAAGTTACTCTCCCAAAGTTACAGCAGTTTACACTCCCACCTGTAATGTATGAGTTCCTATTTTCACACATTCTTGGCAACATCTGGTGCTTGCAGATTTCATTTTTGCCAATCTGATGGCTGTGAGGTGGTATCTTATTTTGGCTTTAATTTGCACTTCTGCTATTGAGCACTGTTTCGTAAGTTCATTGGTCATTTGAGTTTCCTCTTAGAAGTGACTGTTCATATAGCTTGCCTTTAATAATGTGGTTAGTCTTTTTGATATGTAAGAGCACTTCAGTACTAACCTTTTGACTTATTCTGCAAGTTACAAATCTTTTCTTTCAGTCTGACTTTTTGTTATGGGGTCTTATGTAAAGATGTTTTACATGTGCTCAAATCTATTAGAGTTCATGCCTTCTTCCTTTTAAAATTTTCACAGTGTTTCTTTGATGTTTAACTCTGACCTATCTACAACTTATTTTTTATATATAAGACACAAGAATGCAGGCTTTTTCCATATAGATACACAGTTGGTCTAGTACCTTTGTTCAGTAGTCCATCTTACCCTCATTCATTTGTGCTATGACCATGTTCTGTGAAAAACATATTGTGGAACTTATATAGGAATTAGGGAATGGATTCCATCTTAAAATATTCATTTTTGTTATTTATGTGTATGGGTGTATATGCCACATGTGTGTGGATGCCCATGAAGGCCAGAACAGAGCATTGGACCCTGTAGCTGGAGTTGCAGTTGGTTGTGAGCTTCCTAAGTAGATGCAGGGAACTAAACTCAGGTCCTCTGAGAAACCAGCAGGTGTTCTTAACCAGTGAGCTGTCTCTCCAACCCCCAATGCCACCTTTATAAATTGTATTTACCATACATAGGTCCTTTCATTACAACTTCTCTTTTGCTCTTCTTCCAGCTTTCATCGTCTCTACAAAGCTCTTGCAGTGTCTTTTCTTTTTCTTTTTCTTTTGCGTTCTTGCTGTTGAAAATAGGATTTTTTAAAAATTAAATGTTTAATTACGTTTACTCAAAACTTACATATATAATATTATAGTCAAAGATATTTTCTGTATCATATGAATTCCTGATATCTAAAATATATATTCTGTAGTCTGGGGTGTGTGTATGTGTATACAATTTTATAAAGTTCCGTGTGTTCTTGAAAAGATGTCCTGTGTAATTTTTTCAAGATTGTATATGTCCATTAGATCAGCATGCAACAGATTGTTCCTCTCCTCTGTGTCCTTAAATGTTTTCTACTTTGTCAATTACTATGACTGTGGATTTGCTCATTGCTTCTAGTAATCCTATGATCTTTTGCTTTACTCATTCGGAGACAGAGTTGAGAATCACTGTAGCTTCCAGTAAATGGTTCCCCTTTGTAGTAGCTTTTTAAGTCTATAATGAAGTGTTTACCTACAAGTGCATTTTCTTCTGAAATTGTTAGAGTTGTGCCAGTTTTCTTTGGTTTATAGTATGCTTAATAGAAGTTAAGGATGTGTTCAAGTGTAAATAGTAGGCAACTCCATTGTCATTGTTTAAACAGTGGAGGATTACTTTTTGTCAGGGAACAAGCTTGAGCATGGATATGGATCCATCTGCTCGGAAACCCAGGCTCTTTGTAGGTCTGTTTCCTGTTTGCACAGCCATCCTTCATCCTCATGCAGAGGATAGTGCAGACAACCTTTGTTATTGGAGTTGTGTTTGTGGGGCACAAGTTCTTGTTCTGCCATCTCTAGAGTCTGTGTCCTGTGATTTTAAATGGTCTACTGTTTACATATATTTTATGTTCTTTACTAAAGGATACAGTCTTCCTTTCTAGAGTGAATGTGACAATTGCCTTTGCCAAATGAAATCACCAGGAAAAAAATACTTAAACAAGCCTGTCTTTAGAGCCAGAAACAATTACATTGTTGACTCTGTTTACCAGATAACATCAGCTTACTAGCAAAGTATAATTCAATAGATTTCAAAACATTAATACAAAATAAAAATATAGTTAAGGTTTTAGCAAGTTTTGGTTCAGAATTTAGCAAATTGAGTATATTTAGGAATTACTGTCATATATATTCTCTCAAAAGATAACAAGAGCTCTGCTTCCCTGGGCCTGCACGACCCACAGGCCTCTTTCTCTAGGGTAAATCTATCGTGCCCTCCACGCCTTGACTCCCCCAGCCTAATTCACCCTCCCATCTCCCCCGCCAGTCTCTCCTAGTCATTCCCTTGTCTTGATGCCCCAGTCATCTGGGGAACCACCACTACTTCCTGATCCTTTGCATCCAGACCAACTCAGTTCCTTCTCTGGTCCCCAGGAGCTCTCTGGGCCTGGCCCTGCCCTCACTTCCCAATACTTCCCTGGGCCTTCACAACCCTCCAACCTCTTTCCTGGTCCCCAGGGCTGACATTTCCTCTTGCTGATCCTTTGAATCCAGACCAACCCAGCTTCGCAGTGCAGTCCCTAGGAGCCCTTGGGACCGCTTCCCTACCCCATCTTCCTTTGCATCTCTGGGTGGCACAGCCACCAGCTGCCCCAGACCAGCATCTTTCCTAGGCCCACCTCTTAGGCCAGTCCAACCACCCAAATTCCTGAGGACAAAATCTTTCCTGGAGGGATACAGACCTTAAGAGAAAGTCTGACAGCATCTGATCCTCATCTGACTTGGGCCTCTGTGGGAACTCCTGAAGACAAAAGCAATCTGGCCACTCCAATATAAAATCAAAAGAGAGAACCGGAAGCTTAGAGGAACCAGCTTTACATGCCCAAAAAGTAAACCACAAAGACACATAAAGTTCTCAAAAAGAATCAGATAAACATGAAGGCTTGAGTCTCACACAAGAATCAGAAACTACAAAAAAAAATTCACATGTCAAAATCACAGAGAAAAAATAATAACATGAAAAACTAAAATAACATATGCCCACCAAATACCAGTAGTCCTCTAGAGGAGTACAATGAGAACCCCCTAGAGATAATGCAGGACATGGAACTCAAAAGAACAATTATAAACATGATAAAAAAAATGCAGTGAATTTAAAGAACACACAAAGAAATCAAAGAACTGAAGGAATATAGGGATAAACTTCTGAATGAATTCAGAAAAATGTTAGAAATATTGAAGAATACTCAGGGTTAAATGAAGAAGGACATGAAACACTCAGTAAGCCAATTAGAAGTGACAGGAGAAAGCCTCACCAATACGATGAATGAAATGGAAAACAGAGTATCAAGACTGAAAGATAAAGTGGACGAACTAGACCACTCAAGCAAAGATTATGAAAAACTTAAGAAATCACAAGAATGGAATATGCAGGAATTGTGTGACACCATAAAAAGAACAAACTTACAAATCATAGGCATACAGGAAGGAGAAGAATCCCAAGATAATGGCATGGACCAGATATTCAACAGAATCGTGGAAGAACATTTCCCCAAATTAAAGAAAGGCGTGCCCATACAAATACAAGAACCATATAGAACACCAAACGGACAGGACCAGAAAAGAAACTCTCCATGGCACATCATAGTAAAAACACTAAACGTACAAAACAGAGAGACAATACTGAAAGCTGCAAAAGAGAAACGAGTCACATATAAAGGAAAACCCATTAAGATTACAGCTGACTTTTCAGTGCAAACTATGAAAGCCAGAAGAGCCTGGACCAAAGCAGTCCCAGTTTAAAATGACCACAGATGCCAACCCAGATTAATATACCCAACCAAAATGTCTATTATAGTCAAAGGGGAAAGATAACTCTTCCATGACATAAATAGCAATACAAAGAGCTGAAGAAAGGAATGACTATACCCAAGGGGTTGTGGAAAGAAATTCAATGAAGGTATAACTGTGGAAAAGTACAGCTATATCAAGAATGTAAACAGAAATCAAAATGACAGGATTCAATACTCATCTTTCATTAATAGCTTTAAATATTAACAGACTGAGCTCCCCAGTCAAAAGACACATACTAGGCAAATGGATTAAGAAACAAAACCCATCTTTTTGTTGTCTGGAAGAAACTTACCTCACTTTCAAGGACAGACACTATCTTAAAGTGAAAGGATGGGAAAAAATATACCAAGCAAATGGTACTAAGAAAAAAGCATGCGTAGCAATTCTAATATCTGAGAAAATAGACTTTAAACTAAAACTAATGAGAAGAGATAAAGAGGGCCACTTCATTCTGATCAAAGGAGCAACAAATCAAGAAGATACTACAATCCAGAGCATATTCACCAAACTCTGGTGTACTCAACTTCATAAAAATAATACTACAGGACTTTAAGACCCAGATTAATCCCAACTCATTAATGTCTCCATTAGATAGGTCAACAGGGCAGAGAGTTAACAGAGAGATATCTGAATTAAACAATACCATATATCAAATGGACTTAACAGACATCTACCGAGTATTCCACCCAAGCACAAAGGACATACTTTCTAATCAGCACTCCATGGAACCTTCTCCAAAATCAACCATATACTGGGGCAAAAACAAACCTGAAAAAATACAAAAAGATGGAAATAATTCTGTGCATTCTATCAGACCACAATGCAATAAAGCTTGCAGCCAATGCTGGAAGAAGCCCTAATCACCACACGAACACATGGAGATTAAACAGCACACTCCTGAAAGATGAATGGGTCAAAAGAGAAATTAAGAAAGAGATAAAAGTATTCCTGGAATGAAATGAAAAGGACAATACAACATTGACAAAACCTCTGGGACACGCTGAAAGCTGTCCTTAGAGGCCAAGTTTATAGCTCTAAGTGCCTACATCAAAAAATTGGAAAGAACACAAATAAATGACTTAATGTTGCAACTCAAGACACTTGAAAAGCAACACCAAATGAAACGCAAACCCACCAGACAAGAAGAAATAACAAAAATCAGGGCAGAAATTAATGAAATTGAAACAAAGAAAACAATACAAAGAATCAACAAATCCAAGAGCTGGTTCTTTGAAAAGATAAACAAAATTGGCAGACTACTACCCCAG
>NW_008337842.1:4494994-4497186 GCF_000622305.1 Nannospalax galili | reverse complement strand
GGATGGTTCAATATATGTAATTCAATAAACATCATAAATCATATAAATGGGTTCAAAGACAAGAACCATATGCTCATGTCAATAGATGCAGAGAAGGCCTTTGACAAAATTCAACATGCATTTATGTTCAAAGTCCTAGAGAGAATTAGACTGGAGGGAACATACCTCAACATAATTAAAGCCATATATAACAAACCCACAGCCAACATCATTCTAAATGGAGAAAAACTGGAAGCATTCCCATTGAAATCAGGAACCAGACAAGGCTGTCCACTATCCCCACTTCTCTTTAACATAGTACTTGAAACTCTTGCAAGAGCAAAAAGACAAGAGCCGGAAATTAAAGAAGTAATAATTGGAAAAGAAGAGATCAAATTATCCCCTTTGCAGATGATATGATATATCTAAGCGATGCAAAAAATTCCACCAGAAAATTCCTAGAAATTATTAACACATTTAATAAAGTGGCAGGTTACAAAATTAACCTACAAAAGTTTGTAGCCTTTCTATATACCAATAACAAGCAATCAGAGAAAGAGCACATGGAAACACTCCCCTTCACAATAGCTGGAAAAAAAAAAAAAAATCTCGGAATAAACCTGACCAAAGACATTAAAGAGCTTTACAATGAGAATTTTAAATCTTTAACGAAAGAGATTGAGGAAGACATCAGAAGCTGGAAGGACCTCCCATGCTCATGGATTGGAAGAATTAATATTTTGAAAATGACCATCCTACCAAAAGTCATTTATAGAGTCAATGCAATGCCAATCAAAATCCCCATGACATTTGTCACAGAATTGGAAAAAAACATCCTAAGATTCATATGGAAGCACAAAAGATCTCAGATAGCCAAAGCAACCCTGATCACTAAGAACAATGCTGGGGAGATTGCTATACCAATTTTTAAACTGTATTACAGAGCTGTAGTCATAAAAGCAACATGGTACTGGCACAAAAATAGACCCATAGATCAATGGAACAAAATTGAAGACCCAAATATGAGTAAATATGATTTCAGCCACCTGATATTTGACAAAGGGGCCTGTGGTCACCGCCAGCGGCAGCCACTCCTCCGTTCTCGTGGGTGCTGCTCCTTCATTCTCACAGGTGTCAAGGCTGCTCCTCTGCTCACCCTGGACTGAGGCTGCTCTTCTGCCTGCCCTGGGCTGAGGCCGCTCTTCTGCTTGCCTGGTGCTGAGGCAGCTCTTTTGCTTGCCCTGTGCTGCCTCCTGTCGTCACTGCTTCTGCCCGGTCCTGGACCCCAGGACTGGCAAGGAGACTGTGTCAGCGGAGCCTCATTCAGACACAGGAGACCAGGTTCAGTGACACGGGTCTGGTTTATTGCAGGAAGGCACAAGCTTATATAGGGGTAGTGGTCCAATCACAGCACAGCAAGTAGGATACCATATTAGCATAACAGACTTAGCATACTATTAGCATAACAGACTTAATGTCCTATCACAGAATAGTGGGTAGGATGCCTCATTAGCATATTGGGTTTCAGATCACAGAGCCTGGATTCCTGGAAACCGCTCAAGCCTGTCTCCCACAGGGGCCAAGAATATTCACTGGAAAAAAGACAGCATGTTCAGCAAATGGTGCTGGCAAAACTGCATCTCCACCTGTAGAAGAATGAAACTAAACCCCTATCTTTCACCTTGCACAAAAGTCAACTCCAAATATGTCAAAGACCTGAATGTGAAGCCTCAAACTCTGAAACTGTTAGAAGAAAACATTGGCAATAACCTACAAGATATAGGTGTAGGAAAAGATTTTCTAAACTGGACAGGGACTGCTCAGGAAATAAGGTCAAGAAACAAATGGGACCTCATTAAACTAAAAAGCTTCTGTACATCAAAGGAGGCAACCAGGGAAGCGAACAGAAAACCCACAGAATGGGAGAAAATCTTCACCAGCGACACATCTGACAGAGGTTTTATATCCAAAATATATAATGAACTCAAAAAACAGAATCAAGACAAGAAGTAACCCAATTAAAAGATGGGCTAAGGAGCTGAAAAGAGTTCTCAAAAGAAGTAAAGATGGCTACAAAACGTCTTAAAAGATGTTCAACAGCACTAATAATTAGGGAAATGCAAAACATCAACCCTTTAAGATTTCATTTTACCCCAGTCAGACTGGCTAAGATCAAGAGAACAAATGATGCCAAATGTTGGAGGGGATGTGGG
>NW_008337842.1:4493022-4494613 GCF_000622305.1 Nannospalax galili | reverse complement strand
GAGAAGAACAGTAGGAAACAGGCCTTAATAAGGGAGATATGGATAAAAGTTTGGGTTAGTTTTAAGGAAAGGGGGAGGGAAAGGTATACAAAGGAACCTAGGGGCTAAAGCGGAAGAAGGCGCTCAAGAGAGGTAGGACCATAGGAGAAGGGTATTAGTAAGGGAGAAAGGGGGGAAATGGGGGCACCTTAAGTGGGAAAACCATGATGGAGGGGTGAGGCAATGCGAGAGATAAACAATGCCTAGCTAGTTTTGAAAAGCAGAGGGAACCATATTACTCCTACAACCTACTGACAAATTATACATAGCAGATCAAGAAATATATGTCTAGGTAAGGTTTATCTGAGAACAATTGGTCTTTGCCCAAGATTTATCTACATGACACACAATAATTAAAAGTACCAGACTGGTGGAACTAACCTTCTTGGGTGTTTAACAGACATACTTTGAGGCCTATAATAATTTGGTCAGAGGGACATAAAGGACAGTTTTTGCCCTTGCCCTCCTAGGTCGACTAATTCCAGGGGACACTGAGCATCTCTCAAAATGTCCACCAGATGGACTTGAACCAGTGTCCAGTCTACAAAGAGGAGGGTCAACAGAGAGGAATCATTTCCTCCATGCTTCCAAGTGAAGCCAACCATGGTCAAGCAGGACCTTTGTCTTATCTTCACATAGGCAGAACTGGTAAAAGCAAGGAGCCAGGGGCTCCTCCCAAGCCCATGTGACCTCTGAGGAACAGATCCTCAAACGACCTTAAGATTTAAAATAAATTGGTTTATCTGGACCAACTACATGTCCTTAAACACCCAAAAGGAAAGCATAACCAAAGATTAAAGGGGCCAATATAATTTCATAAGATTCCATATGCATAGCTAAAGGCTACATAACAAGCAACAATGCCAAATAGGAGATACATTCTTTTGAGTTGTTGGCCAGGGTGGCCAAAGGGACTCCCAGATAGTAACCCAGCATAGAACTGGGAAAATGAACAGCTGACCCCAATCTTATCTAAAGGAATATTGACAACTGATTGCTGCTAGATGAGGAACAGCTGACCCTCCTAAAACAAAGACCCCTGCATAGGCTGACTAGATTCATCTGAAGGGCAAGTAGTGGGGAATGGCTGGGGGCGCCGACAACACAGCAGACAGTAGCAGGAATATCAGAGTATAAGGGCTCTAGTGGGGGGAGGGAGGCTATGGGTGGGTGCCATCTGGGAAGTGGGTGTATAGTTGAAGCAGGTAGTTTGGGATGTTCTGTGTGATGTATACACAGAAATATATACACAGAAAAAAAATCAAAATTTTTTAAATGTACTGTATTTGAGGAGGAAGCATGGAAATTTACATCATGCTAATTAGAAGTGATAAATATTACCATTGAAATCTACCCGATGACTTTATAGACATACACAGGTGCCAGGGATCCAAGTGCAACCGATTATGACTAGTAATAATCAGATACGTACAGATTAGAGATGCATATGCCAACATCTCAGTGTTAGTAGCAAAAACAACGAGTCTTTCTGCAAGGAACAATATAGTCTAAAATGAAATGGAGATTTTTCTTAAAGGTTAAAGTCTCATTA
>NW_008337842.1:4454890-4492821 GCF_000622305.1 Nannospalax galili | reverse complement strand
AAATTTGTTCCATGTTAATTAGTAGCAGTAAAACACATTACCAATTGAAATCTACCTGATGACTTTATACCCATGCTCAGATGCCAAGGAGCTCTGAAAGCAACCAACTGTGACTAGTAACAATCAGATATATAGAGATTAGAAACACATGTGCAAACATTTTAAATGTCAATTGCATTAAAAAATGAATTTTTCTGTATGAAACTATATTTTAATAATGAAATGGAGATCTTTTTTAAAGATAAAAACCTCATTTAATTTTATGTCTCTTGGGGCTTATACTGAGTACAATATTGTATAACTGTAATAATTCAACTGTAAACCTTAAAACTTACAGCCAATTTTGAAAGAGATGCATCTTAGCTCAGGAAATTGTTATTGACTATGTCAATGCTGTTGTAATGAAATGCTTCTTCTAAGTATGTGGTTATTACATTAACAATTTACAAAAGAAAGATAAGTTTTTTTTCCTGTTTTTCAGAAGACATTAAATTTCAGTATTTTCTGTGAAGTCTAACCTAACATCGACTGTACCTTTTGCTGGGGTATTGTTAGGCTACCAGGCAGCCCATCTTGCTTAGGGAATGTGATCTCAAAATTGGTGTTATTCCATCCTCTGAAACATTGAGTGCATCTGATTTCACCTCTAATCTTGTCCTACACCCCATTGAATAGTCATAGAGCCATAAACAGTCTATACTTGCATTTTTAGCCTTCAACATCTGAAAAGTAAGTGAATGTATCTCTGTTTTGTACTAAAACAGCTACCATAGGCTAGCTGGTTCTTGTGCTTCCAGACAAGGACAGTAGCCTAATGTGCCTAATCTTTGATATACTCTAGAAGTTATGTTCTTATATTAGTTATTCTGCCTTCCTTAGCCCCAAGAAGAAAAAAGTATATGAGAAGTGGAGCCCACTGCATTCAAACTATACAAGAATGCAGCAAGTTGTATTCAAAGCAGGAAAGGAGGAAACATGTTTAAAAACATGGGAATGTGTCATCTTTTGATCACCAGGTTCAAGTATATAAGCAGTACTGGAGCCAGATGAATACTTCCATGAGGAATACACTGAGCTGGGCCTGTTTTTTGCAGGACTCACACTGCTAGTCCAATTTTGACTGTCACTTTGTCATCATTAATCCTTGCCCAAAACAGTAGTATTGAGCTAAACTAGGCGCAGGCAGGAAAAGTGTGTGTGTGTGTGTGTGTGTGTGTGTGTGTGTGTGTGTGTGTGTAGATGACGTATCCTGAACATGTTTTTCCCTTCAGTAAGCGTGGGATGTTATTTTGCATTGGTCGCCTAATAAGCTTTGTCATTACTTAGTCATTGGATGACATATATGCTTACAAGTTCTTGAAAAGACAAAGATTTTTAAAAATGATAAATAATCTGTTACACTGGTTTTTGCCGGTTTTGTGCGTGTGACTTCTCTGTATTTGACTGAAATACTCCCTGTTGAAACACTTTTTACCCTATCATGATCAAAAAGAGGGTGCATCTCTTTAACTGGTTAACCTTTACAACTTTACATTTCAAAACTCACTTTTGTCTATTTCCTATATTATTTCAAGTTTCTTTTTTCTCACAGATTCTGATTTTCAGCTAAGTTGCTGTAATTTCAAGTTTCTTATTACTAGTAAAATTATGTGATCATTTCTGTTTATAAACTTGACTTTACGTTTTGGTGTGCTCTAAGTATTCTAAAATTATCTTTCAGCCATGGAAACAAAGAAGTATTTTCCTGCCGAGGAATAAAACTGGCAGTGGATTGGTTTCTGGAAAGAGGCCACAAAGATATTACCGTTTTCGTTCCTGCTTGGAGAAAAGAGCAGTCCCGACCTGACGCGCTCATCACAGGTAAGCCTGCCCCAGGTAGCTAGCTGCTTGTGCCAGGCTCCTATGAGATGCCCCCAAGAGTGCCTGGCGCTCCAAGTATTCTCAATCTGTGTCTGTTTCTTCAAGCTACATGACTGCCATTGTCTTGACATTTGTTATTCTCTAGTTTGAAAATGCTCTGGTTAAGCTGGGGTTGGTGGTGCACACCTTTAGTCCTAGCACTTAGGAGGCAAAGGAAGGTGGATCTCTGTGAGTTCAGGCCAGCTTGGTCTATGTAGCAAGTTCCAGGCCAGCTGAGGCTACAAGGAGATGCTGTTTCAAAACGACCACAAAAAAAAAAAAAAAAAAAGGAAAGAAAATGCTCTAATTACATTAACTGAACACTGATCTTTGCTATGTAAGTCAGGTATTTTTCATTTATCTGGAGACTTTGACTTCAAATTTTATAAAGTTCTGACTTACAGAGACATGCTGAGTCAGTAGGCCTGTTCTACTTTTGACATTCACTCTGTAGTACTCTGAACAACACCCTGAAGTTCTCCAGACCCCTCTGTTGTCATATACTGTATGAAGTAGTCTAAGCAGCTATGAAGTTCTAATAAAAAGAGCTCTAAGACCCTGAGGTATGTAGTCCAGTCACAAAGAAAGAAATGACCAGCTCCCAGTAATGTATTTATAGTTTGCTTTATTTCATCATTTTTAAATATATGACTTTATGGCAAAGATGTCTTATTTTTTAAATATTTTATTTATTATTTTTATTTTATGTGTATGAGTGTATTGTCTGCATGTATGTGAGTGCACCCATGTCATGCAGTGCCACAGAGATCAGAAGAGGGCTTTGGATTCCCCTGGAACTGGAGTTAAGGATGGTTTGTAGCTACCATGTGGGTGCTGGGAATGGAACCCGGGTCCTCTATGAGAGCAGTCAGTGCTCGTAACCGCTGAGCCACCTCTCCAGCCCCAGGATGTCTTCTTTAACTACTGATTATTGTTGAACACAACACATGTGGGTGCTGGGAATGGAACCCGGGTCCTCTGTGAGAGCAGTCAGTGCTCGTAACCGCTGAGCCATCCCTCCAGCCCCAGGATGTCTTCTTTAACTACTGATTATTGTTGAACACAACACTCACTTCAATTTTACTGACTCACAGTTCGCATCCAACGCTTCCTCTCCTCTCCTTCTCCAGCACTAACAAAAACTGTAAGAAATCCATGTGAAGGGAACTGCATAACTTTTTAGAGAGATAGAGACAGAACAGAGAGAGGAGAGCGAGAACCTACCATGTTACCAATGTGAAAGATTATTATAAGGCTTTTAAATTTGGGGTTTTTTTTTTATGTGTATGAGTAATTTGCCTGCATGTATGTAAGTGCACTTGTGTGTACAGAGCCTGCAGAGGTCAGAAGAAGGTGTGAGATCCCCTAGAACTGTAGTTACAGATGGTTGTTGGCTGCTGTGTGGGTGTTGGGAACTGAACCCAGATCCTCTGTAAGAGCAGCCAGTACTCTTAACCACCTGTCCTGGCCCAACGTTTTCCCTTTCTCTAACATTATTAAATCATTCCTAAAATAGGATAAGATGAGTGATTGAGTAATAATGGAGGCCAAAGCCATGGATTCTTCACTGTGTAAAAATAAAAGGTACTAACGTGATCCAGCAGAAAGTACCAAATATTGGAATAATTCTAGAAAAAAAGGACTTTTTTGTCTCTTTTTTTGATTCCTACCTTATATCTGATAACAATAAATTTTAGATAGTTGAATAATTAATTGTCAAAAGTTAAAGCATCAAAGATTATAGTCTTTTGAGTTGGGGCCAATCTTTCTAAGTTTACAAATTTTAGAAGTAACGTGAATGAAAAAATTGATGTAATTAAATCAAAATGTCACCTTCTGTCTTTTGGTCAACTTTCTTCTTTTTTATTTACTTTTATTTTTGTGTATGAGTGTATTGCCTGCCTGTATGTAAGCACACCCATGTTGTACAGTACTCACAGAAGTCAGAAGAGGGTGTTGAATCACCTGGAACTGGGGTCGAGGATGGTTTTTAGCTGCCATGTGGGTGCTGGGAATGGAGCCTGGGTCCTCTGCAAGAGCAGTCAGCACCCTTAACTGCTGAGCCATCTCTCCGGCCCTTTGGTAGACTTTCTTAAAAGTAAAATGCTCACTAATTGTATTTTTTAAATATACCAAGAATTAATGTCTTTAAAAAACTCATAAATTGATAAACGTAAAGGTGTTTCTAGTATTTAAAAGGTAAAATTGTGGGAATAAACAACTTAAAAAGAACAAATGAAGAAGGAAAAAACCCACCCTCTTTAGTAGTTAGAAACGTAAATGTAAACAACTGTTCTTTTTCATCCATCAAATTAACATTGAACTAATAATGTTCAGTGTTTTGATAGAGCTACTCTTACACTGCTGAGGAAATGCAAATCACTACTACAACCTTGTTAGAAAACAATTTATCTTAAAATGTTAATACAGTAGCTCCTCCATTCAAAGTTTCTCTTTCTGTGGTTTAAGTCAGCCAAAGTCTACTGTGGTCCAAAAGTACTAAATGGAAACTTCCAGACATAAAGGGGCATGGGTTTAAATTGCACCTGTTTTTTGAGTCTTGTGATGAAATATTGTGCTGTCCTACCCTATCCTAGCCAGGCAAGGAATTTTCCCTTTGTCCAGCATAGCACCCTGTAGGTGCTCCCCCATACACTTGCCATTCCTTGGTAGCCTTTGGACTAGTGTGTCCTCTCTGGCAGGGCCTCTGCTCAAGGAACTCTGTCTTACTTAATAATAGCCCCAAAGCTGAAGAGTTACATTGGCAATTTGGATGTTAGCAAAGAGAAGCTATAAAGTACGTCCTTTAAGTGAAAAGGTAGAAATTATCAAGTTTATAAAGAAAAATTATATGCTGTAACAGTAAGATGTTTTGAGAAAGGTCATGTTCAACATCATTTTAACAGTACATTGTAGTAATTGTTCTATTTTTATTAAAAGTTAATTTTGCTGAGCCTAATTTATAAACTGAATTTTATCATGGATATGTCTGTACAGGAAAAATAGTCTACCTAGAATTTTTCTATACGATCTGTGATTTCAGTCATGCCTGGGGGGCAGAGCTGTTCTTGGAATCTATCCCAGTGGATAAGCAAGGGAGCTACTATACTATTAAATCTGCTGGTTCCCCTCTTAGGAATGAATCCCAAGAAAATAGGCATGGGTACAATGTAAGCAATTCAGTGTCATATTATTTTGAATAGAAGAAAAAGTGAAAACCAGTTGTATATTCATTAGAAAAATAGTTCAGCAAATTAGGACATATCAAAATGATAGAATATGGATTAGAATATTTATACAGAATTGTGTGTGTCTTACGTGTGTTGTATACACATGTGCAAAAGTGTGTTCACTAATGCATACACATACTGAGGCCAGTGGTCAAGGCTGAGTGTCTTCCTCTGTTGCTTTTTACCTTGTATTTTGCTCAGAGGCTGGGCTGGTTGGCCAGTGAGCCCCGAGGTCCATTTGTCACTGCCTTCCCAACACTGCGATAATAGACATATGCCACCATGCTCAGCTTACATAGACACTGGGGATCCGAACTCAGGTCCTCATGCTGTACAGCAAGCTCTTTACCCACTAAGCCATCTCCACAGCCCCTAGGAAGATTTTTTTTTAATGAAATGCTGTGTTATATAAAACTCAAGCTTTTTATTTTGTGTGTATGTGTGTATATGTACATATATATGCACTTACATATGTCAGTGGTAGAAAAATACACCAAAAAATTATTTAAGGGAAATGTACCAAAATGTTGACAGTAAGTACTTAACCTTTAAGCTGTGGTTTTCTCTCTTCCTATTTCTTTATACTTTTAATTTTCCAATTTTTCCATGGGAAACTTACAAATACTTTGATAAACAGAGGTAGGATGTGATAAACTCCAAAGAAAAGGCAGCCACTGGAAATGTGGTACACACCTGCCTCAGGACTTGGGAGGCTGAGGCAGAAAGATCTCATGTCAGCCTGGGCTGCTTAGCAAGGCCTGTTCTCAAAGAAAATAAAGGAAAAGAGGAAAAGCACTGTTGAATCATATAAATGACTTTCGTGCTTCTTGAGCAAAGATAAACATAAGATCCAGAAGAAGGGAAAATAATAATATACAGGCTCTGAGGTTTGGTTTAAAAGTGTGGACAGTAAAAGTCGGGCCTCTGGAATGCAGTTGGTATGCAGTTTGCTTTGTGTGGTGCCAGAACTATTATCAGAGGTTTTCAGGTGTTTTCTTCCCCCCACGTAATAATTTTCTTGAATAAAGCCCTCAACCACATGACAGCTGATAGAATGAATAGTTCATCACTCTTCATTGCACATAAATAAATAAATAAATAAATCATACAGTAAAGTTTCCAGAGTCACAGGTTCAGAGTAATACTTTTGCTAATCTAGCATTCACTTAACAAATACCATGCACTGGCTATGAAAGTTATTAGCTGTACCCTAAACCTATGTTTTTAAAGTTAGAATTAGTTATGTATCATCCTAATTCGTTTTCTTTCAGCCTCATTAGCTGTCAAAGTGCAAATTAAGCAAGTGATGGTGACTGTACCCTAGTCTCCTCATTGAGGCTTCAGGTATACCACACATGTCAGCAAATACTCTCTCTGATAATAAAGTACCATGAGTTACTCCTGAGTGTCATGCAGGCAGTAAGTAAAGGACCTCTGAGTGTGCATCTTAGTGACTCCTTTATTCATTCATTCCACAGGGATTCACTGAGCATCTACTAATGTCCTTCATGGTCTGGATGGTCTGGGTGCTGATGGATACAAAGACCAGTGAGACAGAGTGCCTTGACCCTCTCCTCCAAGTGTTCAGGGACACAGAGCAGTTAGAGCACAGTAAATTCTATGATTGGGCCTGGACTTTCAAGTTTGTATGGGTTTTCTGTGGATTTGAGAGAGCAACAATTATATAAAATTGAAGTTCGTTGACATTAAGAACAGTCTTTACTGGAAGCTTCCTAGGCACCTTGACACTTGCTTGCTCCTCACAGCCTACCCACTGCATTTGTAGAAGTGAGTGGGCTCAGTGAGACTGAATGCCCGACGTGAGCAGTACCAGAGCTTGCACTTCAGCCACGGTTTGCTGCTTCCAGCACCCACATTTCTTCCCCCAGTGCTCTACTGCTTTTCTAAATTAGAGTCCAGGTTCCACTGCTTCACTGGTGAGTGATGTCATCAGATGTAGAGCTGGCCATATCACTCTTATGCCCGCCCTGCCACATACCCTCTCACATGCCTCCATCTCACATGGCCCTTTGCTCACCTCATTTCCAAGTTCGTCAGATCCGGGAAGACCAAGAACTCTTTGAGAAGAGGTCATTCTTAACCTCAGTGGCTAGTGGCCCACAGTGCATACTGCAGGGTAGGCCAGTAGTGTCTGTTGAAGAGGTGGATTTTCAAAAACTGGTAACTATATTGCGAGGAAGAGGTGCCCAGCATATGACAGCTGCGCGGGAAGCAGCCTCCTAAAACGTGCTGCTCCACCCTGTGAGCCTGGAGCACTTTCAGGCCATTTCCTTTGCTTGTTCCATTTCTACCACTTTTCAGATTCTCTCACCACCACATCTTCTATTCAAAAAACAAAAATAGCCATAAAATACCAGAACAGACTTGAGAGAAAAGTGCCTCTTGCTCACACCTGTGAACCAACACACAGCTTAGTTTGAGTGTTGCGTGGTCATTATGTGTAAGAAGGGAGCCGTATCATACGCAGTGCTGGTCGTGTCAGCTCTTAACCCAAAACCTCAGGCGGTGAAAACCAGAGTGTCCTCAATTATGTATAGTTCTTGTACTTTGTATTTTACTATTTTAAAGCTTTTATTGAAATTACTCAGAGGAAGTGTTTTTAGAAGTTACGGATTATATCTCTAAACTGTGACTCATAATCTCCAATTACATTGCATATATTCCAGCTCCTATAAAAGCGCACATTGGTATGAAAGTCACTATGTATTTAATGTCTTTATTCCTGAAATTCTACTCCTGTTATTCTTGCAGATCAGGAAATTTTGCGTAAACTAGAGAAGGAGAAAATCCTGGTTTTCACGCCATCACGGCGAGTCCAAGGCAGGCGTGTGGTCTGCTACGACGACAGGTTCATCGTGAAGCTGGCTTTTGAGTCTGATGGAATCATTGTGTCCAATGATAACTACAGGGATTTGGCTAATGAAAAACCAGAATGGAAGAAGTTCATCGATGAACGGTTATTGATGTATTCCTTTGTCAATGACAAGTAAGTCAGCAGCTGGCCTGGCTGCTGCTGAGCCCTTCTCTTCTTGTCTCTGACCTCGGGGAGGTTTCTTCCAGTTGCTCATTTCCCATTATTCCCCATGGGAGCCAGAAACTGAACACTTGTGGTGTAGGAGGGCCAGTGTAAGTTTGGTGCCCTTCCCTGAGTAATTCATCAGCACGGCTCCTGAGGCAGAGGAGGTAGCTTGGACCCGGAAGGACCAGCTGACAAAAGAAGAGCTATCTTTACCCAAAAAAGCTGCTGGTCAGAATGAGTTTAGCAGGATAGTTTACTAAACACACACAGTTTCACAGTTGTTCTACCAAGTAAAGACTCAAGTCTTGTTTGCAGCCTCCACGTTGACAAACAGGCAGATGACCCAAGCAAGCGTGAGTTAGTTGCAAGAAGTAAATGCATCTACAGGCATGTAGAAAAGGTTTGCCTGTTTTAATCTCAAACTAATCTTTTCTTAATCTAAAACTTTCTCACCTGGTTATTTTACAAAAATATGAATGTTTATGCTATTAAAGATACGTGAAAAACTGTTGTACAGTTTAGCAGAAGTTAGCAAAAGCTTAAAAACTGTATTTACCCTCAGCCATATGACCGTATTTTTTGTAATACAGTAAGGAAAATAGAAAGACCAAATATGCTCATTTCTATATTATTTAAAATTGCAGGAATTCCAAGGAAACTAAATATACATTAGAAAAATCACCTAAGTTACAATGTACACACTGGCTGCAACATCTAGCTGTTCACTTATTCTGAAGGCTGTTGAGAAATGGGGCAAGTGAATTTGGTATACTCTAAGACAGGAGGGTCAGCCTGGGCTACAGTGAGACTCTGTCAAAAGCTAAGAAAGAAAAGGACGGAAGAAACATGGAAAATAATTTTATGCTTAAAAGACAATGCATAAAACACATTTAGTAATTGTGGGACTGAACGATTGCTTTGTCTTCTATTTCTGTTTATTTATTTAGCAGTGCTAATGGATGGAGGAGGGCTTCGTTCATGCTAAGCAAAGACACTACCACTGAACTAATCCCTACCCCTATTTTTCACTATTAATGTTCCCATTTTGCTTTTGACATAACATTTTCTAGGTGTTATCTTTAACTCTTCTGATGGCTCCTCGTAGAATTTTCCATTGCTCACAGTACTCTGATTTTGTAGGCAGACACATGGGCTTAGTCAAGCTAGAACAAGGCTGGAACAAGTGTGATAATTCTTTGCACATGTGTTAGGATTTCTTCCTTCCATTGGATAGTCAGTGCAAAATAATCTTACATCCTTAAATTTCTTTTTATCCCCAGCAGTGGAGATCAAAGCCAGGACCTCACTTGTATCTGCAAGGCAAGCCAACTGCCACACTTAGCTACAGCCCCAACACTTTTCTTTTCTTTTTTGAGACTCATCAACTTATTCAGGCTGGCCTTGAACTCATTTTGTAATGCTTCATGATCCTCCTACCTTAGTCTCTCAAATAGCTGTGATTCCAGGTCTGCACTACCATGCCCGGCTTCCTTAACTACCATGCCCAGCTTCCATAGATGGTTTTCTTTTTTCTTTTTAAATTTTTAAAAATATTTTATTTTTTATGTGTATGAATATATTGCCTGCATGTATGGGAGTGTACCCGTGTTGTGCAATGCCACGGAGGTCAGAAGAGGGCTTCTGATTCCCCTGGAACTGGAGTTAAGGACAGTTCATAGTCACCCATGTAGGTGCAGGGAATTGAACTTGGGTCCTCTGCAAGAGCAATCAGTGCTCTTAAATGCTGAGCCATCTCTCCAGCCCCTCATAAGATGGTTTTCTATCGCAGCTGAGATGCCATTACAACAATGGGAAGAAAACAGACGTAAGAGACATATGTAATTGAATCTTTACTGTGCCATTGACTGTTAAATTAAAAATCACTTAGTTCATCTAAGCCTAAATTACAAGTTTATTGATCTGTAAAATAGAGCTTATACTTGGAAATGAAATGGGGTGTGGTACACATCTGACATACAATGGTGCCAAGTAAGTCTGTCTTCCCACCAAATTACCCACCCCCTCTTTTCTAGTCCCCACCTTCTCCAGAATGCTTCACAAGACTGATGTTTACAGAACTCTCCCAAGATGTTCTTGAAATAATTTTTTTAAATGCTTACAAAAATCCTAAGACTGGGGCAAAGGAAGGAAAAGTAAATAAAACATGCTAGTCTCAAAACTTAATTAAATTGGAACAAATGCAAGTTCAAGATACAAATTTTATTTTTCTAAGAAAAGAGAACTTATGTATTGAGGTTATTTTATTCTGTAATCAAAACACTTGGGTTGGGGCTGGACAGATGACTCTGGTTATAAGAGCACTGGCTGCTCTTGCAGAGGACTTGGGTTCAGTTCCCAGCACTCACAGGGTGGCTAACAACTATCTGTAAATCCAGTTTCAGGGGATCTGATGCCATCTTCTGACCTCCTCAGGCACTGCACACATGGGCACACTTATATGCCTGCATGCAGAACAGTCATACACATAAAATAAGAGTGAATGAATTGAAAAAAAGTTGGAGTTAAACTTTCAAAAGAAAAGAGAATGAGTTGAATATTTAACCTCCCACTTAGGTATTGCTCTTATTATTGTTATCTCTGTGACAGATTCATGCCCCCTGATGACCCTCTTGGCAGACATGGCCCAAGCCTGGATAATTTTCTGAGGAAGAAACCCATTATTCCTGAACACAAGAAGCAGCCTTGTCCATATGGTAACTTCTTTATGAATACTTAATATACTACTTTAGAACACAATATATTGTTATACTTCTGTTAATATAAATAAACATTTAAAATCTTGGCTGGCATACTATGAGATTCTTCTGATTATAATTAAAATTTTTTTAATGTGTTAATGGGGCTGGAGAGATGGCTCAGCAGTTACAAGCACTGACTGCTCTTACAGAGGACCCGAGTTTGATTCCCAGCACCCACATGGCGGCTAAAAACCGTCCTTAACTCCAATTCCAGGGGAATCCAAAACCCTCTTCTGACCTCCGTGGCACTGCATGACATGGGTGCACTCCCATACATGCAGGCAAATACACTCATACACATAAAAATAATAAAGTATTTTAAAAATAAAAATGTGTTAGTCTTGAAAAAAATTATTTTTACCTATTTGGGCCCAATACCTAGGAATGTCCTTGAATGAAAATACAGTTTGAAAACTCAGTATTAATTGTGTTTGGAGTTTGAATGAAAAGTAGAAATTCTTATATCTAGACACAAATCTGATAAGCATGGCTTTATGGTATTCAGCAGTCCAGCTGCTGAAGATTTATTTACTACCCTGTTTTAAAGGCCTGGAGGAGAAGAGGGAGATAGGAATTGAAATAGGAATTGGAGCTTCCTGAGTGGTCTTCATAGCGAGTGAGAAGACTGGAGAGCGAGAAGCTGAGCAGCACTTAGCCTGTCTCTCATCTCTGCCTCTGTTTCTTTCACACGTTCAATAGTGCCTCCCTGACTTTGCAGCATCTCATGGTGTGTTCCTTTGCCTGACTAATCTTACTCTTCATAGGAAAGAAATGTACCTATGGCCACAAGTGCAAATATTACCACCCAGAAAGGGGCAGTCAGCCTCAGCGGTCAGTAGCTGATGAACTTCGTGCCATGTCTAGAAACACAGCAACCAAAACTACAAATGAAGGAGGACTGGTGAAAAG
Source organism: Nannospalax galili (assembly GCF_000622305.1). Classification (NCBI taxonomy): domain Eukaryota; kingdom Metazoa; phylum Chordata; class Mammalia; order Rodentia; family Spalacidae; genus Nannospalax; species Nannospalax galili. Next base: position 4,480,984 of record NW_008337842.1, on the reverse strand, counting down.
CAACAGTGTTCCTTGTAGCACTAAGGCAGATAGTACTTCGGATGTTAAACGAGGCGCTCCAAAGAGGCAATCAGATCCAAGCATTAGGACTCAAGTCTACCAAGACCTAGAAGAAAAGCTTCCCACCAAAAACAAATTGGAAACCAGGTCTGTCCCTTCCTTAGTTAGTATACCGGCCACTTCTGCTGCAAAACCCCAAAGCACTACATCTTTAAGCAATGGCCTTCCATCTGGAGTTCATTTCCCACCTCAGGATCAAAGACCACAGGGACAATATCCTCCAATGATGATGGCAACCAAAAATCATGGAACGCCAATGCCTTATGAACAGTATCCAAAATGTGACTCGCCTGTTGACATTGGATATTATTCCATGTTGAATGCATATTCAAATCTGAGTATCTCAGGCCCACGAAGTCCTGAAAGGCGTTTCTCATTAGACACAGATTATCGAGTGAGTTCTGTAGCTTCGGACTGCAGCAGTGAAGGGAGCATGAGCTGTGGGAGCAGTGACTCTTACGTGGGGTACAACGACCGGTCCTATGTCAGCTCTCCCGACCCACAGCTAGAAGAGAATCTGAAGTGTCAACACATGCACCCTCACAGCCGCCTTAACTCCCAGCCCTTCCTGCAGAATTTCCATGACCCCTTAACCAGAGTGCAAAGTTACAGTCATGAAGAACCAAAGTTCCATCACAAGCCTCCTCTTCCACACTTGGCTATGCATCTGCAGCACCCCGCTGTGGGTGCCCGGTCCAGCTGTCCTGGCGATTATCCCTCTCCACCAAGCTCAGCACACTCTAAGGCACCACATCTTGGGAGGTCCTTAGTGGCCACGAGAATAGACAGCATTTCTGATTCTCGACTCTATGATAGTTCTCCCTCAAGACAAAGAAAGCCTTACTCCCGCCAGGAAGGGCTGGGAAGCTGGGATAGGCCGAGTTATGGGATGGATGCATATGGGTATCGGCAGACTTACTCCTTACCAGACAACTCCACACCCCCGTGTTACGAGCAGTTCACCTTCCAGAGCCTGCCTGAACAGCAAGAGCCCACCTGGCGAGTCCCGTACTGTGGAATACCACAAGATCCCCCAAGGTATCAGGACAACCGAGAGAAGATTTATATCAACTTGTGCAACATCTTCCCACCTGACCTTGTGCGAATTGTCATGAAAAGGAATCCTCACATGACAGATGCCCAGCAGCTTGCTGCGGCCATCTTAGTGGAGAAATCCCAGCTGGGTTATTGAAAAGATGATGCATCTTTGTGGTGTTTAGTAGTTTTTTGTTCAGCTCAAATGCTGAGGGAGGTTTGCTACAATAGCATATGTGATCTCCTTCTCAGCAAGGAGGTTCTGTAGTATCCATTTATGTGAAATACTGTATCATGGAATCTGTATGTACAGCCCCACTTGGCGGAAGTATCACAGGATTGCTTTACATTCAAACTTTTTTTTAACATTTCCTTTTTAAAGCTATATCCTTGGCTGGAAGTTTCTCCAGTTTGATTTACTAGATGTATCTGTGATCTTTGATATTAATCTTTGGTGCATCAGGGGTTTATATGCAGCACTTTTTATCCTCATTTCATGTTTTATTAACTTGGTGTTTTGTCTATCAATTGCAAGCAATTACAACACCTTCAGAATGTGGAAATATTTGACTAGACCTAGCAAACTATTTTTTCAAGCCAAGCTTACTAGAATCTTTTACAGCTTTTTAAGTTATTTTTATTTGGGGAAAGTGGGCTTCTTTGTGCTATAATCATTATTTATAGAAACAAAGATATACTACAGCACTGACTTTATATTTTAAACAAAGTGTAAGTTACCAGTTATGTTAAAACGGGTAACCGTATATATTAGAATGATTTCCAGTATAGCACTTTTTATTATTTTATTTTTGTTTGGATTTTTCCTGTTAAGAAATTAGTTAATTTAATATGGTCAGTTTAAAAGAAAGCAGATGCAATCAATGGAAAAAGTTTCCATTTTCTTTTTTATGAATAAGTCAAAAGCCTTAACTGTTACAAGTTAAAGCTTCGTTATCCAGCTAATATGTGTGTCTAGACAGTGGATGAAATTGAACTCCTAGATTTCCATTAACTTGTATTTTTAATGTCTGTCTTTTTGTGGGGGGCGGGGCACAACACTACTAGATAAATAACCCTTTCCCAGTACTTGTCTGTTTTTAATGAATCTAATTATTCTCAATGCAACTTTTATATTTAATACACTCTAGCTTTCCTGCTATTTATTGAGGCTGGCCTGAGGTGGTTTGATGTATTGAGGATATGCAACATTTATTGATACTGCACTATAGAGATGGCGATGGAGGAGTTGTAAATGGTAACTTAATTTTTGTAAGATATTGTATATTTTCCATTCTCCCAGAGGTAGTTTTTTTGGAGGGCCTGTTATATTATTAAGGCCAGACTCTTGCCACAAATAGTGTAGTTTTAGATACAGACCAAAGTCTGTTCTAGTATTAGTAAGGGATATTTCTGGTTTCAAAGTCATGAGTTTTGCTTGCTGTAGTTACATTTCTGAGGATTGGATAATGGATTTGCGATCAGTGGCAGACCCTGGTATGGTGGATACCTGTCAGTCCCTCCAGATTTCACTTAGTGTAAAAGACACATTGTGATCTGTTTCTGTAGTCTGCCTGGATGCTCTGGTCACTGAGATTATTCTGCAGTCTGAAGCAAAGCCCTGAAAAACCAGAAAGTACCTTTTACTGTTGATACAAATTGTATCTTTTTAACAATAAGAACTATTTTGATTTGTAGATCTAGTTAAAAACACAAATGTGTAACTATAATTAGACTTTTGGGCAACATTTTATCTCTTATTTAAATACAAAATTTTCAAGTAAAATCGAGGTCTAGAATAGGGTAGAAAATAATAACAAGGTAAATAAAAGTGTCTGTCTTAGTTTTATATATTAAAATATATTAAATTTATTGGCATTTTCTTTCTCCTAAAACTTACCTAGTATGAACTTAAAATAAAGGTAAAATGCTGCCTGAAAATAACGTCCAAGCATCTTTGACTAGGATAACATTTTCACTACTTGTGTGACACTATGTGTTGCATGGAGTAGGATTTGGGTATACAGTAAATGCTTCTAAAAGGCATTGTGCATATTAGCATATCCAATAATCTGAACCATGTTCAGCAAACCTAATTCAGGAAAGTGATGTTCTACACAGTTACTGCTGTTGTGTTTGAGTGAATGTGGCACGTATCTTTACCCAGAGTAGCAGGGGTGGTGCCACACCAACCATTCTGAGTGGTGTCTGTCCGAAAGTGACACTGCTGACTTGTGAAATTGTCCTTGATTTTGTCAGTCATTATCTAAGAGGCAAGTATGTATGCAGAGGCTAAATGAGTGCCAAAAACAGGGTTGCAGATGTGTGCTTCCTTTTATTCTGACCAGAGTAGGAAGTAACCTGTCATCTGAACAGAGGACCTCTGCTTCATCTTAGCACTGTGATTGCTTGAAAACCGGCAAACTTCACTAAAGTGTTTTAAGTGCAGTCTTAGGTAAAGTGGACATGACTTTCAGTTTGACCTTCTTAGGATATATAGCTGGCTGTTTGTCCTCTTTTTCTTACTTTCTGTGTCCTGCCAATGTCTGTGTGGAGTGTGTAGCTCTGAACCCTGCCCTCCTCCGCCTAAAGTTTTCAGTGTAATTAGGTGTGAGCTAGGGAAGGTCAGTCTTCTTACATCAAGAGGACAGTTTGTACCCTTTTTGAGGCATCAGTGTTGCTTTCAGAGCTTAAAAATGAGAAAATTGGCAGACATTAGATTCAGCAAATTCTTGTTTATCTGAAGCAATAAATAAAAGGAGACCATTATTAAATTCATAGCTAATCATAAACCTTTATTTTAGCTGAATTTTTCTTCCTAATTGCTAATCCCTATTTACCAGATATGCTTTAAAAAGACAGTCCAAAAGTAGTGTGTTAGTAAGTCGTAAAAGTGCCAGAATTGGTCAGCTGATGAAAGGAAAAGGACTCAGACTGGAATATTCTGCCCCTGAATAATTGACAGTTGACTGTACTTTACACAGTAATTAGCAGTCCGTTGTCTCTGTGTCTTAGTTCAGAGGGAATAGTACTTAACTGGCCAAATACTGGCCCTTGGAATTCCCTCTGTTCTTGCATGTGATACAGACATTTTCCATCTCATTTATAATCTGTATATCCTAACAGCTTGTCATTGACCTAAACATTGGAAGAAAGTATCACCAGTATAAAATATTTGACACTGGTGGAAACTTGAATTTTGTGTTTTTATGAAAATGCATTTATGAGAATATGTAATGTAACTAAAGAAAGTGTTTTATATATACATACATGTTTGTTATGAAGTACTAAAAATTGGGAGGGCTCTTTCAATGGCTAGCATTCCCTGACTGAACTATGTTTCTTTAAGTTGTGAATGACCAAATCTAGGGTCTGGATGACCAATGATAAGCTTCAGAACCACTTATTTGGAAAGAAACTCTTTGTTGGTTTTATTCCTGGTATTTTTAAAGATTATTTTGATAATTTTAATAGGATGTGTAATTTTTAAATACACACACAAAAACTTAAAGTAATATTGATTATACAAATGATTATTTAACATATCTTTTACATGTTGTATCTATATGTATATAGACAGTAATATATTTATAAAACAAATATACTTTTGTTGTATTTTTTAGTTTGTAATAAGTATGAGGATGGCTCTGAGAGTGTGAGAGTGTGCGTGTGTGCACACGCACGTGTGTGTGTGTGTGCCTGTATGTGTGTATGTGTGTGTGTGTGTCTTTCTGTGTTTTGAAAACTCTGAAACCTTCCCCCCGTCTTAACTGGTATTTACTCAAAATGTATGTTTTTGTTACTCCTTTTGCGACCCATCATCCTTATTCAGGATAATAAGGTGTGCAGTGTTCTGACCATACTGTTGACATCTGGCTCTTCATGTTATTAATCTCTAATTCTTAGAGAATGTCTGAAATCAAGCAGATTATGTGTAGAGATCATGATTATGTTTTGAATATATTAAAAATGAAGACTCAGCCATGATCTTAAAATTTCAAGATACACACCAAGGAATGAAGTGCCGAAGAAGATGCGTGCACACGTGCATTAAAATGAGAGGGAGCGGGGTTCCCCCAGAGCAGAGAAGTGGGCGTGGCTTTAGGTAGCCAGGAAAGACCCTGGGCTAATGTGTGGGCAGACTTTTTCTGTGAAGAATCTGGTAGTGAATAATTCAGACTTCTCAGCGAATCCAAGTTTCTTAAACACTGCTCACCTTTGCCTTTATAACATCAAAGCCACAGGAACATGTAGATGAGAATATGGCTTTTTTTAATAAAACTTTATTTACAGAAACATCACAGGCAAGCCTTAGCCTGTGGGCCATCCCTGAGCCCTGCTTAGAGGGAGAAGCCAGACGTAGTAAGTAGTAAGCTCTGATATATGTTAATATAGTTAATAGTAATTGTATCTCAGCAAACATCTGGAGGTAGTCTGATAGTTATTGATGACCTTCAAAAGATGATTGTGAGATAGTCATAGTAAAGCCCCTCGTTTAGACACAAAAAATGCAAAAAATATATTTTAGTAACTATTGAACATTTTCCCTGAACTTTGCATTTCTTTGGTGAATGGGGAATCCTTTATCTTTTATTTGCTTAATGGCCTCATGGACCAAAAAACAGTATGTTGTATTTCAAAAAATAACCTATAATTAGCCACAAATTTTTCAAAGACTACATTTATCAGTTACATTTTTCTGTTGGTTTTGTCTTCTGATATATAACAGATCTGACCTCCTTTACAAATGATTTTAAAGATTAGCATACTGTAATTTCACAGCCAAGCTCTGTTCTCTAATAGTAAGAACTGTGATGAGTCAAATAGCTATGAGTATATTTATTTAACCTGTCTGTCTTCTTTGTCCAAGTATTCACTATGGCGTTTTAGAAACCTTAAGACTGGCTCTGGTTAGTAGTGTTCCTACCACGATCATGTGTGATTCTGAACCTACCGGAAGTACACACTTGCTGAACACACTCATGCCCAGTATGTTCTTTGTGGTATCACAGCAATAACACAACCTTCATAGGATCATTAAACAGCTATGAAAATTACCACCCACTTAATTATACTTTTAAAATTGAAGTACAGCTCTAGCATTAACGGTGTTTATAGTTTTACGTGCCTGATTTTGCTGTTATTGTGGCTGCTGTTGTGATATCTCCTGCCCTGCCTGTTACCTGTTAAAATAATACTGTTCTATATTACACATGCCTTTTTCCCTGGGATCCTTAATCTTTCAGATGTAAACGCGGTTGCAGGTTTTAACCATTTGGCAGTAGAAAATGTCTATGCATGTTTTCAGTTTTATAAAACTTGTAAAGTTTTATTCTTTTAAACCATGTGCTAAATTTTCTGTGCAGGTATTTCAGGTGAACAACAAGATGATGACATCTAAGCTTTTACCACCATTCTTTCTAAACAGCTTGTCTGAAGGAAAGGGAAGCACAATGGTTTGTTTTGATGAGGAATACATTTTAGATTTCCTCTGGGTTTTTAAAGTATAAATTTTCTACCTTATGTTGAATACCAACAAAAGGCAAATCTCCACAGATAGAGTATCTCAGTGCAAGTGCCTGTAGGTCCGTTCCTTGTAGGTCTTTTCCTCCCAGACCGTAGTTGTGCTGAGCGTACAGTTTCCTTTTTCCTCCTGCAAACTGCCCTCCAGGAAAAGCAAGGCGAATAATGTTTTTAGATCAGCCATCTGATAAACTGATATGATTATATTTATCTCTGCCTGTTCTGTGTTTTTCTGTAATGGAATTTTTGCAATTCCAAAAGCAGTATTTTGGACTTACTGGGAATCCATATTGAAATAACTGTATCATTCAATCACAGAGGGGAAAATATTAAAATACTCATTTTTCCTATGGTAGTTTTGTTTTGTGAAGAAATTGCTCTAATGTGGCAGCATAGATGCCCAGTGAATAAAAGCATTTTTCTTCTCCGGCTTGCCTACATTTGGCAGTTAGTGACATTTGGCATTCTGTAGGATGTGCACATGTTCAACATTGATGTAAATGTCAGAACCACAGTTAACTCCTATTAAACTGAAATTAAATGTCAGCGACAACTAGTCATGACTTCAAACATGATGAGAGTGTTTTCTTTCTTTCTGCCACTAAGGCATTTGTTTCCAGTGGTTTGTAAGTGTCTTCGGTTGGGACCTTGACCATTCAGTATATAGAAATGCTGGATGGTGTCTGGCGGCCTGGTTCTGATGAAGGCCAGCAAGGGATTAAAAGATATTGCAAAGACTACACTTGGTGAGATGGTTTATGGACTGGGACTGTGCACCAGCTTGGGACACTGGTGTGCATGAACTCCAGACAGTCGCTGGGGTTGGAGAACAGGCTCCATGTGCCTCTTTCAGGGTTTCTCTCTTATAGTTGAACTGGAGTCTGCAGGACAAAATAATCAACACGAGTAAAGATTAAAGAAAAAAAAAAGACTGATTAAATGTTAATAAAGAGAGGTAAGAGGTTTTATTGATAATGGTCAAAAAATTTGGACCACTATAGAAAAATGTTTTGTTTCTTAAAAATTCTCCTGAGACTGGGAAGAGACTGCAGACAGAGCTCAGTACTCAGTACTCGTGTGGGTGAATGCATCCTGCACGCTCACTGCAGTAATAGAGGCACTACACATGGTACATAGGATCAGGGCAAATCACCTCTCAGTGTCTTTCTGGAACTCCATTATAAAACGGCACCAGTGCCTAGCTCACAGCTTCTTGTCACCAATGGTGGCGATGGTAGTATCCTGGGAACAACTCAGGGACCGTGTGAGTCGGTACAAAGCCGCATGGCCCCATTTTTTTGTGACTTGAAACAAGAACCTTTACATTATCCTTGCTGTCCTAGAGAGCAGTGTCTTCCTGAGTACTTGGTTATTCTGTCCCTGGAAATATTCTACTTTAGATACGGTCATGAGTAACAAGATGTTCTGATGATCACTTAAAACCTTGTGTTCTGTGTCAGCATGTCTGATACTCAGGGTCACAGGCACTTCCTCCCCCATCACCTTGTAGGCCTTTCTTTTACTCTGGTACTTTCCTAACATTGCTCCTTGCCCCGGCCATTGCCAGCTTTGCTTCTGCCTTCCACTTAATTGTGTGAGTTCCAGCCAGATCTCACGGACTTAGCTTGCATCTTTTGGCTTGAGCTGCACATGCACATTTGAGTATTGATGCTCTTTTCATTGTTGCGGCATGTCCAAAAGCAGCATGCCAGTGGGAGAGGCTCCCAGCCATTCCCCAGGACTAGCTGAGGCTCCAGAGGCACATGAGATGGGCTAGAACTACCTGGACATAGTACTTTATTCCTCCCAGGCCTAGGCTTGCCTGGGGAGGAAAGGTTATGCATATATGAGTTAAAGCACACCTGGGAAGAGGCTGTTATTAAAAAAATAAAAGTATAATGATAAATTTATTCATAACAAAACACCTGGCCCTGGAGTTAACTATAAGCACTCCTTAGATTTTCTACCTGCACTTTAGTGTTTGAAGGGGATTTCAAAGTATGTTGTTTTTAACCCCCCTTAAGATTTCTAAACTAGCATTTGAAAAAATAAAATTTCTTTTGAGGTGTAGTCATCAGCCTCAGAATTCAGAGTAGGAACCCCTGTTCCAAAGAGGCCTGGGTGAGGGTAGAGTAACAGGTCACCAATTGCCCTGCCATCCCCAAGTCTCCTAGAGTTATTAAGACAGAGGGTTGAAGGAGTAAAGCCCTTTGGACCTGCTAACCCACAGTGGGTCTTCAGAAAGTGACCACTATTGTTATGTGCACAGCAGAGGTGCCCAAACACACAACACTGTTGAGGCATTCTAAGTGGTTATGTTGTGAATATGAATTGTTGCAATGTAATTTGATACAGCCAAGTGAGGCCGTTTCAAGAGTGACATTGTAGCCTTCAAGAAGTTCCGGGAAGCCTTCTCCTTGTTACCTCCATTACCAGGCTCGTCACGAATGAGGAGTTCTAGGTATCATCATAGGAAAGGGAGGTATTCCAGATTACTCCTGTTACATAGTGCCTGGACTCCAATAGTGACAGTCCTCTGAATTCCACATTTATTTCTGAGGGTATCCCCAGCAAGTTTGTCTGTGCATTCCCACCATACGCACACCTCAAAATGGGCCAAAACATAAATTGAAAAAAAAAAATTTAAGGGCTTAGGAGGTGGCTCAGTACCTGCCGCCAAGCCCAAGTTCAATCTCCAGACCCCCATGATGGAAGGAGAGAACTGACTTCCATGAGGTGGCCTCTGATGTCCATGTGCATCATGGTACACCCCATTCTTTACTATGAGAATACAGAGCCCACCTGTGTAGTATGGTGCATTTTTTGATTGTCAGGTGTGTTTCTGGGAAGACATGACAGTCCTTAAGCATTCATTTCTTCTTTGTTAACACTGCTCTCAAGGGTGAAAAGATGGGACTGGCAGGGAGGACCCGGTGCTATCCTTTTATATAATGTAAAATCCTGAGTTAAGCATTATCCTTATTTTAGAAATGCAGAACAGTTAAAGCACTTGGTCAAGGGCAACTCTATGGTTGGAATCCCTTCCACATGCTTCCAGAATGTCCTTTCCCACTTTCTATGCTATAAGGCAGTACACAGACCCAACCAGCTCTGGCATGGGCTATTCTAGAAAAACATCAAGCTAAGGAACAGACTCCAGTTATATTACAGCCATACATACTTAAACTTCTCCTGGGGGCAAAGCAGCAGATGTGATGTTGGGTCTTTTCTTTCCTACAGTAGGCCACACCTTCAACACTGTTTATGTGTGAATAGTCATGACAAAGATGCCTTTTGTCACCCAGAGATCTATCTGCCTCTCCTGAGCTGTGACGCTGGCCAGCCCACCAGCACTCAGGGAATCAGGGCTCAAAGACCCAGGGAAAGCCAGGACTACCCATGCTTGTCAGCTCTTGCCTCCTGCCTCCTCTCCAGACTTTTTGTAGTTCTAGACAATGAAGGGTGGTACACTTATTTCCTGGGCCTTGTTTGGGTTTTTGTCATTGGGGTTTTCTAGAGGACCCATTTAGCTTTCAGTCTTCTGACAATACCCACTGCAAATACCAGCATGTGTGACGAAGCAGCTGCCGGTGGCACAGATCCAACATGAGAAGTAAGAATGAGTGCGATGTCCAAGTAAACTCCCTTCCCAGCCCCTAGCTGGAGATGGAAATCTCAGAAGTCCAAGATTGAACTGCGCCTCCCACTCCTGGCCAGAGTCCCTTTCAGCCCTTGGGGGCCACCAGGGCGGAGGCTGTCACTGTCGCAGCCTTCAAAGCTCTTCTGTTTCTGCTTTCCAAAGATGTAAATCACAGTTCACTTGAATAATTGCCTCAAATAAGCATGTGTAAAGATGAAGGGAGCGGGCATGTCTAATTAGGGAACTCGGTGGAATACTGTTCAGTAAACTCTGGTGGAGATTCTTGGGCTTTCTATGTTATCAAGAACAAAGTGTAGTTGTGCAGCCATGCCGAAATGCTGCAAACCATAAACAGAATGGATGAGCTAGACATAATGGAGATGCTTGTGTGGAAAATGGAAAAAACTCCTGGCCCTGGGGAGGTGAAGGTCAGGGTGCAGCAGGGCCAAGTTATTATAAACCCCAGAGTCTCCACACAGTGGTCCTCCCTCCCCTGCCTTCCCATGCACATCGTCTCCTGGATCTGAGGCATCTGCAAAGGTGAGCATCCTTAACTCTGTCTCAGAGCGTGAATCCAGCCGAGGTTGTGAGGGACTTTGAGAGCAGCCGGTTGACAGGAACTGTAGGACAGAGAAGGGAAGACAGCAAAGGCTTTGAAAGATTCTCCATCTCTCTCACAAGAACTTGGTGTGCACCGTGACAAACTCCTGCTGGGAGGAGGCTGGAGTAGGGGCACAGAGGCAGAAGCATGAACTCTGGAGCAGTGCTCCCACCATGAACAAGACCGTGGTCTTGAAGCTCGGCTACTTCTTCAATTGTAAAGGGGAATCCCTTCCTACCTCACACCAATTTCAACGTAATTAAGTGGGAATCATAGAACACCCAGCACCAGAGCTAGAGTGTGAGAGAAGCTGCGAGTCAGAAATCCCAACCTAGCCCGAGAGCTGCGCCTTGCCTCCAGCTCTTAACCTGTCTCACAAGATGCACATAGCTGACCCCCAGGTCTTCATCCTGCCCCTCCATAACTCTCACATTCATCCCCACCCATCCTCCTGGCTTGCTCTGGATGCCTCTGGCCATGTGTGTACAGCCCCACTCATTTCATTATGCCAGGCCCCTGAAAACATTTGAGTTGTCATGGCCGGGGGGAGGGGGTGGCCTGTAAATGGGGAATACTGGGCCTTCTGGATATTTCCTCAGCATGCACACTCCTGGTTCAGAGCATTTTTATGTTAGTCCCTGCCTGGTTTTATCCGTCCTAGTGCTCCATGGGTCGGGTGTCTCTATTCCAACATCATCTTGGTGAAGTCTCCTGACCTCTCAGTCACTCTCCCAGCACTCCTCTCTAATGGGCCCCATTTTACATTATCTCCTTAGCGTGTGTCACTATCTGATGTGGTTTGTTCATTACTCATCTCGCCACCCTGGAATATTGCTCAGTATAGCTGTGATAAATGAATAGACAAAGCCCTTTGGTTGCTCCTTCCAAATGTCAACTTGGAATGTGTCTGATCTTCCTGGATAAGCAGAGCTGCACATACCTACACACACACACCATGGCTCAGGGCTGTGCCCCTAACAATCCTCCAAGGTCATGAGCTCCTTGAAGTTGGCTCTTTCCTTGGATCCCCATTGCCCCGTGTTCCAGGGCAGGTGGGCAGAAGACAGAGATAAGTTTGTGTAGTGGGACCTCAGGCCTCAACTGGAAGTGGGCCATACCCTGAGTATTGATTTTTTGACGTTGGATTTGAAGGATACTTCCAGAGATTGCAACAGACCAGCCCTGCACCTCCTGACTGCATCACTGTTTCACAGAATATACCAAGCATCTACATTTGAGCTCTTAGAGCACTCTGACAACTAGCCCTCGGGGCTGAGTGAGCAGGCTGCCCCAGGATAACAAGACAGGTGAATAGCATCATGTGCTCATTCAACCAAAAGGAATTAAAAATGAGTGTTGGGTACCTACAGATACTGTGTGGGGGGAAGAATAAAATCAGTATATTATAGAGATAATGCATTCTTTTATAAGTATAAGCATTAAAGTACAGAGGTTAAATGGCTTGCCCAAAGTTACACAGCAGAAAAATGGGGGGAGGGGGTGAGCCTTAGAGTGTGCCTCACTTTAGAACAACGCTGGGTACAACCAGCAGACCATCAAAGCCAGCCCCATGAGGACAGTGCAAAGCAATGGCTTGGACCTGCTAACTTTATCTTTGCCTTGGTTCAACCCTAAGCAGAAAAATAGTGACAATGGAATGTGTGGAGCTCAGGGTATGAGAGGCCTGCATGCGCATGCTTGGAGACTGCAGGTTCCTCTCAGAGGGTCAGTAAGACCCATGTGGAGGGAGGCCTGCTGGATGACAAACCCCACAGACCTACTGTCTTCTACAGTTCTGAGGCTAAAGTGTTCTGGGTGTCACACAGACCTCTTCTTTTTCTCTTACCTGGTTACTTCTGCCCTTGAGTCCTGCTAGTCGCTGAGCCCACTGGAAAGGCCAGGGATATAGGCCACAGTCCACTGTTCAGTCTGGCCTTCTACCTTGACTGCTTTCCCTGCTATTTCAACCTAGATGGAGCAATGACAAACCTGTGCACAGGGGCCACAGTCCATGGATGGGAACAAGGGGCTGGCAACCATGCCGTGTGGACATTCAGGGCTGTGGAAGTCCCTAGTGCATCAGAGGATGCTTGGTGGCACTCCTGGAAGTGGTGTCATTGCTACCCAATACTAACAGTCAAGGATGCCTCCAGACAGGCCTTCCAATTCCCCATGGGTATACAGAATACATACACTAGAAGAATGGAGAGGGGCGAGAATACATGGGTGAGCCCTGGCAGAGGTACAGGTCAGAGGTACTCCTGAGCCTTGGACAGTCAGAGACACTCTATGGTTTGGCTATGGTCTGAATTTCTTGAGAAGCTTGCTCCCCAAAGTGGCAGTGTGAAGATGATGAGACCTTCAAGATGAGGGGCCTAGGGGAAAGACCTGATACAATTCTCACAGGAACTGGAAGGTTATAAAGTGAGTCTTCCTTCATTCTGCCCCTTCCTCACTTGACCAGGTCCCTGCTCGTGCTATGATGGACACCTCAGGCTTCACCATGACTCACAAGCCATCAAAATCATGTCAAATAAACTTTCTTTTTAAAGTATCCATGTCCCATAGGCCGTGTCACAGTTCTGTTTCTGTTGCTGTGGTAAACTCCATGACCAAAAGCAACTTGGAGAGGAACGGTTTTATTTCATGACAACTCCAAGGTCACAGTCCAAAACTGATGGAAGTCAGGGCAGGAGCTCGAGCCAGGAACCTGGAGGCAGGAACTGAAACAGAGCCCATGGAGGAACACTGCTCACTGGCTTGCTCCTCCTGGCTTGTTCAGCTTTATTTCTTATGCAGCCCAGGCCCACCTGCCTAGGGATGGCACTTCCCACAGTGGACTGGGCCCTCACACATCACCTAGAATTTAAGAAACTGCCTCATAGATAGAGCCACGGGCCAGTCTGATGGAGGGAATCCCTTAATTGAGATTCCTACTTCCCATATGACTCTCCTTTTTGTCACGTTAACCAAAAGTAACCAGCACAGTCTGTTCTAATACACAAAGACTAATATGCTCACCAAATATTCCCTTGTGCTCACTTGCCTATCCCTTAAAAAGGTTGTGTGACTAGTTCCAAGTATGACATCTGGCAAGAGACATTTGCTCTGGTGGAAACCAGTGAGAGTCAAAATCCTCTAGAAAAACGCCCAGCAAGAAGGTCCTCTGCAGGAAGTCCATGTGAAGATACCTACAAAGGATCCGCCAGGACAGCCATGCTGGGTTGCAAACTTGGAAGACTTTGCTGGTTTGGCATTTGGCAACCTTGATGGTGTGGTGGTGAAAGAAACCGAACACTGAGTGCATGCCGAATGACTCCATTTATACAAAATTACAAGCCAAGTAACACCATCTACCATATTAGAATGCAGGCTGGTGCTGACTGCCCGTTGGAAGCAAGGTTCAGGATCCCATGGGGCATTCTCTAGCTGGGTCTTCTGCTGATTCCACAGATGTGTTCAGTTTGTGACTCACTATGCTGTTCCCTTATCTTCAAATGTTTGATGTTTATAGTTCAATGAAAAGTTTAAAAATCCACTTGTTCCATCCTCGTTTAAAACGCAAACAAAAAACAACTGGCTAGACGTTTATCTGTGCACAGTGCTCTATACAGTTTTATGATGTGGAATTCATTCTGTTCTTAAATCTCCATTTCAGGGCTGAGGTACAGCTGGTACTGATCTATCCTGTTCCACTAAGACTGAAATGAGTGTGATCCATCACCACTTCTTTGTCCCCAAGGCTGTAGGCTAGAAGAGGATATTGATTTGTAAGAGTTACTCATACTGACCAAGGAATGTTTGCTGCCCCCGGCTTAGCAAAAGCCGCCCAGTCTGACTCAGCCTTGAGAACATTTGGTTCTTTGGTGTCTGCAGAGAACAATAAATACACTCCTTCTCTCAAACAAGTGCTTTTGGGTCTTAAGTGTGGTTGGTCCCCAGTAAAGTGGCCTTGGTCTCACCAGAGAACCTACTAAAATTCAGGCACTTGAGCCAGGTTTATGACCTGCTCCATCAGAAATTCTGAGAAGGGAGCCCAGCATTGTTTCTTAGCAAACCCTCCAGGTGATTCTGATGTCTATTAAATGGACTGAGCAACCGAGCAGAAGATTAATCAAGGTGGAGACCTTGGGCCTTGCTGAAGCCCATTCTGGGGGATCTGGGCATGTCTCAGGCAGCTGGGCTTCCCGCCAACCTCCCAATCCCAAGAAGGCAGACCCACTCTTCCTGTGGGTCACCTCTGTGACGTCAAGATGTGGGGAAGCTGTGGGCTTCCTGCAGACAGCAAGCCCGCCTAGAGAAAACCCTAGAGATGGATCCTCTGCAGACTCACCGCTTTCCATCTCCCTGGAAAGGGGTGCAGAGTGCCGATCCCAAGTGTGGGATCTATGTAAAATGAAGGCAGCCTCCCTCCTAGGTGCTCCCTCTGGGTGATAGAAGTGATCAGCTCCTTCCCCTCAGCTTTGCTTTTGCACCTCTGGGAGAGGGAGCTAGATCAGGAAGGAAGCCTGGTGTTTAGACCAGCAGGGGGCGCTCTGCACCGCAGTGCCGATGCCGGCGGGTCCGGGAGTTTTCTATTGAAAAAAGTGTAGATTCTTCTTCTGAGTCTTCAACTTCCGGCTTAAAATGCCACTATTGCATTATTGGAAATGCCCTGCTGGGCCAGTTGTTATAGTTCGTAGGGTTTACAGCTGGGTAAGACCACTGCTGTTCTCCCTCGGCAGTTTGCATAGGATCTTCCTATGCTGTGAGAGCTTCTAGGTCAGTTCCAATTCAGTTCCTCCGAGTCCTGTGTCGAAGTGTGTTGTATCTTCAGCAAGAAGGTCTTACCTTCACGTTCTTTTGCCCTGTACAGAAAAGAGCCAGGAGAAAAACAGCCAATAGGGCACGAACAGTGGCAGTCAAGTGCGTTCTATCTCTGCAGAAGGGTTGAGCCTGGTGAGTTCTGTCTTGTCATTTTCTAGTGCATCTCTTAGCATCAGAACATAAACGGTCTTCAACACTCCTGCCTCTCAGCTGCCCATCTATGCCAACAGAGCATGTTTTCTGTGATATTAAAAGTAGGCAATTTATTTCTCTTTTTCAGGGGGAGATTTTACAGAGTAAATTTCGATGTAGGACTCCCAACACCTCCTCCTACAGCAGATGAATCAGAGGCCCCAGGCTGTAGTGATTGGTATAAGGTCCAACCACTAATTGATATAGAGACCACACCCAAGGGCCAGATCTTACTACCTCCTGAGGAAATCCCCCTGAGGCCTGCTCCCCTTCTGCCTAGTTGCACTGTCTCTTACCAGCATTATCTCCTATCACACCATAGCCAGAAGCAACAATAATGTACCTCCCCCCTTCTCTAATGGCTCCTGCCTGTATCACTCATTAGTTCCAACCAGAAAGATCTGTTTAGAAAAGTAGTGTGGCAAGGGCCTGCTGTGGACAGCAGCCTCTCTCTTGACCTGGATCTCTAATGGACTATTAAGAGGTAGAAGTACGATGTTGCCCAGTTGTTCAGAGTCATCTACTGGTGGTTCAGAGTCCTCAATCTGATGATTTCAAGTCCCTTCCACTCTTTTTTTTTTTTTTAATATGCAAAAAGTAGCTTTTCAAGTGCTCCAAACCCTTGTCTTTAACAACGGAACTTCGGGTTCCGTTGCATTCCTGTCGTATGACTGAATGCTTATATGCCAACTTCTATATGGCTAAGGCTAGGCCTACTAGGAAACCTCGGCAGAGCAGATTGATAACATACCACGCTAAGCACATGGTTATCTTTTAAGTTATAATAAGTGCTGATAACAAAAGACTTTAAGTGCATGATGAGAGGCCAGTTTGAATAAATATTTCTTGGTAGTAGAAGAATATTATTATACTGGGAAAATAAAGGGCTATTTGCTTATGTATCTTCAGTATGAGGAGGCTGTCTTTAAAACAACTAGACCTACTTAGTGCCCTTGAAAACTACTAATAACCAGTGAAAATTTCTCTCATGCATATTTTGTACCATTTTCATAAAAACCTTTAAAACCTACCTTTGTGCGAATGCCTATCACATTTGCAATAGAACATTCTTAACACAACACATTCTTAACAGGATGCTAGAGTGACTGAGATAGCTGAGTTTTGTTGCAAACTGTTACCCAATGCTTCAGTGTTCAGACATTCAAACCACCTGCAGCCTGTAACACCATGAATTCCTAATGCCACTTGGCATCCCCTCTGCCCTCCTCACTGTCTCTCCAAACACTGATGAGCTTCAAACTCACTTTACTTGGTGAAATCAGAGAAGATGAGAAACTGAGCTGGGTTGGGCAGTTCCCAGTGGTCAGCAGGACCACCCTGTGAAAGTGTGGTAGTTTCTGCCTCCCAGAAAGTGTGGTAGTCACTGCCTCCCAGAAAGATGTAAAATCAAGTGGCTACCAGGCTCTGGATGATGTTAGAATATATTTATTGCTACATTTATGTACAATTATACAAACAGCCCAGACAGAAGGGGTATGTCACCTCAATTTCTGCAGAGTCCATGGAAACAGACACAAAAAGAGCTGCACACCACTGAGTTTGCGCTCAGATCAAAGCCAAAGATAAGTCACATTTTTTTTAAATGGAAAATTCTTGAAAATGCTCTCCACAGATTCCACCTTATGAGCTAGTCATGCAGAAAAAAAAAAAGTGAATTTCTAGAAGCTAATGCCTTCCAGCGTCTGTTTGGAAGAATGGTGTCTTGAAGACAGGTGCAGTGGTTGCCGACTCAGGACTGCAGGGTGCAATGCAGATATCCCAAGTCCTGGTCCATCTTCCTAAGGTCTATCCCTAGGAAAGGCAAGGAAGGGGGCTTCGGAAAGAGATAACAAGAAAGGGGAAAACAACAGTAAACAGAGATAAAGACAGAACCATTAGCAAGAGCCCTGGCTCTTGAAGGAGGCCTGGTTCTTCCATTTCCCAAGGAGATACAACTTTGGGGGAGTATGTGGTCAGGTCACAGGGCTGTCTTGGTATGTTCTTATTTGAAAGCTCACCACGTGTCAGCCATCAGGGATCTGCATGAAGACACAGAAAGTCAACAGGAAAGTCAGACAAGAAAGACGAAACCGCAACAGAAACATTAGCAGAATGGGCTGCAAATACAAGACCCTGAATGCTTCTTCCATACGCCTAATACATTAAGGTACTGTGGAGAGCATGGACTGCGCTGGGGAATGCCATGAGGCAGAGACTGTGCCAAGATTCAGTGTCAGTCCACAAGATGCTCTGATCTCACAACAGTCAGAATTGTTTGGAGCCTCAATAGAAATCCAGGACAGTAGATTTCAGAATTTTCTGACCCCAGAATTATGTTGTGGAGGTATGGCTGCGGTATAAGCGCTCTTCTCTTCACGTTAGTCACAGACTTTTCTGATGTGAAGGAGGGAGGAAAGAAGGGAGGGAGGAGAGCAGCCTGCACACATACAAACCCATGTAATGAGTTCACCTCACACAACCCTTGCTCTACCTGGCACACCTCAGGCCACTTCACATTTCAGGGACCCAGGAGAGAAACCTGAGGTCAGATCTAACCCGACTTCTTAAGCTAAAATCAGCCTAGAGCATCACAGAGAAGTCAAGACCTGAAGGCTGAGAGCAAGAAGTCTGTGATCTGCACACAGCCAGACTGCACCCCTCTGTGCCCATTAGTCATTTGGATATTATCTAGTCTTGAGACTGTAGGGGGTTTCAGCACTAAATTTCACCACCAGCCAGTTATATCCTGTCTGTGGCTTTGGATGTCACCTCTAATTTCTTGCTACTAGACTCCCATGGGCAGCCAAGATGACAGTGCTGGGGAGAAGCCCTGAGGATGGCAAGAAAATGACTCAAAGAGCACAAAGTCCTTGGCCAATGACATGAGCAACTGCGGAGGGCCCAGCAGTTCTTCCAAGGCTGAGACTACATGACATTTCAGACTGAAAGACATGGCGACTGCCAGCTCCCTTGTTCCCGTCATAAATTCATCTCTGGATAATTCAAACTTTGTCATTTGAGCTTGACTCTTCTGGTGAGTCACACAGACACTTTCTTTTTTTGGTTCTGACAATAGCTTGGAGTCAGCCTCCCTCAAAAGACTCACTCTAAAGAGCACAAGCTTAACACATGAACCCAGTGAGGGGGGAAAAATCAAGCAAATTTTAATTTGGAATTTTTACTAAGCAAACAAAACAAAAGAGGAGAAATGAATTTCTGCATTGGAAGATGGGGTTTAAAGATGACCAGCTAAGAAGAATATTGTTCGTAGCACTATGTGGAACATTTAGGCTGTTTCAAGCACGGATTTTTGTTCAAATACCAGGAATAAGAACAGCTGAATCTATGAATCACAATCAGCTATATCCCTTCCAAAATGAGTGAGAGTAGGTGCAGATGGGGGCGCATGGTCCCCTTCAGGTTCACTCTCAGTGACCATTTTGATGGTGGCAAGAGGTGTCAGAGAGTCTAGTGTGATCTCAACCTCATTTCAGAACAATCTAAAATTCAAGGCTAAAAAACCAAGTCATTTCTAAAATCCCCCTACCTTAAATTAACACATACCTTTCATCTGTCTCATCAAAAGAAGTCTACATAGTATATTGCTCTAATGGTACTTATTCCACATCTTAAAATGGCATCTCAAATACATCGATGTTTAATTAGAAGTAGGTATACAGAACTTTGGGAGGCATGTCCAGTAAGCTAGGACCTCAACCTGTATCTTCATAATCTCTAAGGCAAACTGTAGTGCTGTTGTTTTACTTAGAATTGGGGTCAAAACAGTCTCTGCCCGAGAACTAAGTAACTTCCAAACAATCTGTTATCATGATAAGCATGCTCATATGGTTGTAAAATATTGCCAAATTATGGAATATGCATGATCCTTTATTAATATGGCTTACGAACCAGTTCATAGTTTTAGTTTTTTGGTTCAACATGTATGTACAACATGTCACTGTTAGGTATAGCTGTTTGTTTTTAAAGAATTCCCATTCCTAGCAGAACTCAAGTGTAAAGTGTGGTCGGTCACTCTGAGGCTCCATCCTCATTCCTCATCAAGAGAGACTTTCTCAAATACAAGAATGCTCTACTTAAAGTAGCACTTCTAATACATTTATCAAGATTAACAGGTAGAACCTCATTTCCAGAAACTTTAGCTGATCTCAAAGTGATTCCATTGGAGGACAGCGTCCTTGCTTGCTGAAAGGCCTGGGAGATGCAGACTATTGAGAATGAGATGGGGGGCGAATGAGATACTGTAATGCTCTCTGGCTCAGCTGGACACTCACTAAAGGCTGTGGCCCATGGGAAACAGATGTTCTAAGAGGTCCCCAAGGCTCTAGATAGATCTTCTGAGAGGATGGGCTTAACCTAGCAGCAGCTACCAGTGATACTTACCTTGGGAGGGAGGGGACGTCATCCTGTTACATCTGCTTTATGCTGCTTTGGCAAGAGCGCATTTGGAACAGTGCATACAGTTTGGGTCCCCACCTTTCAAAAGAAACAAGAGATTAGAAGACATGAATGCAAAGGGGCACAGAGGAGGCTGAAGGGGGCAGACAGCATGTGCAACAGGTTAGAACACCAGGAAAATCTTGGTCACTTAGCCTGGATGCTGAACTGATTTCCTAATTTTTAACTTCTCTTTTTAAAATTCACCTTTGGAATGCCACTAGTAAAATGTAGATATAACTAACTCTCTTTAAAACAGATGCTAGAGAATTCTCTAAGAGTTGTTATCAATGCTTGACAGACTAAGCAGTTTCATAAGAATAATGGGTCTAAAAAACCTCACAAACACCAGAACCTCCTGAGTAACTGGCCTTGGATGCAGCCAAGGATGACCTTGAACTCCTGATCCTACTGTCTCCACCTCTGTAGTGCTGGCATTGTAAGTGTGGACTGCCACTCCAGTTTCATGAGATGCTGGGGGTGGAGCCCAGGCTTTCCTGCGTGCTCGACAAGCACCTTAACAACCGAGCTATATCCCCAGCCCACATTTTCAGTATTATTTCAAGTTCTCTCTTGTTTATTATAGGCACTGTTAGTGTCTTCTGGGTAACTTTTGGATCCAAAAGATTTTGTGGTGCCTACTATCTTTGAGAATGCAGTAATTCTCGATGTACTGCCATTGTCCATTAGTAGGCTGGGGTGGGTGAAAACAAGCAACAAAAATGCCCCCACAGCTACATGGGCATTGTAGTAGCTATAGAAATCCGTTTCAGCCCCACTCCTTCTGTGCTGTCTTCATTATCAGACTCAACTGCCATTCTCTGGTCTATACCCAAAGCAAAGCGTAGATCAACTCAACAAAGAAATTGCTATACTGGCCAAGCTTACTCATGGGTCAGCTCCAAACCTGGGAGACTCCATGCTCTTGGTGATTTCTGCTCTGGTGAGTTAAGAAATTAGAATCAGGATTCAGTTACTGGCAGTCTCTGTCTCCTAAGTGGGTTGTATACCAAAAGGGCATCTGCGGCAGACTGCTTCCCTGAAAAGTGTTGTGGATGGTGGCTCTGTATCCAGGTCGTTGAACTCACAATAAAAACCGGGTCTTTGCAGTAAAGTACGGTTGAAATCCTAAATTTGTCAAGGCTGGTGACAAAAGCATAGAAATAATGGGACTTATGAACAGTTTAATAATTTTCCTTTAGTACTTGAGCGTCTTAAAGTGGGCATTAATAGAAAATGATTAAGTAATGCTTTGGAACTTCAGGATATTTTAAAGAGGACTTTAAGCACCTTGAGAGATGTTAAAGATTAGCTGGGCTGGCACTTTGTGGCATCAAGTAGCATTTCAAAATGTATAGTTTCTTTTGTGGCTACAACTGATCTCTTCATTATTAACCACAATTTAAGGAGATTCAGACTTGTAAAGAGACAAAGAGGGAGAAAGAGCAAAGGAAGGAATGATTTTCATGAATATTGAGGGAAATTTAGAATAAGATGAAAGAGAGGGGTCAGCTTGAACAGCAGAGCAAAGAAAAGGGGGCAGGGAGAAGGCAGAAATTCCCAACGTTTGCCACCAGGTGGAGCTGTTAGATTAAACTACTTTGAAGACTTCGCTGAGTACATACTGACCAGATGGGCAGGACAGTCACAGTACAGTTGAATCAGGATTTGTGGAACACCAGGCCATGGGCTAGGACATATGTATATCAAGTTATTTCAAGAACATAAGTTTCTTTCGGCATTAGAATATCTACTTATCTAGTTCAGTATGCTAATAAAAACTTTTTTGAACACACACAATTATCTCATGTACACATGAATTGCATCAAAATCTGAAACTGTCTTTTTATTCTGAAAACAAACCTCTTAGCAAAATATGGACATGCTTATTAAAGAAGTTTCATTAATCTGATAAAGGTCATGTCCTCAAACCTAACTAGTGCATACTGAGTGGCATATGTGGCATGTTTCAACGTTGTTAAATCAGAAATGAGACACCAGCAATGTTCAGCATGCAATCCAAAGGTCTATCCAACAAAAACAAATAAACAAAAATGCTAAGTAATGGGAAGACTGACTGCAAACTCACTGTTGCAGAAGACAACTATGTAGAGGGTCTTGACAATTTCTCAAAGTATTAGAAACAATGGGAATTCAGGACAGTTCTCCAGGCCAGACAAAATTCAGTCCTACTTGCCTATTTCAGCCTCAAATATTTCCAATCGTAACTCTTAACATGATTGTAAACTAAGAATCTTAATAATAAATCTAACAAAGGAAGTAAATGCTCTCACTGTAAAAATTTAAATAGATTGATATGAAACTACTGTTATTGGGAGTGTTTGATAGTGTACAGATGTAATTTCTTTTCAAACTAATCTATTCAAAAGTTTTCCACCAAAACTTATTTTCCCATAAACTGAAATTAATTCTGAGATTTATATAGAAGAAGAGAGGGCAAAATAGGGATGTCCTAACAAAATAAAATGGAGAAATTTCAGAAATAAGTTAAACATGTATTAAGACCCGTTATAAAGCTAAGGCTAATTAAGATATGGAATTGATTCACTGTAGACATGCTGACCAAAGGAACGAGATAATGAGATATGAAGGAAGTGGCAATCGATTCAGGAAGGGACAGAACGAACCATTAACATATTAAGACGCCTTGGCTTCCTACATCAGCAGCCCAGCCCACACAGTCTCCTGCAGCAGAGGACCAAGCTTCCTATTAGGTCCACTTACACCACTCTGGAACTTCCTGTACCAACCTCACAGAGGAGAACAGGTATCTTAAACCCTACAAATTAGCTCTCTCATGAACACTGTAAACATGCCTACTGAAAGAAAAAGGCAAAGTGAGAAGGAAGGAAGGAAGGAAGGAAGGAAGGAAGGAAGGAAGGAAGGAAGGAAGGAAGGGAGGGAGGGAGGAAGGAAGGAAGGAAGGATGGAAGGAAAGAAGGAGGAAGGGAAGGGGAAGGGAGGGAGGGAGGGAGGAAGGAGGGAGGGAGGGAAGAAGGAAGGACTCAAACAAAAAAACTACCTCAGATGCACAAGTCCCAGGTCCCAGTGCAAAAAAGGAAACAGTATAAAGAAAAAGACTCAAGAAAACATCTCCCCAAAATTTACTAATTCCATAATAATATCACCAAAAAATGATCTGGAAGAACTTCCAGACAAAGAACACAAAACAATGATTGAAATATGATCAAACAATTCAAATTAGACATGAAAATACTCCAAAAGAACAAAACCAGAGATGAGTGAAATAAGGACAGCAACATAAAATATGAAAATGGATTTCAACAAAGAAAATCAATGAGGAAAATCCAAACTGAAATGACACTAGAATTCAAAAAAACTCAACAAATCAAACAAAAACCTCAGTGGAGAGCCTCACAGTGAATCAGGGGTAGAAGACAAGATAGAGGAATTGACTCAGTGAAGGTCAAGGATTCAATTTTAAAATTATATATGAACAAAATGTGGAGAGCACTGAGACATCATGAAAAGACCTAACCTTCGAATTGAGGACATAGAAGAAAGAGAAGTACCATACCAAAGGCCCGGAGAATATTTTCAATAAAATCACAGGAGAAAATTTCCCAAACCTAGAGAAAAAGATGCTCATCCAGGTACAAGAGGCCTACAGAACACCAAATAGACGAGACTGGAAGTTTCCCATGAAACTAAAGTTAAAATATTAACTTTCTAAAGTTAAAATATTAAAATATTTAAAACATAGAATAAAAAGGGTATTAAGTTGCAAGAAAGGTCAAGTCACTTAAAAAGGCACATCTATCTGAATAACACCACATCTATCTGAATAACACCACATCTATCAGAATAACACCTGATTATTCGACAGAAACGTGTGAAGTCTGAAGGACAGAGGAAGATAGATACACTGCGAGTTCTGAAAGACCACAATTTTCAACTCAGACTTGATATCCAGTCAAACTATCTACTAAAATTGAAGGAAAACCAAAACTTTTCCAGGATAAAAACAGATTACAGGAATTTATAACCACTAAGCCAGCTCTACAGAGGAAACTGGAAGGAACACATTTACGAAGAGAAGGACAAACATACCTAAATGTGCCAGGGGATAATAATTCCAGAAGAGTGCATCAAAAGAGGTCTAAGAAAACAGCACAGAAGAGCAAAATGACAGGAATTAATACACAGCTTTCGATAATAACCCTAAATATTCATGTTCTCAATTCCCCAATAAAGAGACACAGACTAGCAGACTGGATTAGAAAACAGGATCCATCTTTTGCTGCCTTTAAGAAACACATCAATAGACACCACCTGAGGGTAAAAAGATGGAAAAAGATACTGTAAGTAAATGGGACTAAGAAACAAGCAAGCCGAGGTATTCTAACATCTGACAAAATTGACTTCAAACCAAACCAGTCAGTAAAGATAAAGAGGGCCACTTCATACTCGTTAAAGGAACAATCCACCAAGAGAGTAGTATAATTCTAAACATACAGACAAAACAAACCCACAGGTGTCTCCAATTTCATAAAAGAAACTATTAGCTCTAAACCCACAGGTTATCTAGAACACAGTGAGAGTGAGTGACTTCAATACCCAGGTAATCTGGACAAAAATTAAACAGAAAAACACTAGAGTTAACTGATACCATAAATCAAATGGACCCTACAGGCATCTGCAGAACATTCTACCCAAACACTAGAATATACATTATTCCCAGCAGCCTAGGAAACTTTCTACAAAATTGATCACATATTAGGACACAAGCAAATGTCAATAAATATAGGAAATTGAATTAAATAATATCCTGTGTTTGATCTCACCACAATGGAATAAAGCTAGACATACACAGTGATAGAGGGGCTGGAGAGATGGCTCAGTGGTTAAGAGTACTGGTTGTTCTTGCAGAAGACCTGGGTTTGAATCCCAGAACCCACATGGCAGCTAACAACTGTCCATAACTCCAGTCCCAAGGGATCTGATGGCCTCTTCTGACCTCCACGGGCATTGCACAACAGGGGTTCACTTACCTTACATATAGGCAATATACGCATACACATAAAATAAAAATAATAAATAAATTTTTTAAAAAATAGTGATAGAAACTACAGGAAGTACACAAACTCATGGAGGCCAAACAACACACTCCTGAATCATAAATCAATCGAGGAAGAAATCAAGAAGGAAACATTTTAAATTACTGAAATTGAATGAAAATGAAATCACAACATATCAAAGTCTATGGGACACAATGAAGGCAGTGCTGAGAAGTTTATAGTATATATATACCTCAAGAGATCTCAAATAAATAACTTAATGATGCACCTGAAGACCTTGGGGAAAAAACAAAACAGTAGAAGGGAATCAGGGCTGAAACTAATGAAAGAAGCAAACCAAAGAATCAGTGAAATGAAGACTTGGTTCTTTTTTTTCTAATTAAAAAATATTTTTATTGAGCTTTTGTACATTTCATACAACAGTGCTTAATCAAATTCAGACCCACCTCCTCCATCTATGTCCCCACATAATCCATCCCTCACCAGACCACATGCATTCTGCCAGTCCACCATACATGTTAAGTTCTGTTCAGCCAAGTGTTGGCACCCAGATGTCTTAGTGCAAGTTCATCCACTGGAGTCTAGTCAGTCTATCCAGAGATCTTTTTTCTTCTTCTTCTTTATTATTTTTTAATGGGGCTTTTGGCTACTCTAACATCCCCCCCTCTGAAGAGGTAACCCTAAACTCTTTTAAGGATTAGATAAAAGCTCCCAAATATTTTTGA
>NW_008337842.1:4434618-4454859 GCF_000622305.1 Nannospalax galili | reverse complement strand
AGGACATTGTGAGTTTTAGCCAAGAAACTGGCTAGTTTTCTTTGGGGTCTTTTTACCTTAACTGCCTAGCCAATTCCTACCTTCTATTCTTATCACACCATCGAAGAGCTGGTTCTTTAAAAGGATTAACAAGACTGATGAACATTCAGCCAAATTAACCAAAAGAAAGAGATAAAACATCTAAATTAATACAATTAGAGATGAACACAAAGACATTACAACCAGTACCCTGAAAATTCAGAGAATCATAAAAATAACTTTAAAAAATTATACTCATTACACTCTTCTAAATTAGAAAATCAAAAGGAAATGGATGGATTTCTAGTTGCATATGACCTACTAAAAGTAAATCAAGATGAAGTAAATAATTTAATCAGACCTATAACAACCAATGAGATAGACACAGTAATTAAAATCTCCCAAGTAAAAAAAAAGCCTAGGGCCAGATGGATTCAGTGCAGAATTCTACCAGACCTTTATATAAGAACTAAAATCTATATTCCTCAAATTATTCCATAAACTAAAAACTGAAATGATACTTCCAAATTATTTTTACAAAGAAAGCATCACCCTGATACCCAAACCAGACCCAACAGAAAAAGAAAATTATAGGCCAATCTCCTTTTTGAACACAGATGCGAAAATTCTCAACAAAACACTTGCAAATCAAACTCAAGAACATATCAAAAAAAAGTCATGCATCATGATCAAGTAGTTTCATCCCCAAGATGCAGGGATGGTTCTGCAAAAGCAATCAATTAATATAATCCACCATATAAATAGACTCAAGGACATCTCAAAGGCCTTTGACAAAATCTACATCCCTTCATGATGAAAGTCCTGGATACTCTAGAGATACAGGGAACATATTTCAACTTAATAATAGCATTATACAAGGAGCACATCATCAATGCCACACTAAATGGAGAAAACTCAGCGCATTTCCACTAAAATCAGGACCAAGACAAGGATGTCCACTCTTTCCACTCATGCTCAATATAGTGTTTGAAATCTTAGGTAGAACAGTAAGACAAAAGAAGGAAATAACAGGGATACAAACAAGAAAGGCAGATATCAATGTATCCTTATTTGCAGATGATATGATTTCTATATATCAGAGACTCCACCAGAAAACTCCTACAGTAGATAAATACATTCAGCAAAGTGGCCATATATAAAATTAACACACAGGCATCAGTAGCCTTCCTATATACCAATGACAATATAATGAGAAATAAATCAGCTTAAGAATTCCTTTCACAGTAGCCTCAAGAAAGAAAGAAAAAAAGGAAAGAAAGAGAAAGAAAGAAAAGGAAGGAAGGAAGGAAGGAAGGAAAGAAAGAAAGAAAGAAAGAAAGAAAGAAAGAAAGAAAGAAAGAAAGAAAGAAGGAAGGAAGGAAGGAAATCTAACCAAGGAAGTAAAAGACCTTTACAGTGAAAATCATAGTACTCTGAGGAAGACTGTAGAAGATGAGAAGATCTTCCATGCTCATGGAGCTGTAGAACTAATATTGTGAAAATGGCCGTCCTACCAAAATCAATCTACAGGTTTAATGCAATCCCCATCAAAATTCCAACACAATTATTCACAGAAATTGAAAAACAATCTTAAAATCCATATGGAAGCACAAAAGACCCAGGATATCCAAAGCAGTCCTGAGCAATAAAAACTGCTGGAGGTGTCACCATCCCAGATTTCAAGTCATACTACAGAGATATAGTAATAAAAACAGCATGGTTCTGACATGGAAACAGACACCGTGTTCAATGGAATAGAACTAAAGACCCAGGTAAAAGCCCACACTTCTACAGAAAACTGATTTTTGACAAAGAAGCTAAAAATACACACTGGAGAAAAGAGGGCATCTTCAACAAATGGTGCTGGCCAAACTGGACAGCTACCTGTAGAGGAATGAAACTATATCCCTATTTCTTACCCTGTATAAAACTCAACTCTGAATGGATCAAGGACCTCAACAGAAGATCTGATACTGTGAATCTGTTAAAGGAGAAAGTAGGGAATGCTCTTCAATTTATAAGCATAAGAAAGAAATTTTTGAACAGGACCATGGTAGTACAGGCCTTAAGACCATCAACTGACAAAAGACACCTCATAAAACTAAAAAGTTTCTGTACAGTAAAAGACATCATCATTCAACTGAAGAGCCAGCCCACAGAATGAGAAAAAAAATATCAGCTATGCATGTGACAAAAGGTTAATGCCTATATTTAAAAAAAAAAAACAAACCATTAAAGGGGCTGGAGAGATGGCTCAGCAGTTAAAAGAACTGACTGCTCTTGTGGAGGACCTGGGTTCAAATCCCAGCACCTGCATGGTGGCTAACAACAGTCCCTAATTCCAGTTTCAGGGGATCTGACACCCTCTTCTGACCTCTGCGACCACTGCACAACACAGGTGCACCTACATACATGCAGGCACTGTACTCACACATAAAATAAAAAATAACAAAGTATTTTTAATATAAAAATCTAAAAAAGAAACTGTACACCAACAAACAAAATTAAAAATGGGGACATGGAACTAAACAGAAAAATTTTAAAAGAAATACAAATGGCTGAGCAATAATTATTCTAGATGTTCAACTCACTTGGCTATCCGGGAAAAGCACATTAAAACCATCTTGAGATTTCACCTTAACTCCCACCAGAATAGCTAAAATCAAAATAACAAATGACAGCAAATGCTGGCATGGATTTAGAGAAAGGCGTGGATTTATTCACTGCTCATAGGAGTGCAAACTGGTGCAGAAACTATGGAAATCAGTATGGATGTTCCTCAAGAAGCTAAAAATAGCTCTAGTACATGATCTAGCTATAGCACTCTTGGGCATCTACCCAAAGGCCTCTGTGTCCTAGTGCAGAGATACTTTCTCATCCAGTTCATTTCTTTCTATTCACAAGAGCCAGGAGATGCGAACAGTCTAGATGTCCATCGGGTGATGATAATGAAAATGGACACAATGGAATATTCAACGGAAAAGAAAAATGAAATTGGTAAATGTACAGGTAAATTGATGGAGCTGGAAACAATCATTCTGAATGACATAACCCAGACCCAGAAAGTTAAATGTTGTACATTCTCTCCCATATGTGGATGCTAGCTTTTAATCTTTTCATATACATCTTTAAACTGGAGTACTCTATAGGTCAGGAAAGTAGCAAGTGATGAATGGGGGTGAATTTCAAGGAAGGGGGTTACAATGATGACGGCAGCAGAAGGAAACAGGAATAATTTAACAGAAAGGGCTAAACAGGGTAGGGATGGGAGAGTACAGTAGAGGCGGGAGTATGGGGATGGATAATTAACACTAACGACCTTTGAAAATGCCATGTGGAAATCTGTAGAAGCTTCTGATACAGGCACATATATAAAAGTTTAAATGCAGTTACCCTGTAACAGGGAGACAATGCCTCTCCTAGACACCATACACTATCAAATAAAAAAAACCCAGTGCTAGGTACGAGTTAACTCTTTTTGAGTTGTTGGTCAGTGGGATCCCATAGACCCACCCACCCCAAACATTACAGGCTGTTGTCAGTGCTCTTGGTTACCCCCCAGAACGTGATCCTATTGCTGAAGACACCACACACTTGAGTCATAGGACATAGAGAAATCAACTGGTACCGATTTAGAAACTTCACCCCTACTGGCCAGCTTTCATAGTGCTGGAAGCTTCTATACACACTACGGGGAAAGAAAAGTAATCAACAGTTTTACCCAGCTGTGATCCTGCAAGCTACAAAAAGAACAGGCCTGGAGAGATATTCCCATTAGTGCAATAGTGACATGGGTGTTATGGGAGTAACCATTCATGCTCTGATTGGATTTAAAGCCCTCTCTACAAGACAGAACTCATGTTTGGTACCATTAACTGATCCAAAAACCCATGGCTGTCTAGGTCATAGGCCCTAGGGGAAAACTTAATGCTATTACTCTGCTAAATGGACATAGTAATAAAATTCCCCCTAAGTTCTTATCTTTATAGATTAGTGCATCTCTCAACCCTCACCAGAGAAACTTCTTTTTATAATGTATGGTAATTAATACTGAGAACCACAACTGGTCAATGTGAAGAAAATAAGAGACTATGGATTGGGTTAGATCTAAATGGGAAATCTGTATCACATTTCCTCCCCCAAAGTCTCAGGGATCATTTCAGAAGAGGGGACAGAAAGAGTATAAAAGTCAGAGGTAATGGATACCTGCAGCAAAACAGTATCTTTTTAACATAACAGGGTGATTATACACATGAACTCACAGTGGCTGTAACTGCCTGTACAATGCCTGCACAAGATCAAGTCATCCAAAATCCTACCACGAATGGAAGAGGCAGCTCACAAAGTCCCACTCCAGCTGAGGAGCTACTAGCAACCGATGGCTTCTGGGGTGGGACAGTCATTTTAATTCAGGGATGTGGCCCCTGAGAGGACACCCATGCTCCAGTAGATGGTCCTACACCATGCTCCAGTAGATGGTCCCCATGCTCTAGTAGATGATCCTACACTCATGCTCCAGTAGATGGTCCTAGACCACGCTCCAGTAGATGGTCCTACACCGTGCTCCAGTCCTATACCATATTCCAGTAGATGGTTCTATGCCCATGAACATACAGGTGGTACTAAGTAGACTCAGTTAAAAAAACACATAAAATTGAGAGGGGAAAGTGGAGGGGTGAATAGGAGGAATTAGAGGGGAGGGAATGGGAGGTGGATCTGATCAAAGAACATTACATGTATGAAATTCTCAAACAATAAAAAAGTATTAAGACAAATAGTCATGAAATAGAAAACTGAACCAATACATAGCACACACAAAACTACTTGTAACTAGATTATGTCACTGTAAAAATAAGCAGGTTTTAAAGGAAAACTAAATGTTTAGATGAAAATAACACAGAACATCTTTGTGACCTCCATGTATTAAAGAAGGCAAACATAGGCAAAGATTCCTACAAATCGTATGGAGATGGAGTCACGAGCTACAATAAAAATTAAAAATTTTATCTATCAGAAGTCATGCAAAAGTAAAAAATTAAAGGGGATATCTATGAAATATTTAAATATTAAAAGATTAATAACCATAACATGAGAAAATTCTAAACAAATTACGTCAAGATAAACAGACTACAGGAACAGGCAGCTTGCTAATAGAAACCGGAACAACACCCTACTCCCAAAAGCAGTCGCTTCAAAGATGAGAAGAAAATGAAAGCCCATAAATGTAAGCGAAACGTTTTTTCAGTAACCCAGAAAATGCAAGTTAAAATGCAAGCAGAAGTTAAAGCTTAGCATTACTAAGCATGGCCAATGTGTGGATGTAGCCAACCTTTGGGAAACAACTGGATGGTTATCACAGTAAAGCTGAACACTGTGCACAGCATGTACCCAGTGCTTTTGCCTTAGGTCTCTGCTGCAGAAAGACTATTGCTCATCTTCACTAAAGAATTTGAGTAGAGAGAACGTTTATGGCTAGACTTTAAAATTTACAAATACCAGAAACAAACTCCATCATCAGGGGAACAGAGAAATCGTCGTAGAGCAAATATAGCAGACAATGGAATCACCACCACCTTATTTGTCAAAATGAATAAGCCAGGAAATTATGCAGGGTTCATATGGGTGCAAGGCCAGAAATTACATTGCTTATGGGCACGAATGCAGGCAAATCAAGATGTGAAAGAGGAGGAATGTGGAATGCTGGCAGCGGACTATTCTCCAGATTGATAGAGTGGTATGTTCACACATTATTTGTATTTCTCCTAAATGTGATTCCTTCCAGAACACTGTGGTCAAGCAATCTCTAGTTTTTAAAAGGTTTTAAAACAAAGTGATGAAAGAAAATAATTATAACCGAGAGGGAAGCTATGGATTTGGTTCCAGTTAGCCTTGATCTTAACAAACTGGGTATGCAGGAAAGTTGCACTGGGAACCCAGAATAAAACAAGCAACTGTGTTATGCTGACAGCTTCAAGTGCTCTGTCGAAGTCAGCTACTGTCCAAACTGTGGTCCCAAACACAGCAACATCAGCCTTACCTGTCAGAAATCCCAAGTCATAGGTTCCACATAAACCTACAGAATGAAAAAATGGATCCAGTACCTGCCCTCTGTATTTTAAAAGCCCTCCAAGGTGATTCTAGGGGAATGCTGGTTTGAATCTCTGCTAAAAGGTTTTTGAAGGGCAAGAAATGGTCTTTACTACAACAAAAGACACAATGATCACATCAAAATTCTAGACAGCTGAGAAAGCCACACCACTGGCTGTTTATGGATTTGTTCATTTTTCAGATAGGGTCTCACTATGTATCCTTGGCTGGCCTGGAATTCACTGTGTAAAGCAGACTAGGCTTAAACTTAAGAAGACCTTCCGCTTCTGCCTCCCAAGAGCAGGGATAACAGGTGGTGTGCCATCTGCCTGGCTATGGATTCTTTTTTCTTTTTCTTTTAAATATTTTATTTATTATTTTTATGTTATGTGTATGAGTGTATTGCCTCACGTATGTGAGTGCACCCGTGTCAAGCAATGCTGCAGAGGTCAGAAGAGGGCATTGGATTCCCCTGGAACTGGAGTTAAGGACAGTTCGTAGCCACCATGTGGGTGCTGGGAATCGAACCCGGGTCCTCTGCAAGAACAGTCAGTGCTCTTAACCACTGAGCCATCTCTCCAGCCCCAGCTATGGATTTTTAAACTCTTTATTCTGCAAAGTAGCTTGTGAACTAGATAAACCTCGCTTCCCACCTGCATTGGTACTGACAATGATTCAAGTACTTTCAGCTGTCATTTGTTTGTTTTCTCATGTTGCTTACAAATCCCAAGCCTTCCTAACAACGTAAAGTATATGAAATCTGCATGCAAATGTTTATAAATGGAAGCCACACTGGAACTCAGGCTTGTTCCCTCATGCATGCCTGCACCTGCTTTTACACTACAGTTACGATGTGATTATTCGGCTCAGGAAGGCAAAAACCTATAGTACCTGGCCTTTACATACATAATTTGCCAAGCCAGGTGTGATTTGCAGGCTCATGCATGCAATCTCAGCACTCAGAAGGGCAAGGTAAGAGAACCAAGAGTTCAAGTCTAGCCTGGGATATATAGTAAGACCTTGTCTCAAACATAAAATCATTTGCCAATCTTTGCTCTAACTTCATAGCTAATAGCATCCACAAATACAAATGCAACAACAGTGAATTTCTCTTAATAATGTAGCTCTCATTCAATTCCATAAGCAAAGATGCTATAGATTAAAGAAATATAAAGTTAAATTAAGCCATGTCTAACTAAAAGGTAAATCTCTACATGTGGAAAAATATTAATTATGCTACTTTCTTTTTCAAATATTCTAGTTAGGGGCAAGGCACTGACTGACGAATTATAGTGAAATAACATGGTCACTTCTGAGCACAATTTTACATTCTCTTCCTACACATAGGACCTTCACTCATCTGATGACCCCAGAACTATGAGCAGGCCCCAAGCTGTAGTTGACCTCACTTCTCAGATCTCCCAGGGGCCCTCCACCCTCCTTGCTGTCTTCTGTCCAGTCTCAACCTCTTGAGATTTTTTTTCCAAATTTTGTTTCCTATCCCTGAATCCTTGCTCTTTGAGTTCTGAAATACTTAACACTGAGTGGGTATCCACACAAGCCTGTCTCTAGCTCCCTCTTCACTTCTCCAATTTTATTTTTCTCTAGATTAGTAGAATCCATGGAGGCTACAGCCTTCTTTTGATTTAGGCAGCTTTAACAATAAAAGGCTGCATTCTTTCCCCTGCGAGGGTCAATCATATTTTAATCAAAACATAGCTCAATCTGAATCAAAGCCAAAGTCACCTTGGCCTTGAAGACCAGTGGCTCCACTGATGGGTTTAATCTCCACATCACTCCCATTCTCAACTCAATTTAAACTGAGATGTATTCAATTTAATGTATTCAACTTGGCCTCTAAACGAACGGATATGTTTACTTGGGGGTATGCAGACACGACATGCCTGCAACGGCGTGTAAATATGTCTCAGTTGGCCTTAAAGTAGAAAGGTCATGACAGCTACAGATCATCTAGATGATACGGACATAGATGTAGACACATATGGTTCCCACTTCAACCAAAGTCCACAGGTAGCCTCTGTCATGATGGTTCTTTGGACAAGCTACAACATGGAATAACACCTCTACCTTCAAGGCTACCTGTGGCCTTCATGGCATCTTTCTGTGGATTAGGCAAAGGTGCCCCTTCCTCCAGTCAAATGCATCCCTGTGCATGGTTCATTAAGTACCTGACCAATTAAACTTGTGCCTCTGTCCCAGTCTATCTGTGCCTTCTGTTCCTCAAACCTCTATTGAAATGATGTTTTAGCCTAACTCTGAGAATAATATGGTGATCTCCAAAGCAAAACTATTCAGTGGACATTTGGCCTAAACCCTGTGGGCGCAGAAGATGTGGTCTGGCATTTTCCAACTTCACCTCATACTGCTTTCCTATGGGCTTATTCAGCAATTGGTCACTACCCCTTCATCTCTTTTCCTGAAACTAATCCAGCCCTTTCCTGCCTAAAGTCTTTCACTTGCCATTCTCTATGTCTGGAACACTTTGCAGCAGACCGTAAATTGCTATCCAAAGGGGTTTCTTCTAGCAAACAGGTATAGCTTGGGCTTGCTAAGCCTTTTCAGATAATTATGAAATACTTAAACGGTTTCACAAAAACTTGTATTTCAACTTCTGTTGAATATTTTATTGAAATAATCACACCCAGTCCTGAGAACTAATTTAGCGTTCTTCTCCTCTAGAGACATTCACTTCGAGTCCCAGAAATCATGAGCCTGTCTTAAGCTCACTGGGTTGACCTTGCTTCTCAGAACTTCCCTGAGCCATCCTACTTCCCTTTCTCTTTCCTCTGATCCCAGCCTCTCAAATACTTCTTAGGAAGCCATTTTCTGACTCATCTTGGGAGATCAGATGGTTCAGCCACACCGGGCCTCCTGTCTGAGGAGCCATGTGCTTCCCCCTTCAGACAGGACATGCCATTCCTGGACAGGCATGGTTCCAGCTAGGCCCAGTATACCCACCATCCTGATTTAAGTTAAAGAAAGGGATCTAGCTTTCTCTTCTTTTAAGTGGCAACTTATATGCTACCTCTTCACAGAGGGTACTTCCGACTTCTAACCCCGATTAGCATCCCCATGTTTTCCTAATTCAATCCTGTGCTTTCTTCCATAAAATAAGTGTAAATACATTAATTTTATAGATTAAGGATGGCTGCATATTGGTCATTTTACACAATTCAACCTAGTACTGAAATGTGCAACATTCTAATTTTGCTTACTAGTGTTTCTCTTCTTCTTTTTTTTTTCTTTTTCCTACAGATAGTTCATCAGGTCTAGGGCTTAGTCACTATGGTGTCTGCAATGGCTAGTACAGTGCCTGGAAGGTACTAAGCACTGATATTTGAATGAATACATGCAAGGACTCTTCCCACCAAAGTTCTTCAGCAGCTGCAGACTAGATCCATCTCCTGAGACTCTGCAAATAGCCCAAAGTTCTAACTTTACTAACTTCAGCCCAAGGCAATCTGACCACTACTCAGTACTGCCCTGTACTGAGCTCTGGAGCTGTCTTCAAACCCCAGCCTCTGCTCACACATAGCTGATGCCTTTGGTTCCAGCACTGGGGATCACTCTGAAGGTGTCACCTATCCTGAAGCCTCTGCATAAACTGGCAATCATTGGGACTATTTCCACTCAAATGTTGCTTGGCCCAAGGGCAGGGGAGCAGGAGGAACCACTGACAATTACACTGGCACCTGAGATCTTGCTGACAGTAACAAAAGATTAGTTGCTCCCTAGCTCTTTGCATGTGTCTATTTACTTATTTCTTGGCTCATCTGTTTCCCCCTTAGACTGTGGCTGTTTTAACTTCTGAAGCCCAGAGCTTTGTTTCAGTCGTATGTTATTGAACAAAAGTATTCAAAGCAGTTAAATAATTCAAGTGTCACATGAAGCACATTCATACCAGGTCAAAATCACTTTATGAGGTATAAGCCTGTGAACTTGATTAGGGGTGCTGTGTGGGGTTCATGCCAGGGATCAGCTTTAGGCACTTGGAGATGATAGAGGACTCTGCTAGAAAGAGCATTTCCCTGTTCTTTGGAGTAGGAATCACATGGAAGTTTGTGAGGAACATCTTCCAGAAGATACTATACACTTAAGTGGTAACTTTCAATGCTCTTTTCAATGACTTTCCCACACCAGTATGATTGTAACTGTCACAACGGTGCCCTCTGTTGGGAGGAAATGGAGCTGCATGTTGGCAGTCCTCTCTGCAGGGTCTGTGTTGTGTCCTCAAGGCTCCCCTGCTCTGTGCTACTGCAGGGCTGGTGCTCTCCAAGGTTCTGAACTAAACCCAGTTTCTCTTCTTGTATTTTTCCCTGGAGAAATTTCATCCTGTATTCCATCGGCATCACCATCCCAATTGTCTATAAAGGCTCATCACAGGCAGATCTAAACCTACTTCCCCTCATGACTTTCCTGTACGTCACAGCAACACCTTCTCGGTCTTAACCTTTGCACGTTTCCATAGGAATGCAGTGCAGCACACTCCAGGACTGTGTGTGCCTTGACTTAGCTGTGTATGTTAAGTGCTTCTCTCTGATACCTTTGCTATCTTTGACCTGATTAAGAACAATTCACCCTCAAAGCCTTGGTTTAGGGGCATTTTCTTCTTCACAGTCAAGTTCCTTCTGAGTGCCCAACACTGCTATAGGCAGATTATCTATCAGTGTGCAAACAATTAAGATCCCTGCCCTTGCCAGCTGGGAGGCAGAGGCAAGCAGATCTCTGTGAGTTCCAGGCCAGCCTGGTCTACATAGCAAGTTCCAGGCCAGCCGGGGCTACATAGTAAGACCCTAACTCAAAAAAACAAACAAAGCTCCTCATGGAGCATACATTCTAGCACAGGTAAAGTATACAGCATGTTAGATGGGGAGCACTATAAAGAAAAAATAGCTGGGTAGGGAACATAGAGGAAGGTTCAGTTTTAAAGATGGCACCAAGAGAAGGCCTCAGGAGGTGACGTTTAGGTGAGACCTTGGAGGTAACAAGGCATCACAAAGTTGCCTGGGAAAGAGCACTCCAGGCTGAGCCGGCTGCACTGACACATGGCAAGAAGCCTGTGTGACTATCAGTGAGAGGAAAATCATCAGATGGAGTCCAGGAGCTGCAGCAGGGACCAAGTCTATGGGGCTGTAAATACCCATTGAGAAAGACATGCTTCTATTCTAAGGTTGGAAACCTCTAGAAGAATTTAAGTAGAAGTTACTCAATCTTGATTACCTGTGAAAGGCTATTTTAAAGGACTATAATAAGAAACAATTTTTTAAAAATGCAATGGAAGGCTTCTGGGATAATCCAAATCATACTGTGGGCAGAGCCAAAGGATCAGCTGTAGAAGATTGATCAAGTGGTTATATTCCAGGTAGAGTACTGTTGAATGCTGGGCCAAGCGATGTGTGATTGGTCTAGATGTCAGTTCTAAGAAGAATCCTGGATATGGACCCAAGTTCAGGAACCATGAACTGGAGGCATGAACCTGGCCCTCATCGCCTGAGAGGACGGCTGCAGGAGCCAATTCAAGGAAGGCATCTTGAGTCTAGGGTCACAGCATCTCAGATACTTATTAAATATCAAAGTGGACATGAATGTCATGGACATTAGTAAAGATGTCTGAAATTCAGGAAGTCTGGGTAGGAAATTTCAAAATACAGGTGTCATTTAAGCCAAAGTCACTGGATACATTCACAAGAAGGCCAAGAATAGGCCAAGACAGACTAAGCACTGGGGCTGTCCAGTGCGATGAGACTGAAGACCGAAAGCTTATTTATAACACAAAAGCAAACTATTCTGTCTACTGGGGGTGAGCCATGTGTGCTTCATTGCTGAGGGACGACCAAGTCTTTATCTCTACAAACGTAGCACACACTCAATAAACATATGCTGGGCAGCACTTCTGTAAGAGAATCAAAAGTAAAGCCTTTAGAGGTAAAAATCTTTAAAGGTAAACAACACATCGAAAAGGGAATCCAAAGGGCTTGGGTACAGATACCAATGCCCACAAAACTGGCAGATGAGCCAAAATATAAAAAAATAAAATAACAAAAGTTAACGTTTGCTAATGCCTTCAATATACCACGGCTTTTAACACAGCATTCCATATTTACTATTGCAACCACTGCTCAGAAGAAGAATAGTGTTATTCTCACTTAGCAGATGAGGAAACAGGCTCGAATGGAGAGAGGAGTCTAAGGTCATAGAAACAGAAGTGGCAGGCCTGGATTCAACCTGATACAGGAATCCAAAACCCATTCAATTATCTCTGCTTTACACTGTGCTCAGGAATATGGAACGCCAATCAGACTACCTGTGCATCCAATGTGCTCTGAACTGATAAAGCCCAGACCTAAATGCCTTCCGTAGGTTAAAAAAAAGAAAAAGATGCCAAAAAGGCAGATGAATCTGGGAAAGGGCCCCTGCACCCTACACTAGGGATCAGCTTGCATTCAAGTCTGCAATCTGACCACCAACAGTGCCTAAACATTCTAACAAAAATGATGTGGTGACAGATGGCAGAGGTGAGACGCCAGCAGCACTGAGGGAACTGAAAGCAATGCAAAGAGGGTGACCAGCACAGGCCAATTCCAGACAGTGAGAGTCTCAGGGAAAAGTGGGGGACAACAAGCCACTGAGACTGATGTTCTCACACATGACCTACTCTTAGCAGTTTCCAAACAAATCCAGGCTCTAACCCCTAAGACATTTGTGGCTCAAGAAAAGCATTTAAGAAACAAGGCCAAAGATTATAAGCACAAGAGGAGACACGTGCTCTAAAGCATACATTTCAAAAATCAAAAGATCCTTTAAAAACTTAAGACAGATCACATTCATAAACACTGAATTGATTTAAAGTTGAATTAAGTGACTTATCACTTTATCATTTTTTCCAGTTACTTCTGAATGACTATGAGTGATTATGTATTTCATGCCTTGTCTTCCATTTCAATATTTGTATCACCATTAAGCTCAAAAATCTCTTAGATATTTGAGTATGAAAACAGGACTCAAAAATAAGTGTCCCAGACCATCTTTTCTTCTTGACATCACATCAGAAATCAGATGACATTCTTGCTTGCCATCTTCCTAATACTGGAGAGCAGTGAAAAATGCTTCACACCAACAACCTCTGCTAAAGATGCAAAGCTACTTCTCCAATAGACACATTATGCAAAACCTTTGTTAGAGCCTATGTCCCCCAAATTCACTAACAGTGTCTTAAACCATCATGTGACAATGAAATGCAACGCGGGTCAACCCCTTGGACTTATTGAGATGCTCAGGTTCTGAGGTCTCATTCCAAGGCTTATCCTAAGACCAGGTTTCTGAAAAATTGTTCTTGTTGGTTTTGGTGCTAGAGACTGAACCTACAGGCACAAACCCAACTCTTGGGTTATTTTAAAAATGCATTTAAGGAGCTGGAGAGATAGCTCAATGGTTAAGAGCACTGGCTGCTCTTCCGGCAGACCCAGGTTTGATTCCTAGCACCCACATGGTGGCTAACAACCAACTGTAACTCCAGTTCCATGGGGAATCCAATGCCCTCTTCTGACCACTGCAAGCACTGAACAACACGGGTGCACTTACATGCATGCAGGCAATACACTCATACACACAAAATAAATTTTTTTAAAAAAAGAATGCATTTAAGTTGCCAAATAATCTTATATTTACTCATCAGCAAAAACTTTTTTTTATACTTCTGATCAACTACTTTTAAAAGACATTAGTATTTTCTAAGCATAATAATAGATACCAACCTAAAGGTTATAAGAAATCAATTATGATTTCTTTTTTGCAAATATTGGAAGATTGTGCCTTTCAACAGAAAGGCTCAAACTAAAAAGTTCAATGGGAAGAAACCATCCATTTACAACTTAGGTTACCCCCAAAGCCTACATCCAGCTATACTCAAAATCCTTTCTAGTCTAAAATCTGAGAACTAGATTGTTTTAGGAAGTATCTGGAGGAAATGAAGAAGGGAAAAAAGTATCTCATTTGGACCTAGGCAGATAAATCAAACTGTACCTTTAAGCAAAAGCATTATCAAATATAGTTCCCAACTTTTAAAAGTTCTACAGAAATTTCCAGAATGGCTGGTCCAAAGATGCTGCAGCCAGAGAATAACTGTGAGTGTTCTGAGACTATCACCTCTGAATTGTGTTTGGAGGTAACCCCCTCATTATAACCCGAAAGAGTGACTTTGCTGGCCCCCAAAAACCTGTTTGTGAAAACTTTCAACTTTCTTCCAATCATGACATTGTCATAGTCATCTAAGAGCAGAGGCCAATAGAACTACTGTACTGTGCACCATCCCAAGGTAACAGCTTTTCAACCCCAAGTAAGAATAACAGGATATTCTGACCATGGATATTAGCCATAGTCAAGGCACTACAGTTTTGTAAACACATCCAAAACAAAGTATCCATATCAGATTCCAGAAAAATACTAACACAGGAAACTTAATTCAAAAC
This sequence comes from Nannospalax galili, assembly GCF_000622305.1. Taxonomy (NCBI): domain Eukaryota; kingdom Metazoa; phylum Chordata; class Mammalia; order Rodentia; family Spalacidae; genus Nannospalax; species Nannospalax galili. Next base: position 4,440,265 of record NW_008337842.1, on the reverse strand, counting down.
TATAAACTCAGTAATTAAAATTAGAATACAGTACAGACTTGGAATTAGAACCCAGAATCAAATTCATCTGTTCCTGGGTCTTTAATTCTAGTTCATTAGAAAACTCATCCTCCAAATATCATGGATAAAGAGGTGTTAAGAGTCCCCAGACTGATCATTTAGAAAATGAGAAGAAAAAATATAAAACAAACAAACAAACAAAAAAAAACCCAAAAAACATGACTACATTCAGCAAAGCTGAGAACAAGGTACACGTGGGTATGTCCCTAAGCTCTCGCAGGCAAAGAGGCTGCTCCCAGCCACAGCCTTCCATCAGCTAACTGCAGAATGCAGCTGGGCTTGCTTTTTACCATGTACTACACTGCAACATGAACTGCCTTTAAAAAAATTTTTTAAAAAGATTTTTATTACTATGTCTTTAATTGTATTTTTTGCAAATTTCATACATTATCATATTTAGATGCCCTCCCTATCTGCACCCCCTTACTAACCCGACCCAATTTCCTATACTCTATAATGTGTGTGTGTGTGTGTGTGTGTGTGTGTGTGTGTGTGTGTGTGGATGTTTAAGGCCTACCGGGTCAAATTTGTGCCCCCAAATGCCTTTTAGTGTGGGAGCACCCACTGAGTCTGGTTAACCCACAAGAGCCACCCCCTTAAAGCCAGGAGCTCCTCAGCAAAGGATTTTTCTTAAGATTTATTACTCCCACGGAGACGTGGTGGTGCACACCTTTAACCTCAACATTTGGGAGGCAGAGGCAGGCAGATCTCTGTGAGTTCAATGCCAACCTGGTTTACAATAGCAAGTTCCAGGCCAGCTGGGGCTATGGGGAGACCCTGTCTCAAAAACCAAAAAAAAAAAAAAAAGATTTATTCTTCCCTTCTAGCTATGTCTTCTCAAACCAACAGATACTGGCACATTCCACAGCTCCACAAATCCCTGCATCCTCCAGCTCTGCATTCTCCTCTCTGTGTACTGTGACTTCACATTTTCTGTTCTAGTCACTGCTTCAGACTAACCACTGTATGCCACATTCCTTCTTCACATTTGCCTCTGTTTTTTGAAATATCTTCTTCAAGAACTGTTTTCCTGAGCCAGGCACAGTGGCCTGCAAGCCCAGCCAGGTTCAAGGCCAGCCTGGGTCAGAGAGCGAGAACCTGTCTTGAACAAACAACAACAAGAAAACATGACAGCCAGGCTTGGTGCTGGCACATGTGTAGTAGCAGCTACCCAGGAGGGTGAGGAAGGAGGACCGCTCATGAACAGAGACTTGCCTAGCAGCACATCAAGATCTTGTCACCCTTTTTTAAAATGTAAAAACCAAAAACTGATGACCACCAAAAATATATATAAAATGAACTTCATCAAAATTAAAACCTTTTTGTACATCAAAGGACATTATCAACCACCAAAAATATATATAAAATGAACTTCATCAAAATTAAAACCTTTTTGTACATCAAAGGACATTATCAAAAGTGAAAAAAAAATCTACAGAATGGGAGAAAATTATTTGCAACTCATTATTTGATGAGAGATTAACAGTCAAAATTCTCAGATTAAGGGATATCTTGAAACCTGAATATAAAAAACTAATTAACAAAAAGAACTATAATCCAACAAAAATAAGAATGGGTAAATTCAAGTGAATATTCCTCCAAAGAAGAGATGGTCAACAGTCTTTATGATTTAGAAAATGTATGGAAATGTAAATCAGAACTGTACTGAGTCATTACCTCACCATCAGGATGCCTATTACCAAAAACAAAGAGAACCACCAGAAAATAAAAGGAGTTAGCAAGGGTGGAGACTAGAAACCTGTGTATGTTCGGGAGCCGGGGGGGGGGGGTAAAATGTGCAGCTACTATGGAAGACAGCAGGCCAGTTCCTCAACAATTTAACCACAGGATTACTGTACAATCCAGCAAAGCATTCTGGGTATCTACCCAAAAACTGAAAAGCATGGAATCTAACATCGTCACATCAGCCTTCATGACACCATTAATCACAAAAATGGCCAACTAGCCAATGAATGGATAAAACATGCTGTAAACAATGCAGCATTTATTCAACCTCAACAGGAAATAAAATTCTGATACATGTTACAATTTGGATATTATGTTAAGTGAAAATATACTAAGTGAAATATGCCAGACATAAAAGGACAAACATTGAATGGGTTCACTGAGATGAGGTACCTAGAAACCTCAAATTGATACAGAAAACACGAACAAGGTTACCAGGGACTAGGGAAAAAGTTGTGGTTTAATGGTGGAGCTTTAATGTAGGATGGATGGTTAAGTGTTTAGGAAATAGAAGGTGTTGATGGTTGCACAGCAATGTGAATAAACACTACCACACTGTACCCTTGAAAAGGGTTATGGTAAGTTTAATCTTACACAGATTTTGCCACAAAACTAACCCATTACTCTAGTAGATTTTACTTAACACAGCCATTGCTAATTACTCTAATTTGATTGGTTTAGCAGTTGGGTATGAAAAATTCAAAGCTTTATTAAGCAATGTTTAAAAGTTTGACTCAAGAAATAGAAAAATTGTAACTTATCAGAAAGTAAACATATTTAGAAACCTATACTGGATTTCATATTGTCACTAATAGTCCTGCTATTGATCTTTCTTATGCCATCATTTCCTTCATCATGCAACTCTTTATCTTTTAACCAAAGCAGTTAGAACTTAAAACTAATTCTATAAATGGAGCCATAGCATAAATGATTAAATTATAGCCTTGAGTCCCATAGACTTTTAGTATGAATAAAAAAATGATAGGAAGGAGCACTGCCTTGTGAGTCTAGGTCTAAAACAAGGTGTAACACCAAGTCGAAGAAAATGAAATACATTTTCTCAGAGCACACATTGCAATGGTCCAAGAACACTGTCATAAACAGAAAAATTGCCAGGACAGTCACACAAACATCCTCAGAAATTCTGATGGCATGTTGGCTACTAGACATTTAGCTACATTGGTTCAGTAAAAGACAAAACACTAAGCCAGTATTACCATTTTTTAGGATCAAATTTTGATGGCATGCATAAATATAAAATAAACCCCCAATTTTTAAATAATGGTTAAATACAAGGGAATAATGATTAGGACAGGGAAACAAACTAAACTTCACAGATGGAAGTGACCAACTGTGAGCATGGAGGAATCTGGGCATATAAAACAGCATGAACCAACAACATGGCATTAGTGTTTTAAAAGCAATCTAAGATTTGAACAGATAAATGCAAATTAATTATCTAAGAGCCAAGATAATATTTGGAGTCTAAGGGTCATTCTAACCTCAAGTTCGAAAATATAGCATGCTCTTAATTCAAAGCATTTTTGGCTAAATGAAGGTTATTAAATAAGAACATGGGACTGTTGAGCCCTAGGGAGCTCCACAGGCAGAAAGCTCAACTGGGAGGGGTTGTCTTAGCTCTGATTGCTAATGTTGAAACGCCACATGAAAGGAAGGAGACACTGCAAGGCTGAAAGCAGTATGTAACCTCAAATCAGAAATCCTGATTCACAGAGCTGGAGAGGTTAAAGTTCTGGTGAGGCAAAGCGGGATCAGGACGTTTTCCAGAGGGAAATGGCAGTTCTTAAATTGTTGAAAGATGGGCATATTATTAAGAGCTAAGTCTAAGGAAAAAAAAGAACAAGGAGTTAAAATTATTTAACTGGAAAAGCCAAGGAAAAGTATGACGACTCAGGTGTGGGATGTGACTGGATTCTCAGCCACATTTTTGGAGCTGCCAGTGTAGAATCAAGGAGGCTGAGTGCCTGGACTTGGAACTTCTTAATATGTTTTATTTATTCATTGTTTTATGTGTATGAGTGTTTTGCATGCATGTACATAAGTGCACCCATGTTGTGTAATACCAGTCGAGGCCAGAAGAGGGTGCCCGATTCCCTGGAACTGGAGTTAAGGATGGTTGTTAACCACCTTGTGGGTGCTGTGAACTGAACCTAGATCCTGTGCAAGAGCAGCCAGTGCTGTGAACCACTGAGTCATCTCTCCAGCCCCTTCCCCGGTAAACAATCTCATGTTGCCCAGGCTGGCTTTGAACTCATGATGCAGCCAAGGATGACTCTGAAGTCCACATCCTCCTGTCACCACATCTTGAGTGCTGGTTGGATTTACAGGTATGCTACCACACCTAGCTCTTGGGAATATTTATGAAGGGATCAGAATATCCACAGAATCCACTGAACTTTCAAAACATGTAAGAAGACTATCATTGTACATGACAGTCCACAATAGAACTAGACAGGCAAACTGCTAATAGAGAGTGAAAAACACCTATGAAAAGGCTAGTTATGTTCCTTCAGAACAACTTTAAGACACAGCTTTGCCTTACTAGTCAGTTAGTAAACTAATGTGAAAGTGAGGAACCCCTTACCCTTTAAAGGTTGAAGAAGATGAATTTTCACTGGGCATACATTCTTGTGGAATTAAAGTTTATTTCTAAAAAGACCCCATATCTATAAGGGATCGAAACTGGCAAAGAACAAAATGGGAATCATTTTAAAACACAATACTAACATCAAGACACCTTTCTACTGGCAATGAAGAAAACATTTCCAATATGTATTAACTTTCAAAGTGGCAATTCTAGTTCTGAAAGAAAAAAAAAAAATCTCCAGATAAAAAGCAAAACATAATATTTTCTTATCTTTTAAGATCCCAGTAATCAGCACCTGCTCTTAGAAACAGAAATAATAAAGTGAAAATACTTGGCTTTTAAACTATTTTGTAGTAGAATTATCACTTATTTAAGAATCTTAGCTAAATATTAAAAAAACATTTTAGAAGGAAATTCTACATTTATATAATATAGCTATAAAATGTTTGACTAAATATAATAGTTCTTTAAAGAATATCAGAATTTTAAATTTTTTTTCTAATTTTTATTTTATGTATATGAGTATTTTGCCTGCATGTATGTGAGTGCACCCATGTTATGCAATGTCTGAAGAGGCCAGAAGATAGTGTTGGGTCTGCTGGACCTGGAGTTATGGATGGTTGTTAGCTGCCATGTGGGTGCTGGGAACTGAACCCAAGTCCTCTGCACGAGCAGCCAGTACTCTTAACTGCTGAGCCATCTCTCCAGGCTCAGGAACATCAGAATTTTAGAAGTGAGACAGATCAACAGCAATGAAACTGTATCTTCCTCAGGAAAAAGAAACTGGACAGCATGCAATAAAAGCAGTGCCTGGAAATTCTAGATTACTTTCAGATGTCAAGAGAATCAAGGAATCGTTTATTATTTCCATAGAAGAAGGGGTGGAAAGAATAAATCTATGAGAGCCTAATTTTTTTTTCCTATCCATATCTCATTTTAAAGATATCATAGTTCATGGTTCAGAAATTACAATTTTAGAAAATATGTAAGAAATCCATGTTAAATAACAACAGTGGACCTGGAAGGCATGAGCTTTTGTCACTTTATTGTTAACCAAAGAATATTATCCAAAATTAGAGATGTAAATAAATCTATGAGAGCCTAATTTTTTTTTCCTATCCATATCTCATTTTAAAGATATCATAGTTCATGGTTCAGAAATTACAATTTTAGAAAATATGTAAGAAATCCATGTTAAATAACAACAGTGGACCTGGAAGGCACTGCTTTTAT